>NC_092147.1:32542580-32882580 GCF_045791955.1 Oncorhynchus clarkii lewisi | reverse complement strand
TTGGGTATGTCATTTTAAGCAAAAAAAAGAAAAAGGGTGTGATCCTCAAGAGGTTGTTGCTTTACTCCACGCTATTTATTAAAAGTTTGTGTGTAGCCCTCCACAGAGAGTTGATATTACGCAATGTGTGTGTGTGTGTGTGTGTGTGTGTGTGTGTGTGTGTGTGTGTGTGTGTGTGTGAGTGTGTGTGTGTGTGTGTGTGTGTGTGTGTGTGTGTGTGTACCTCAGAGTTGTCTCCCTCCAGCTCAGTGTCCGTGTTCAAGCCGTTCTTTCCCTTCTTCTCCTATGTTAGCATACTGAGACTTCAGCAGGAGACATCTACATTCCAACTGGATGACTGGTATTAATGTATACATGTCCCTGTGTAACTGCGCATGCATTTATGACATCGGCATTACTGTATGTGTGATTGTGCGTGCATATACTGAAAACCGGTATGCATTATGTTTCCGGTGGTTGATACCGTTTTGTCTCATATTGACTCTATGTATAGATGCTGCTGCCTGAATTAGAACTGTAGGATGCGGTTTCTGCAGCAACGCCGGTATCAAGTTCCGGCCCCACCCAGAGATAGAGATGCAGATTCACACACATACTGTACACACACACACAGAGCTTAGACCTCTGTGGAGCGTTGTGACTTCAACTCTGTTGTTCACCTTGCTGATGATTCGGTGGACAGGGACGTTGTATTGATCTGTGTGTTGATTCATGTCTTATAGGGAATTATAAACTGGGTGGTTTGAGCCCTGAATGCTGATTGGCTGACAGCCGTGGTTTATCAGACCGTATACCACGGGTATGGCAAAACATTGTTTTTACTGCTCTAATTACGTTGCTAACCAGTTTATAATAGCAATTAGGCACCTCAGGGGTTTGTGATATATGGCCAATATACCACGGCTAAGAGCTGTGTCCAGGCACTCTGCGATGCATTGTGCATAAGAACAGCCCTTAGCTGTGGTATATTGGCCATATATCACACACCCTCGTGCCTTATTGCTTAAATGTACTCTGTGATTGGAGGCCCTATAAGAGGGTCATTCATTTAGATACACCCACAGCATTCTATTCCAGTTTCATTTTTAGAAGAAACTGAATTTAATAATTTAATATAACGTCTTGGTTGATCCGATGGTTCTAAAATATGTGGAAACTGATATTTTATTTAGATTGGTCTAAAACTTTTCACCCTATATAATACATAGCACCCAATGGTTCATTAGATTTCTATTAAAGCAACCCCACACATCGGTACTCCACAAAATCCTTTTAATCAGAAAAACACTTCTCCATATGACTGGTAACAGCACACACACTGTCGACAAACAGGTGACAATGAATGTACAGGGCAGTCACCAGTGACAGGCATGGCACTGCATTGTGTGTAAAAAAAACAGCTATATCATATACATTATATAAGACAACGCAAACACTTTACTAGAACCCTCTGTCATAAGGGCTACATAACATGTCATAAACAATCATACTGTGTCAATTTATCACAACTGATTTTACACCAACAGTCATGACTGTTTATGACATTGTTATGGCAGTGTTAAATAGCCCTTATAACAGAGGGTTTAAGTGAAGTTGAACCAGACCAATAACAGTGGTTATAGATGGTCATACAGTGAGGGGCATTATACAGTTATGACAACGATAACTAAAGAAGCCTGAGGGGAAATCTGACTTTAATAATCCTCCAAACTTAGTGTATGATTGTGTAGTGTGGCACAGCATAGAATTCAGCAGATTCCAAAATAAAACAGGATGTTCCAGCCCTATGTGCTAGCTAATACAGGGACTAGATCAGAAATGTAGGAGGTTCTCGGACTAAAGTTGAGAAACACTGATCTAGCCCCATCACCAAGGGACTAAAACCTGCACACAGATTTTCAGGCACACTCCTTGGATTACAACCACTAACCCTGGCAGGATTGGCCACATTGCTGGTCTGCGTATCAACTTAAAGAGCAGTTTGTGGTGGATAGAGAGTGGCCCCTGTGTTATAGCTCCCCTTCATAGTCCAGTGCATAGCAGAATACACACACAGCTATTTTTATTTTACCTTTATTTAACTAGGCAAGTCAGTTAAGAACAAATTCTTATTTAACAGTGGGTTAACTGCCTGTTCAGGGGCAGAACGACAGATTTGTACCTTGCCAGCTCGGGGATTTGAACTTGCAACCTTCCGGTTACTAGTCCAACGCGCTAACCATTAGGCTACCCTGCCGCCCCTATACACAACAGGGCTTAAATCAATTCAGTTAGTTTCCGATTACATTTTATTTCACTTCCTAAATTGAACACTGAATTGACCCCAACACGCAGTTCGGCACATAATTGCATGCACGATATTGTTTTTGTAACCTTGTTTGAACAAACACTTACTACTGTCTTCTATAAATCTTTTTTTTTTTTATAACAAAGTTGCTATGCAAACAAAAAGACAAGCCAAAGGAAATATCCTTTCCATTGTCCGAGAGGGTGGTGGAGGCAGAGCTGGAACAAGGTGTCCTGATTGTGTACTACTTAGTACAAAGTAATGCATTCACTAGTGTGTATAATAGGCCAGGAAATCAAATAAAATTGTCCTTGGCATCAGAGTGAAAAACTCCATCTCAAATGTCACTCCATATAGTGCGCTACTTTTAAATTGGGATTTTAAATTCCATGACTGAGTTGAATTGGAATTGAGCCCAACCCAGCATGGGAAGTGGAAGGGTTAGAATTCATCGTGTCTTGCCAAGGCTTCTCCAAAGTCAGTAGCCTGGCTACCAACGAAGAGGTCATACTTCTCAACGATCTCTGCCTTAGTCAGTTTGCCATCCTACAAAGGGAGAATAAATAAATAAGTGTTTCAGTATTTGCTTAAATGCACACACACACAATGTAGGCAACTAGCTCAAACATCAACATGTGTGTGTACCTTGTCATTATCTGACTCGTAGACCAAGTGTTTGGCTTCTGCCTCTGCGTGGTCATAGTCTGAAGGCAGGATCCAGTCTTTGGTCTCCTCCTTGTCCATGCGGCCATCTTTGTTTGTGTCTCTGAACTCAGTAAACTGTTCTCTCTCTGTCCTCACCCACTCTGGCTCTGACGGATCCCCCTCTTGGTTATACATGTCACCTTGAGGATGGGAGAGAAGGGAAAGGAAGGGAGAGAGAGAAATGTTAATGAACTGCTCTCTGTTCTCACCCACTCGGGCTCTGCTGATGCTATAAATCGCACCTATGTCCTCCTCCAGGTGTAATAACGCCATGTATTATAGCAGGCATTAAATAACCCATGTACTTCTCCAGATGTTATAACTTACCTATGTACTCCTCCAGGTCTATAAAGCCGTCTCCGTTCTTATCAATGTCCTCCATGGTCTCCTACAGGAGGGTAATGGCACAAAGATGTTACTGCCGGGCTACCTTCAAACAACTTAAATGTTTTATTTATTGTCTATGACCTACCAGTACAACTATATCCTTCATATGGTCGTACTCCTCAGGATGGAGGAAAGCTGTAAACTCCTCTTTATTGGCCTTCAGGTCAGCATCCAGGTCAGACATTTTGAATCTCCTCTCATCACGTGAAATCATCTGTCTGTAGCTGAAGCCATCCTCTGGGTCTGGATCATCTAAAAGGTCACACACACCAATTAGAAAAATCAGACCTTCCAATAAAAAGGGCACTGGTCAGGTGTCATAGATTACATTCTTATACTCATTTCAGAGTGTGCCCCATACCCAGTATGTATCCATATGTAGCATTCTTGTACTCCTCCCAGGACACAAGTCCATCTCCATTATGGTCATGACCTTTCCACTGGCGGTCCACATCGTCATAGATCCACCTCTTCTGACTGTGTTTGATCCACTTTTTCATCTCCTCTACTGACACATACCCATCCTTGTCCTCATCTATATGCTCTACCAACATACTGTAGGGAGAGAGAGATGGCTTGTTAAACCATCTTTTCTATACAAATCCATTTCTCACTTCTATACAAATGTAGCTGCTAGAGTGTGTGTTACCCAAGTCTCTCCTTGCTCTCCTCTGGTGTGAGCTGATCGAAGGTCTTGGCCTCGTCCTGTCCTAGAAACGCCTCGTGGTCGTAATCAAAGTTCTCTGCATCTTCATGGTCGCGGTTGCTAAGCGGGTCGTCATGGTGGACGCGGTCCTTTTTCTCGATGGTGGGTTTACTAAAGGCATAGACCACGCACAGCGCAAAGCACATGACCAACGGCCGCAGCTCCATAATCTGACACACATACACACAGGAGCGAGAGCAGAGTTAACTAACTTGGTTTACTACACAACAATATCGTTTGTGACAGTGCGTTTAGTTGACAGGAATTCGTCATGACTTTCCTGAGTTTAACTAATTCGGGGTTTCACCTACTCATCTGTGGGTTCACCGTTTCTGGCTAAAATAAACAGGGTAGCTAGCTAATTTGTGAGTGCTAGGACGTATTCATTACGGAAACCGTTTAAGAACCTAACAGAGTAAAACGAGAATTTCTATCGAACAAATTCAGGTACGTCACTCCACGTTTCGTTCCGGTTGTTTCCGTTTAAGAAGCGTTTTGCAACAGAATCGGCGTAATGAATACACCCTTGGTACCGGTGCAGTTTGCAAGCTAGCCAGACATCAGTTGTTGTACTAAATGCGAGATGTAATTTGCACTGCCTACTTCAGTGTGTGTGTAACGTTAATGTTACAATAACTAAACAAGGGGAAAAAACATAGATGAACTGTGCATTTACGTAAGCCTGAAATAGATACTTTACTCACCACCGGTCTTTCTGAAAAGTCTTTCGATTTTGAATATCTAGCTACTCCGGATACACACCCATCGTTTCCGGTCCTAAAAACTCAACCAGCCAACAGCGTTACATCTGCGTTTGTGCCATGCCTCTTGTCCATTGGTCCACTTCAGGACAGCTTCGGCCTTGTGATTGGTCAATAACCGCCACGTCCTCAAGCTATGAGCAATGGAACGCGGTTTGGGTCTTTGCTGTCAAAAACGATACACGTCAAATAACACTATTTGACATGTCAAATAAGATTGTTGACCAATCAATCAGGACACGAATATGACTGCACGTCACATAATAATTTAACGCCTTCATACATTTTTTAAAAGGTTGTTTTTTACGTAGATATTGTACATTGATTACACATTCACATTTCATGTCACAACAATTCATCAATACGTATGCTATGACACTGGTAAAGTTGTTTCGCGCTCCTACGGTGCTGGTCATTTAAAAGAAAGCTAGCTAGTTCATGGATGCAAACAATGTTCTTCCCCAAAACATAGAAAACGACATCTGTTTCAGTAGCTATATAGTTAGCTAGCTAACTATATAGCTAGGTGTCATCATCTAAAATAACCCTAATTTATAAGATAGTTCTTATTTATTTAATGGTGGTCGGGTCCATATATGTGACGCTAGCCACAATAAGGAATAGCTACAATAGTGTATTTTGTGGTTAGCCTTCAAAATAAACGTATGTCATTGACAGTGATGCAAATGAATACAAATAGTAGAATTGTGCCATAATTGAATAGATCATGCTAAACGAGGTTAGAATGTTATAGAAAATAAACAAACGACAATAATTTGCTAATTTGACAAAAATCTGTTTGAAATCACACTATTATAGTATTATACTTTAGAATTGCATAGGGGGCATACTTATTTCACTGTACAGCCTTACCTATGGATTGTGGATCAATGACATGGGGTATCAGTCTACTCAGTGACACGCAGAGAACATTAGCGTCGAAGCTCTAATTGCGGGACTCTGAAACAACTGTGAATTGAGACACATTTTTTGTCAACCTATGTGTATTGAACATTATTCCAAAGGAAAAACAATACTGGGTTGATGTTTTGGAGTCTAATAACTCAGAGGATGTTGGGAAAAAATATATTGGGTTTTGAGTAGACTGATAGCCCATTTCATTGATCCCCAATCCTTAGGTAAAGATGTACAGTGCAATATGAATGTCTATACACACACTAGGCTGACTGGGGTTTGCTTCACGTGGCTAATGACGCTCGACCGGATCTGGTTATGGGTTATGAAGCTAGCCACAATATGGATTAGGCATAATAGTGGAATTTGCGGTTTGCCTTCAAAATAAAGGTACCGCTTTGAAAGTGATGCTGAAGGTTACAATAGGCTGGAATCATGCCATATTTAGATTAGATAATGTTAAACAAGGTTGGAATGTGAAACAATGGAATGAAGTACCAGTCTACTCAGTGACACCGACAGAACACAACTGTGAAGAGTTTACGCAAATATTAGCATTGTAGATCTTATCGCGGGACTGTGACTGTGTGAAATCACCTTATAAGGTTAGCTTTGGGCAACAGGGTTAAGTAGCTGGCTATCTACTTCAATTTCAATAGTCGAACAAGTGGCTATCTAGCCAATACTTACTCACAAGGATTCCTAAATAATTCCCAAGAATAATGAAAATGACTGCAGTTTCTAGTGGTCATTGTTTTCAGGCTGATTGTATTGGTGCAAGCTCGGTACCCCAGAAGTTGCGGTCGAACAAATAATGCCTTCTTACGTTTGCTTATTTGCAGACATTTTGTACAACTTTGACAGTTCTACTGATAGTAGTGGTGGCGCTTGCCTTGCACGTACAAATTCAGAACACAACATTCTATAATATAAGTGTTATTTTACGTGTCAAAGTAAAAGCTAATTTAACGCGTCAAATAGTGTTATTTGAAGTGTATATTTTGACACGCAAAGACCCAAACGCGTTCCACAATGAGCGTCACCTTCCCCATTCATGCAAATCAGCAGCACTTCAGGCAGTGAGCGATGAATTATCAAACACAACATTTATAGGTATTATGTATTTATTTTCACAACACAAACTTTAATTTGTTTTTTTAAACTGCACCACACAACCAAGTTTAATAGTAAGTCCTACATTAGTGCATCCCCTCTCAAACTGCATACCCATCTCATCATCAATCACTGACATTTTGACTGAGTGGGGATGTTCAGAAATTAAAGAAGCCCATTTCAGAGGTCACCATAATAAAAATATATACTGTAGGATAGAGACGTAAGCAATGCCAGGCTTCTCAATTCCAGGTTAATCAGGAAATATAGTACTAAAATACGGTAATCAAGCACAACATGTCTAGGAAGACATATTTATTTCAACAACATAAACAAGCAGTGGTGACCCCTCATTCAAGGTTTGAACCCCATATTTATAGCAAAAATGGGGCATGCCTGTTTTGCATGTTATTTTGGCATTAATACGTGTCGTATATCAGTTTGCAAACAATGTAAAAAATAATATACATTAAGTTAATAAAGCCTCATACAAACATGGTATCTTTTGTTTTCTTGAGTAAGGCAGCTCCAAAATGCAGGTGTTTCAGCCTAGCTCAGTGCTTTCTGTGATGGTGGGGAAAGCCAGCAGAAAATATGGAGCGTTGCGCCGTGATTGGCTCAGTGTTCTGTCACTCATGGTGACTTTACGTAACTGCAAAGTGTAAGAGGATACTTTGTTGCGGTTCAAACACTTAAAAGACACCCTATCCCCTCAGCCCTCGAAATAAGTGGACACTTCTGATGACGTATCATGATGTCTGACGAGTATACACTTGCAGGGCAAGGGTGGAAAGAATGATTTTTAAATGGACCACCCTTGCCCGGAAATTCATCCCGAGATGATTGTGTTTTCAGCCACCGGTAGCTTGTGGGTGCTTTATATGCGCTACAGTCAATTATGAGTGCATGTCTACTAATATCAAATACATAATAATTAATATACGCCTACTGTATGATAGCAAGGAAATTAATTAGCTAACTGACGTTAGCCTGCCAAAATGGAAAATGTTTTATTTTTACAATTTCCAAAAGATAACCAAACAAAAACATATTTACTTTTTACGAGGCGTGTTTGTGCCGTCATGTGCATTAGTTGCACAATTTCTAACTTATTTGCATTCGTTTTTACTTACACTTGTATGTTGACTTCGCCATTGAGGTTGTTTTTAAGTGTTCGCAGACTTTTGTTAGCGGATGTACAATCGTCGCAAATTGAATTATGGGGAGTTTCGGGGCCAGGAGTGAACATAATTGTACACTCGCAAAGCCGACTGAAAACGAGGGCTGAGGGGCTTGCGTTGCAAACTTCCCTTGCTTGGCTAATCATTTGGACCGCCCTCCAAGATGGCAACGGGGATTCCCCCAAGGGCATAAGGCAATGGAAAGTGGACGAGGGTGAGTCTTTTAAGTGTTTGGACCGCCGCCAGTGAAAATGTTTGTCCTTTGGCTACTGCGGTAGAAGTGCACATCCAAGAAGGCTCAAGGTCATTGGCCACAGATAAAATCGTGTTATATGTGCAGTAGCTTTGATTGGACTGATCATGTCAACATCATACTTTCACAATCTTAATTAGCAATCATCACATGAATCAAGTCGACAATATACTGGCAAATCCCTTTTAATCTTTGTCATATGAAGATAAATAATAAAGAAATTATAGGTAAAACGTATCGGTACTCATCGACCATTGGACATAAACATTACACAACAAGTTGGAAATCTCAAATTTAACAATGAGTGGAACGAATCAGTGACAGTGGCTGTGTGGTGGTCCCATATCGGGGATTAAGGGTCTCACTTCCAAGTTTAAAATGATAAACATTCAACATTGGCCATGCTGTCAATTAAGCATGATTTGTGCTGCGCTCAAAACAACTGTTAACTCGGAGGCCCGCGGCACCACCTTCCTGTTCAAGTGAGCACAGCATGAACAATGTGAGCCCAAAAATGTATTGTATGCTGCTGCATAAATTGTAATATGCCAGGGAAATATGTATACTGTAGCTAAGAAAGTAATACTAAGTGTATATTGTGTAGTAAAATGTTAGTAGGCCATGTGTCTCACCCTAATAATTTGGTCTATTTGCTCCTCTTCATTTTGCCTCTAAAGTTACGTCCGTCCTAGCGCTCTCATTAATATCTTAATCGAAATTACGGATTACCTCTTATCTGCATGTGTCACAAGGAGACCAAGGCGCAGCTTGATGAGAATACATTCCTCTTTATTAAAGAACCACTTACACAAACTAACGTGCCGCTATAAACACTGGTGCTGACACAGGCAACTAATACATAGACAATAACCCACAGATAAACCAAGGATTATGGCTACCTAAATATGGTTCCCAATCAGAGACAACGATAAACAGCTGCCTCTGATTGAGAACCAATCTAGGCAACCATAGACATATAACCCCCTAGACATACAAAACCCCTAGACAATACAACAACTAAACACACCACCCTTGTCACCCTGACCTAACCAAATAAGAAAACAAAGATAACTAAGGTCAGGGTGTGACAGCATGTCGTCCCCTTATGCCATAGTTTGTACATCTCAGTTGTCATTAGAAACCACATTTGTTTAAGCAAATCAGTCATATCAGCTATGTTTTTTTAAAGGCAGTAAATGAAGCTGAATTAACTGTTTCACTGCCAGACAAGGTTCCGCTGATAGCCAGCTGGAGTAGTGGTAAGATGTCGGGACTGCAGTTGGGACAGCTTTATGTAGGCCCTAACAGTTTGTGGGCACCGTTATAGTGCAATTACTGTATTGTTTAGTGTTGTGTAGTGGCTTTGCTGGCATGTATTCCACTTTTCTTTTCACCCCACTAAGATTGAGATGCTAAAATCGGTACTGTAAATAAGACACACAAAAAAAAACTTTAAATACAAATAAGAGGAAAATGCTAATTATTGTACCCCATTGTGTGTGCTCCCCCCTCCCCTGTTGTCTTGGCGGTCCTCTTTGTGTTCTGGATGAAGTAAGAGTCGTGTCTGGCTGGGAACGTTCAGTCACTCAGTGGCCGAAACTGTAATCTCCTGCAACAGAAACAGCAACAAACAACAGAAACAGCATCAAACACCACAAACAGCTGAATTTTAGCTTATTGATATGGCATAAAAAACTGAGCTGAATTAAAGCATCTCAATGTTTGTATTTGGCTACAAAAGGTAAAACTCTGTGCAGTACATTTGGCATTGAATGGAGTCACTAGAAGAAAAGGTCCAACCCTACCGCAGTTATCGATCGATCCAAGATAGAGAGCACAGCAGTGTGTGTGTGTGAGAGAGAGATTTTTTTTTTAACATTCAGAACAAGCAATTTCAGAGTCCGATATATACACTGAGTGTACAAAACATTATGGACGTCTGCTCTTTCCATGACAGACTGACCAGATGAATCCAGGTGAAAGCTATGATCCCTGAATGATATCACTTAAATCCACTTCAATCAGTGTAGATGAAGGGGAGGAGACAGGTTAAATAAGGATTGTGTCTATGTATAAGTGCCATTCAGAGGGTGAATAAGCAAGACAAAAGCTAAGTGCCTTTGAACGGGGTAGGGTAGTATGTGCCAGGTGCACCGGTTTGTGTCAAGAACTGCAACGCTGTTGGGTTTTTCATGCTTAACAGTTTCCCATGTGTATCAAGAATGGTCCACCACCCAACCTGACACAACTGTTGGAAGCATCGGAGTCAACATGGGCCTGCATCCCTGTGGAAGACTTTCGGCACCTTGTAGTTCATGCCCGGACAAATTAAGGCTGTTCTGGAGGGCGAAAGGCTGGGGTGCAACTCAATAGTAGGAAGGTCTTATTAATGTTTTGTACACTCTCTCTCTCTATATATAGTACCAGTAAAAGTTTGTACACATCCACTCATTCAAGGGTTTTTCTTAATTTGTATTATTTTCTACATTGTAGAATCATAGTGAAGACATCAATACTATGACATAACACATATGGAAACATGTAGTAACCAAAAAAGTGTTAAACAAATCTAAATATTTTATATTTGAGATTCTTCAAAGTAGATACCATTTGCCTTAATGTCAGCTTTGCAGATAGTCACCTGGAATGCATTTCAATTAACAGGTGTGCCTTGTTAAGTTAATTTGTGGAATTTCTTTCCTTAATGCGTTTGAGCCAATCAGTTCAGTTGTGACAAGGTAGTGGTGGTATACAGAAGATAGCCCTATTTGGTAAAACACCAAGTCCATATTATGGCAAGAACAGCTCAAATAAGCAAAGAGACATTAGTCCATCATCACTTTAAGACATGAAAGTCAGTCGATCCTGAAAGTGTCAAGAACTTTGTGCAGTCGGAAAAACAATCTTGCTCTATGATGAAATTGGCTCTCATGAGGACCGCCACAGGAACGGAAGACCCAGAGTTATTTCTGCTGTAGAGGATAAGTTCATTAGAGTTAACTTCACCTCCGATTGCAGCCCACATAAATGCTTCACAGAGTTCAAGTAACAGACACATCAACATCAACTGTTCAGAGGAGACTGCCTGAATCAGGCCTTCTTGGTCAAATTGCTGCAAAGAAACCACTACAACAAGACACCAATAAGAAGAAGAGACTTGCTTGGGCCAAGAAACACAAGAAATTGACATTTGTCACGGCTGTTGAAGGAAGTGGACCATGGTGTAGCGTGGTGTGCGTACATTTTCTTTTATTATAACAAATGAAGCCAACAAACGAGAAAACAACCGTGACGCTATGTGCCATAAACAAAAGTCAACTTCCCACAAAGACAGGTGGGAAAAGGGGTACCTAAGTATGGTTCTCAATCGGAGACAACGATAGACAGCAGTCCCTGATTGAGAACCCTACCTGGCCAAAACATAGAAATACAAATAATTGAACATAGAATACCCACCCCAAATCACACCCTGACCAAACCAAATAGAGACATAAAAAGGATCTCTAAGGTCATGGCGTAACAACATTAGACTGGTGGAAATCTGTCCTTTGGTCTGATGAATCCAAATGTGAGATTTTTGGTTCCAACCACTGTCTTTGTGAGACGCAGAGTAGCTGAACGGATAATCTCCGCATGTGTGGTTCCCACCATGAAGCATGGATGAGGAGGTGTGATGGTGTGGAGGTGCTTTGCTGGTGACAGTGTTGGTTAATTTATTAAGAATTCAAGGTATACTTAACCAGCATGGCTATCACAGCATTCTCCAGCTATATGCCATCCCATCTGGTTTGAGCTTAGAGGGACTATCATTTGTTTTTAACAGAACAATGACCCCAAAACTCACCTCCAGGCGGTGTAAGGGCTATTTGACCAAGGAGAGCGATGGGGTGCTGCATCAGATGACCTGTTCTCCACAATCACCCAACCTCAACCCAATTGAGATGTTTTGGGATGAGTTGGACTGCAGAGTGAAGGAAAAGCAACCAACAAAACCAGAGTTGAATGTCTCAGACTGGCCAATTAAAATAAAATATTAAGATGGGCAAAAGAACACAGACACTGGACAGAGGAACTCTGCCTAGAAGGCCAGCATCCCGGAGTTGCCTCTTCACTGTTGACGTTGAGACTGGTGTTTTGCGGGTACTATTTAGTGAAGCTGCCAGTGGAGGACTTGTGAGGCGTCTGTTTCTTAAACTAGACACTAATGTACTTGTCCTCTTGCTCAGTTGTGCACCGGGGCCTCCCACTCTTTCTATTCCGGTTAGGACATTTCTAAGTGACCCCAAACTTTTGAATGGTAGTGTATATTTTTTAAACTATATCTTCCCGCTGTCTCTGAATTATTAGCTAACAACCCAGCATTCACAAGGATGCAACAAACATCCTTGTTTCTTGTTATAACAATGTTTGTGTGACATTTCCCCATACATGCAGTGAAAATGTCTGCAGACAGAAAAGGTTTCTTCACAGAAAACTCTTCTTGAAATGTATGAAAATGCATTAAAAAGGTGGAAATGTACCATAATAGTTTTATCAGACAAAAACGTTGTACAGAGTACATTATACAGTAAGTTTCTCCAGTTTACAGAGTGGATCCTCCAAGACATCAGAGAGCATCTTCTCCCCTGAGTCTCCTGGTTTATTCATTTGTAGATCTAGCTCTCTCAGGTGTGAGGGGTTTGACCTCAGAGCTGAAGCCAAAGAGGCACAGCCTTCCCATGTGACCCAACAACATAACAGCCTGCAGAGAGAGAAACACCTGTCATTCTGTCAGTTCTGGACACACTGAAAAACAATTTCTGATTGCTTTCCTGAACAGCACATTATTTGCCTGATGGGTGGCAACAACTTAAAAAAGGTATAAACATGCTATTTTTGATTACTACATTTAGTTTATAATTTGTTTTCATGCAACTTCATGGTCTCCAAGAAAGATGGCCTTACCCAAGTTTTTCCACTTTACAGTGTGTATTCCCCAGTCCAGCAGAGAGCAGCTTCACTCCTGAATCCTGTAGGTTATTGTGACTCAGGTGCAGCTCTCTCAGACTAGAGGAGTTTGAGCTGAGAGCTGAGGCCAGAGACCCACAGCATTTCTCAGTGAGGTTACAGCATTTCAGCCTGGGAATAAAAATGAAGGTAATATTTATAGATTGCACAGTCACAATGTTAATGTCCATCAGCAAGCTGCCTGCACACTGCCTGCAAGCCTCCAGGTGGATCAGTTCTAGCGCCCCTATTCTGACATTATGGAATATGCTGTAATACTTACGAAAGTCTTTCCAGTTTACAGAGTGGATCCTCCAGGACAGCAGAGAGCATCTTCACACCTGAGTCTCCTGGTTGGTTGTTGGTCAGGTCCAGCTCTCTCAGATGTGAGGGGTTTGACCTCAGAGCTGAAGCCAGAGAAGCACAGCTCTCCTCTGTGACTCCACAGCCTACCATCCTGCAGACAGAGTGGTTTGTTTGTATAATATGCATTTTCATAGGACATGATGACATTATTTATGTTCAAACATATAACTACCCAATTTAGTTTCCCTTTATCCTTTGTGAACATTAATGAAATAAACAAAGAACATGCATTTTAATTACACATCACCTCAGTGTTTCCAGTTGACATTGTGGTTCCTTCAGTGCAGCAGAGAGATGGTTAATTCCTGAGTCTCTTAACTTATTTCCACCTAGGTCAAGCTCTCTCAGGTGTGAGGGGTTTGTCATCAGAGCTGAAGCCAGATAATAACATCCTTCCTCTGTGGTTTTAGAGTTATACAGCCTGCAGAGGGATTCAACATAATTGAATGTCCTACTGTCATCGGCATTGTAGTACACTTCATTACTCATTGAGAAGTAACTTCGAGTTTCTAAGAGCAACTGGAGAGCTGTACTTCCTCATTCTCCCTTAGGTTTCTGATCTCAGAATTAAATGCCCATGCCCAGATATCCTCAACAAAATCAGATCACAAATCACATAATCATTTGACCTAAATCCTGAAATTACAGACCGTTCTTGAGATGCTTTAGTACTCACTTCAGTTTTTGCAATTTACACTGTGGATTTTCCAGGACAGCAGAGAGCAGCTTCACTCCTGAGTCTCCTGGTTGGTTGTTGTTCAGGTCGAGTTCTCTCAGGTGTGAGGGGTTTGACCTCAGAGCTGAAGCCAGAGAAGTACAACCCTCCTCTGTGACTCCACAACCAGAAAGGCTACAGAGGGAGAGAGTATTACATTTACATTTTAGCCAGTTAGCAGACAATCTTATCCAGAGCGACTTAAGAGTTAGATTATAACTATCCTCATGTAAACAGCTATTAGAGATCCACGTATTGCTTAGTGAATGACAGATGAATGACCCAATCTTCTTTCCAAGAAGACAGCCAACTTCATTTGATCACCTTATTACAGGAGAACTTTCCTCAATGCAGGAAATGTAAAACTTGTAATATATTTGAGTTTTTAAAAGGCTTCAGAAGTATATAATTTCAATTTTCCCATAAAAAAAATGTCCATGAATTATAATCCACATAATAATTCAAATTTCCTGTTGCTGCAGGATTCTTTTCCTGCTGTAGCAAACTGGCTCGCATTAGGATCCGACATCTGTATGAAACTAACCTCAGTATGTCCAGTTTACAGTGTGGATCCTCCAGTACAGTAGAGAGCAGCTTTAGCCCAGAGTCTCCAAGGATATTCCTGCTCAGATCCAGCTCTCTCAGGTGGGAGGAGTTTGACCTTAGAGCTGAAGCCAGAGAAGCACAGCCAATCTTTGTGGTACCACAGCTCTTCAGCCTGCAATGGGGAAAATACTCCGCTCTATACACAACTGGACATTTAAAATAGTTGAATCATTTCACATTTCCAAAAACTAAAGGAATGATATATTCCCACTCTGAGAGATGCCCTTACCTCAGTGTCTTCAATTTACAACCTGGATTCTTCAATCCATCAGAGAGCAGCTTCACTCCTGAATCCTGCAGTTTATTGTCACTCAGGTCCAGCTCTCTCAGTGAAGAAGAGTTCGATCTGAGAGCTGAAGCTAAAGACTTACAGCATCTTTCAGTCAAGTTACAATCTTTCAGGCTGGAATAAATAATAAAACACATTTGGTCCACAAACAGGGTAAAGACTACAAAGACCATGAGGAAATTATGAAAATGTGTCCATAAATACTCACATTGCTGTTCTGGTGGCTTTGACCACTGGTAGCAGCCTAAGAAGACCCTCCTCTGATCTGAAATACTTTCTCAGTTCGAAAACATCCTGCTTCTCCACTGAAGTCAGCAAAACAAAGACCAGAGCAGACCACTGTGCAGGTGACAGTTCAGCTTTTGAGAGACTTCCTGAGCTCAGATAGCTTTGGATCTCCTCCACTAGAGAAATGTCATTCAGTTCATTCAGACAGTGGAACAGGTTGATGCACCTCTCTGGAGAGGGATTCTTCTTGATCTTCATCTTTATGTACTTGGCTGTTTCCTCACTGCTTTGGGACTTGCTTTCTGTCTGTGACAGTAAGCCTTGTAAGAGAGTTTGATTGGACTCCAGTGATAGGCCCAGAAGGAAACGGAGGAACAGGTCCAGGTGTCCATTCATACTTTGTAAGGCCTTGTCCACTGCACTTTTGTGTAGAAACAATGCAGGTGTTTCTCCTGACATTGTCTTAATATTTACACCTTGAGAGAGAAGATTTACATTGCTGTTTTTGAATGTGAGAAACACATACAGAGCAGCTAAAAACTCCTGAATGCTTAGATGTACAAAGCAGAATAACTTCTCCTGGCACAGCCCTTTCTCCTCTCTAAAGATCTGTGTGCACACTCCTGAGTACACGGATGCTTCTGTGACATCAATGCCACATTCTCTTAGGTCTTCCTCGTAGAAGATCAGATTACCTTTTTCCAGCTGTTGATAAGCCAGTTTCCCCAGTTTCATTATCATTACTGTATTCCAGTGGTGATCAATGTAATCTTCTCCAAGATACTTTTTACTACTCTGTTTGGTCTGAAAGATCAGGAAGTGTGTGCACATTTGAGTCAGAGTCTTCGGGATCTCTCCACTCTCTGCTTCACCCAACATTCTCTCTAGAACAGTGGCTGAAACCCAACAGAAAACTGGTATGTGGCACATGATGTAGAGACTCTTTGAGGATTTAATGTGTGAGATGATTCTGCTGGCCAGGTTCTCATCACTGAATCTCTTCCTGAAGTACTCCTCCTTCTGTGGGTCATTGAACCCTCGTACCTCTGTCACCTGGTCAACACACTCAGGAGGGATCTGATTGGCTGCTGCAGGTCGGGAGGTTGTCCAGAGAAGCGCAGAGGGTAACAGATTCCCTTTAATAAGGTTTGTCAGCAGCACATCAACTGAGGTTGACTCTGAGACATCAAAACAGGTCTTATTGTTCTGGAAGTCAAGAGGGAGTCGACACTCATCCAGACCATCAAATACAAACAGGACTTTGCACTCATCATAGTTAATCATTTTGGATTCTTTCATTTCCATGAAAAAAGATTGTAAAAGTTCCATCAAACTGCATCTCTTCGTCCTCATCAAATTCAGCTCACGAAAAGGAAGTGGAAATATGAACTGAATATCCTTATTGGCTTTTCCTTCGGCCCAGTCCAGAATAAACTTCTGCACCGAAATGGTCTTTCCAATGCCAGCGACTCCCTTTGTCAACGCAGCTTTTATACGCCTGTCTTGTCCAGGTAAGGGTTTAAAGATGTCATTACATTTGATTGGTGTATCTTGTGTTGCTGGTCTCCTGGATGCTGCCTCAATCTGTCTTATCTCATGGTCATTATTGACCTTTCCACTTCCACCTTCAGTGATGAAAATCTCTGTGTAGATGTCATTGAGAAGTGTAGGGTTTCCTTGCTGTGCTAGTCCCTCAAAAACACACTGAAATCTCTTCTTCAGAGTTGATTTGAGCTTCTCTTGGATTTCTGCCTCAGCACTGACATTTTGGTGCCTGGGAAAATTACATAAAATGTTTAAACATTTTGTATCAAAGGAGGAACAAATGGAAACTGAATTTCAACAGTTATGAAGACCTGAGACAATGTGGTCTCCAAGTGATATGAAGCCGTAGAAACAGCAGACACTCACATTTTCTGATCTACGGGAAAGACATTCGCTCCTTCATATGGCTCCATGGACACAGTGCAGGAAGGAGGACAGTCCTGTCTCTGCTGAGGAAGTGGAGGGACCCTGTCAAAACAAACTTTTACATCTTTACAAAGAACAAGAAGTCCTGGGTGCGTGTTTATGAGTTTTGTTTTAAAGAAACCATGAACTCTAAATATTGTAATAACATTTTATTTGACATAAGTGGTTCATTACTGAACCTCTTTGGCAGGTCCATAGACTTGTCACTCTTCATAGACAAACAGCTGGGTACAGGAGACACTGGTCTCTCTTGTTGGATCCTGACAAAAAACAAGGAAATTATATTTAGTTGGGCTAAGGAAGAAATAGTCAAAATTGTTGTTGAGGAGTAATTATAATGTACAGTACCAGTCAAAAGTTTTGACACACCAAGAGTACTCGTTCCAGGGTTTTTCTTTATTTTTACTATTTTCTACATTGTAGAATAATACTGAAGACCTCAAAACTATGAAATAACACATATGGAATCATGTAGTAAAAAAACCAGTGTTAAACAAATCTAAATATATTTTATATTTGAGATTTTTCAAAGTAGTGACCCTTTGCCTTGACAGCTTTGCACACTCTTGGCATTCTCTCAACCAGGTTCATGAGGTAGTCAGTCACCTGGAATACATTTCAATTAACAGGTGTGCCTTATTAAAAGTTAATTTGCGGAATTTATTTAGGATCGGCCCCTTTAAAAAAAATGTTTAACCTAAAATGACACCCAAATCTAACGGCCTGTAGCTAAGGCCCTGAAGCAAGGATATGCATTTTATTGGTACGATTTGAAAGGAAGCACTTTGAAGTTTGTAGAAATGTGAAGGAATGTAGGTGAATATAACACATTAGATCTGGTAAAAGATAATACGAAGAAAAAACCAACCGTTCTGTTAGCATCATCTCTTTAAATGCAAGAGAAAGGCCATAATGTATTATTCCAGCCCAGGTGCAATTTAAAATTTGGCCACTAGACGGCAACAGTGTATGTGAAAGTCTTAGACTGATCCAATGAACAATTGTATTTCTGTTCAAAATGTTGTATCAAGACTGCCCAAATGTGCTTAATTAGTTTATTAATAACTTTTCATGTTCAAGATTGTGCACTCTCCTCAAACAATAGCATGGTATTCTTTCACTCATAGCTACTGTTAATTGGACAGTGCAGTTAGATTAACAAGAATTTAAGCTTTCTGCCGTTATCAGATATGTCTATGTCCTGGGAAATGTTCTTGTTACTTACAACCTCATGCTGATCGCATTAGCCTAAGTTAGTTCAAACGTCTCACAGGGGACCCAGCAACCCTGAAGTTTAATGCATTTGAGCCAATCAGTTGTTGTGACAAGGTAGGGGTGGCATATTGAAGATAGCCCTATTTGGTAAAAGACCAAGTCCATATTATGACAAGAACAGCTCAAATAAGCAAAGAGAAACGACAGTCCGTCATTACTTTAAGACATGAATGTCAGTCAATCCTGAAAAGTTCAAGAACTTCAAAAGTTTCTTCAAGTGTAGTCGCAAAAACCATAAAGCGCTATGATGAAACTGGCTCTCATGAGGACCGCCACAGGAAAGGAAGACCCAGAGTTACTTCTGCTGCAGAGGACAAGTTCATTAGAGTTAACTGCACCTAAGATTGCAGCCCAAATAAATGCTTCACAGAGTTCAAGTAACAAACACATCTCAAAATCAACTGTTCAGAGGAGAGTGCATGAATCAGGCGTTCATGGTGGAATTTCTGCAAAGAAACCACTACTAAAGGACAACAATAACAAGAAGTGACTTGCTTGGGCCAAGAAACACCAGCAATGTGTGGTGCCCACCATGAAGCATGGAGGAAGTGTGATGATGTGGGGGTGCTTTGCTGGTGACACTGTCTGTGATTTCTTTAGAATTTAAGGCACACTTTCCTGACCCCTCCTGTCTCAGCCTCCAGTATTTATGCTGCAGTAGTTTATGTGTGGGGGGGCTAGGGTCAGTCTGTTATATCTGGAGTATTTCTCCTGTCTTATCCGGTGTCCTGTGTGAATTTAAGTATGCTCGCTCTAATTATTTCTCTCTTTCTTTCTCTCTCTCGGAGGACCTGTGCCCTAGGACCATGCCTCAGGACTACCTGGCATGATGACTCCTTGTTGTCCCCAGTCCATCTGGCCGTTCTGCTGCTCCAATTTCAACTGTTCTGCCTGCGGCTATGGAACCCTGACCTGTTCACTGTGATTACTACTATTTGACCATGCTGGTCATTTATGAACATTTGAACATCTTGGCCATGTTCTGTTATAATCTCCACATGGCACAGCCAGAAGAGGACTGGCCACCCCTCATAGCCTGGTTCCTTTCTATGTTTCTTCCTACGTTTTGGCCTTTCTAGGGAGTTTTTCCTAGCCACTGTGCTTCTACACCTGCATTGCTTGCTGTTTGGGGTTTTGGGCTGGGTTTCTGTACAGCACTTTGATATATCAGCTGATGTAAGAAGGGCTATATAAATGCATTTGATTTGATTAGATTTTTCAACATTACAAAGACCCAAAACACAACTCCAGGTTGTGGAGAGGAGAGATGGAGTGCTGCATCAGATGACCTGGCCTCCACAATCACCCGACCTCAACCCAGTTGAGATGGTTTGGGATAAGTTGGACCGCAGAGTTAAGGAAAAGCAACCAGCTCAGCATATGTGGGAACTCCTTCAAGACTGTTGGAAAAACATTCCTCTCTGCTGGTTGAGAGAATGCCAAGAGTGTGCAAAGCTGTCATCAAGGCAATGGGTGGCTACTTTTAAGAATCTAAAGTTATTTTGTTACTACATGATTACATATGTGTTATTTCATAGTTTTGATGTCTTCTCTATTATTCTACAAAAATAGTAAAAATAAAGAAAAACCCTTGAATGTGTAGGTGTGTCCAAATGTTTTACTGGTACTATATGTGTGTGGTTAAAACAACAATTCTTATAACCCTTGTTCACTGGAAAAGTTGATTGGTGGTCCCATAGACTGGTCACTCTTCATAGACACACAGCTGGTTACAGGAGACACTGGTCTCTCCTGATGGACCCTGTCAAAAACCATGGAGATTAGTTTTAGTCTGAATGGGGAAGGGTGAGGGTGCTCAGATATCTGTATGGCAATCATTCTTAAATGGAAGAACTTTGGAACTACTAAGACTCTTCCTAGAACTGCCCACCCAGCCAAACTGAGCAATCGGGGAAGAAGGACATTGGTCAAGGAGGTGACCAAGAACCCGATGGTCACTCTGACAGAGCTCCAGTTATTCTGTGGAAATGGGAGAACCTTCCAGAAGGACAACCATCTCTGCAGCACACCACCAATCAGACCATTATGGTAGAGTGGCCAGACGGAAGCCACTCCTCAGTTAAAGGCACATGACAGCCCACTTGGAGTTTGCCAAAAGGCACCTAAAGTACTCTCAGACCATGAGAAACAAGATTCTCTGGTCTGATGAAACCAAGACTGAACTCTTTGGCCTGAATGCCAGGCATCACGTCTGGAGGAAACCTAGCACCATCCCAACGGTGAGGCATGGTGGTGGCAGGATTGAGGAAAAGATGAACAGAGCAAAGTACAGAGAGATCCTTGATGAAAACCTGCTCCTGTGGGCTCAGGACCTCCGACTGGGGCAAAGGTTCACATTCCAACAGGACAACGACCCTAAGCACACAGCCAAGACAACGCAGGAGCGGCATTGGGACAAGTGTCTGAATGTTCTTGCATGGCCCAGCCAGAGCCCGGACTTGAACCTGATCTAACAGCTCTGGAGAGACCTGAACATAGCTGTGCAACTACGCTCCCCATCCAACCTGGACTCCCAAGTGGCACACCGGTCTAAGGCACTGCATCTCAGCGCTAGAGGCATCACTACAGACCCTGGTTCGATTCCAGGCTGTATCACAGCTGGCCGTGATTGGGAGTTCCATAGGGCAACGCACAATTGGCCCAGCGTCGTTAGGGTTTGGCCAGGTTAAGCAGTCATTGTAAATCAGAATTTGTTTTTGACTGACTTGCCTAGTTAAATAAAGGTTAAATAAAATAAACAAAAAACCTGACAGAGGTTGAGAGGATCTGCAGAGAAGAATGGGAGAAACTCCCCAAATACAGGTGTGCCAACCTTGTAGCATCATTCCCAAGAAGACTTGTGGCTGTAATCGCTGCCAAAGGTGCTTCAACAAAGTACTGAGTAAAGGGTCTGAATACTTATGTAAATTTAATATTTCAGTGTTTTTGTTATACATTTGCAAAAATGAATATTTTTTTTTGCTTTGTCATTATGGGGTGTTGTGTGTAGATTGATGAGGGGGGTGAAAACAATTGAATTAATTTTAGAAATAAGGCTGTAACATAACAAAATGTGGAAAAAGTCAAGGGGTCTGAATACTTTCCAAATGTACCGTATATTTGTGGCTAAAACAATAAGTCTCATTACCCCTGTTCACTGGAAAAGTTGATTGGTGGTCTCATAGACTGGTCACTCTTCATAGACACACAGCTGGTTACAGGAGACGCTGGTCTCTCCTGATGGACCCTGACAAAAACCATGGAAATTATTGTTAGTCTGACTAGGGAAGAAATTGTTTTTGACGGCGCTCAGATATCTGTATCAGGATTATGTAGGTGTGTGGTAAAACTAAGTCTTATTACCACTGTTCACTGGACAATGGTTCTTTACTGAAGTTATACGGAGGATCGATTGACATGTCACTCTTCATGGACACACAGCTGGGTACAGGAGACACTGGTCTCTCCTGCTCCTCTTTCTCGCCTGAGAGAATATTTTTCGAAAAACTGTCCCCCTCCTCTCTCTCTGCAGAGAGACTCATTTTAGAGGTTGTAATTCCCTTCTCACGGGAAGACAAATACTACTGTCCTCTGACCTAGATCAGCCCTGTGAACACACACACACACAGAGACACACACACACACACCTCCACCCATACAGAGAGGGAGAGAGAGAGTATCAATCATACACAATGCTGTCAAATAGCTACTACACACACTACCAAATTTAAGTGGCTGATATCTGTAACATGTGTTGGTTATCCAGGAAGTGTATCACTTTCGACTGTTACGCATTTGCCAACTATTGTCAACTGGACTACTTTAACTTGTTAGCAACTTTGCTAGAATGTATACCTAGCTGGCACATGTACAAGCCATAGCAGTGACAAAGATTAGTATAATTTAAATGAATGAGGTGGTCCTTTCTGCAAACAGTGTATTTTTTATGAATTTAGCTGGCTAGATTACACAGTTCGCAAACAGGATCAATAATTGAATAGACATTAAATATGCTACTCCTTTAATCTCCCCTTTTCCCCATCTCTGCTCTACTCTTCTCTTTCAATAACTTTCTATTTTCTTGTTGCAAGAAACAAAAACAGTCTGTAATGCTTACCACTAAGATGGGTTGCTCGGTTTGAGAATGCTGCTGTAGGCTGTAGCTTCGTTGTTTGACTGCTTAAAGGGCAGAACGTAGGGAGGGCAAGCCAGGGCAGGCACAGTATTTGACTTCCGCCTTATGGGAATTTGGTAGCTAGATGAGCTACATTTGCTTGGTAGGTTGTTGCTATGCCTCTTTCCTCTTTCTGTGATCTTTATGGGTGCTTTTACGCTGTGTGGTGCATGGAAACAGAGTAATCTTCTGAGCCACTATCTTCAGACTGACATAGGGTAAAGGGCAATGTGCATCACCAAAGTTGTCCGAAGTGATTTAATAAAATAACAGGAAGTAATTTACACCAGCTGTCTGCATATGAAACCTTGTGAAACAGCCTGTTTTAAAACCTGGGAAAAACATGTATTAAAGGTGGATTAACAAGTGACTCGGTGTGGCGTACAAACAAACAAAGCCTCCACTGTGATCCAACAGTTGTACATTTGATGAGAAAGAAAATATCTTTGCTGATAAATGTAGGTACTTTACGCCCACTGTAACAGTGTTCCTCTCCACCAGAGAGCACTGTTGTTTAATGAATGGTGAGGTTTGTCACCTGCTCCTCCTCTCTTCCAAATCATACTGCCAATATACCTTTTACTTCCCCTACGTTTGTCTTTTTCAATATAGCTTTTTACTTATCTCTATGGTTCTATTTTTATATTGATCTATTTCTCTCCTTCTCTCTCTCTTTCTCTCTCTCTATTTTTCCAACTCTCTCTGTCTCTGTGCATCATCTCCACAATGCTGGACTTCAATGGGGTTGGAATGGATGTTACCATAGCAATCACTCATTTAGGTGGGATACCATCGGATACCATACTGTAACCAAAGACATATAAATGTAGGGTCTGGGAGGGTGGGGGTTTGAGGTTGGGGTTTCTGGGAAGGGTTTAGGGGTGTTAGGGGTCTCGTTATCAGTGGTTAATTGCCACATTAGCAGGAACAGGGTGAATCTGTGGTGGATCAAACTGTATTACAGTGATAGCAACACCTCCTGGCACACGCCTGGGGGCAGTGGGAGGGGCGACTGGCATCAGGTGTATGTGTGTCTTATTACATTTGGGTTGGTTGCATGATGGTTGTTTTATTGATCCAGTCTGCATTCCCACCAAGATTCCCACACAGATTAATCTCTTTCTCTCTCTCTCTCTCTCTCTTTCTCTCTCTCTCATGCTCTTTCTCTCTCTCTCTTCGCAGTCACATGTGTGTGTTTAGTTGCTGTTTACTAGATTGTCTCTGAATATACAGCCTATGCATGCCTCTGACACGCACATATTGCCCTGAGAGATCTCTCCACGTGCTGCTCCTGTCACAAGAACATATAATAACACAATTGTACATTGTTTAAAAAATATTTATCCTCCATGAACAATATTACATTTACAGTAGACTTTAATAAGACCAGAATGGCTTTCTAGTGATCTGTGCAATTTTACACATTTTGCCATTGGATGGAGAGAAAATGTAGTAATTTTATAACACATTTCATGCTAATCTACTCATTTTGCCATGGGGCAGAGAGTAATTTTTGCAGTTTTAAAGCTAATTTCCTGCAATTCTGCAAATCTTCCCATTCCCCTATTACTAGCCTGTTTCTCTTTCGTATCGTCTGAGATTCCCAAAGATAAGAAAGCTGCCGCGATCATCCCTCTCTTCAAAGAAGGAGATACTCTAGACCCAAACTGCTACAGACCTATATCTATCCTACCCTGCCTTTCGAAGGTCTTCGAAAGCCAAGTTAACAAACAGATTACCGACCATTTAGAATCCCACCGTACCTTCTCCATTATGCAATCTGGTTTCAGAGCTGGTCATGGGTCCACCTCAGCCATGTTCAAGGTCCTAAATGATATCGTAACCACCATCGATAAAATACATTACTGTGTAGCCATATTCATCGACCTGGCCAAGGCTTTCAACTCTGTCAATCACCTCATTCTTATCGGCAGACTCAATAGCCTTGGATTCATAAATGACTGCCTCATCTGGTTCACCAAGTACTTGGGCCTGGAGACATATAACCGCTCTCAGATTAATAGACAGAGCTATGGACTGACCATCCCATTATATATAAATTATTGTTTTAACCATGTTATGAGACTATAAAGTGGTTGTTTACATTTACATTGTTTACAAACATTGGAGAAAAACAAGCTTATATTCTGGGTTCTCATGGAGTGTGACAGTTGAGCTAAACTCATGAGGCATTTATGTTATATTCTTCAAGAATCAATGGATATATATATTTTTATATATAATTTATATGTTGAAAAATGGATGTAGCAACTACAGATTGCCCCTTTAAGTCTATCAAAAGTGAGCAAGTTTTTATTTCCAGCACGAATTAGATGTTTTTATTCCATAGGCTGGGATCCGCTCTATGCAGCAGTTGCAAGAGCGCATTTTTCACTGGCTGTCCACTGGTTTCAAAAACAATGATTGATAGGAAGATTCAATTCTTGAATTCAACCATTATTGGGTTCAAATACACATTTAGATTAACATCCATCCACAACAACCACAATCCGTAAAGCGTAAATAGGTAAATGAGAGAGCAGCAGTGTGATTCACATCAATGCGCTATGTAGATATCAATAATAAGTGTTATCCGTATCGCTGTAGACTACACCACTGCTGTCTTCCTTACTGTACCTCTAAGCGTTTATTCAAGTTGGATAATCTTTTGATGCCGACAGCAGTTGCACCATTGGAAGACAGCTTGGACTGTAGCCCACAAAAACCTATTCCTGCTCGTTTCCCTCGATCCATCAAATACATTTGGTGTGTCATAATAGTGGTCTCTGACTTGTGGTCAGACTCGCTCTGGTGGAACAAATTTAAATCTGCACCTTTTTTTCAATGCTGATTTGAAAGTCATTGAGAAAACAGAGAAGTGTCATCCTTTCTGAATTTAAGTAATACTCAATTTTTTCAAAAGTATCTGTGATCTGATTACAATATTTTTTTGCAGGTAACATAACGGATTACAGTTACCGTTTTTTGTAATCCATTACATATACAGTGGGGCAAAAAAGTATTTAGTCAGCCACCAATTGTGCAAGTTCTCCCACTTAAAAAGATGAGAGGCCTGTAATTTTCATCATAGGTACACTTCAACTATGACAGACAAAATGAGAAAAAAAAATCCAGAAAATCACATTGTAGGATTTTTAATTTATTTATTTGCAAATTATGGTGGAAAATAAGTATTTGGTCACCTACAAACAAGCAAGATTTCTGGCTCTCACAGACCTGAAACAACTTCTTTAAGAGGCTCCTCTGTCCTCCACTCGTTACCTGTATTAATGGCACCTGTTTGAACTTGTTATCAGTATAAAAGACACCTGTCCACAACCTGTGGAAGACATACAAGACCACTGATAATCTCCCTCGATCTGGGACTCCACGCAAGATCTCACCCCGTGGGTTCAAACTGATCACAAGAACGGTGAGCAAAAATCCCAGAACCACACGGGGGGACCTAGTGAATGACCTGCAGAGAGCTGGGACCAAAGTAACAAAGCCTACCATCAGTAACACACTACGCCGCCAGAGACTCAAATCCTGCAGTGCCAGACGTGTCCCCCTGCTTAAGCCAGTACATGTCCAGGCCCGTCTGAAGTTTGCTAGAGAGCATTTGGATGATCCAGAAGAAGATTGGGAGAATGTCATATGGTCAGATGAAACCAAAATATAACTTTTTGGTAAAAACTCAACTCGTCGTGTTTGGAGGACAAAGAATGCTGAGTTGCATCCAAAGAACACCATACCTACTGTGAAGCATGGGGGTGGAAACATCATGCTTTGGGGCTGTTTTTCTGCAAAGGGACCAGGATGACTGATCCATGTAAAGGAAAGAAAGAATGGGGCCAGCAAGGGCATTGAAGATGAAACGTGGCTGGGTCTTTCAGCATGACAATGATCCCAAACACACCGTCCGGGCAACGAAGGAGTGGCTTCGTAAGAAGCATTTCAAGGTCCTGGAGTGGCCTAGCCAGTCTCCAGATCTCAACCCCATAGAAAATCTTTGGAGGGAGTTGAAAGTCTGTGTTGCCCAGCAACAGCCCCAAAACATCACTGCTTTCGAGGAGATCTGCATGGAGGAATGGGCCAAAATACCAGCAACAGTGTGTGAAAACCTTGTGAAGACTTACAGAAAACGTTTGACCTCTGTCATTGCAACAAAGGGTATATAACAAAGTATTGAGATAAACTTTTGTTATTGACCAAATACTTATTTTCCACCATAATTTGCAAATACATTCATTAAAAATCCTACAATGTGATTTTCTGGATTTTTTTTTTCTCATTTTGTCTGTCATAGTTGAAGTGTACCTATGATGAAAATTACAGGCCTCTCTCATCTTTTTATGTGGGAGAACTTGCACAATTGGTGGTTGACTAAATACTTTTTTGCCCCACTGTATCCATTGATTACTCCCCAACCCTGGTGTTCTATTTCAAGCATGCGTCTGATGGTACAGATGATACAAGGTGTATTGGTTCGATATACTGTATATCCACATCTCAACTGTATTTGGCCTACATTTCACTTAAGCATTTTTGTGTCAAAATTTATCAATTATTCCATCCCTTTCTTATTTTCTATAACATTCAATATCAGCATTACAATGATAATCCATTACTTCCCTATTTTCTGCCTCCATCCTTCATCCTCTCCTCCGTAGTCTACTGCTCCCACTCTTTCCCCTTCCTCTCCTCCGCTCCGCCGCATCCAATTGATGCTGTCTGCGCAATTACGCACATGCGCAATGGAATGTTTTAGTCATTTGCAGGAAACCAACTAGCAGGAATAATAAATAGCTAAATGTTTTTCTCTCCTATATGATCAGACCTAACTGTACCTTTCCCCTTCCGTCCCAATGTTTACAGTATATATAACTTTAAGAAGAAGATTTTAGGAACATAGACTGTTATGCTGCTCTCTCTGGTTCAAAGGTAATATGTGGATGTTCAGTAGACCCTCTATGTGACTGGATTACTACAGCTCCAAGGAGTCCGCAGACGACAGACACCGCCGTACAGATGTGAGTCTGCGTATTTTTCTAACTGTCGGGGATTTCGCACAGCCCATGTAACCCAGGTAATGAAAGCTGCATGGGTTCGTTGTTGACGGCTACTGGTGCCTGTTATATCGAAATTTGTATTACTTTATTATAGCCTAACCTAGACATAATTATTCTACAGACCAGCGGACTGTTTATCTTAACGCAAATGTGTTTGTTTCGTCAGTGCGAGTTTTGAGTGTCACCTTTGTTTGGCTGTGGTTGTTGACTGGAAAGAAGAGCGCTGTGCCTTTGTAAACTGGTGCGGGCTGTTTGTACTTGTTCTCTCTAGAGTAGGCTAAACGAAGACAGAAGTAGGCTACAATAAAATTAACATCGCCAAAGTCACCATTCCAGTTAAATAATGTATGTCTGTGTCAGCCGGTGTATGTTGGTTACCAGCAGCAGTTGCAGGCTACTGTCAGAGATACAGTAGTTCCACGTTTTTTAGTATTTTTTGGGGGCCATTATTTGGACATAGCCCTAGGTTATTGATCTATCTGTGTGGAAATGAAAACCTTTAGGGCCAAGGGAGCAGCTATAAGTTAGTAGAGTCTTGCCAATGCCTACAAGTCTGTTGGTTATTGTGTTGCAGTAACAACCTTCTTGGTAGTGTATATGCATTTCTTAATTTATTCACAGTATTTATGTGAATACAACAAAAAAAACAATCTGCTTCTCTCAGGTGGGGTAGCAATGTGTGGCTTTTGTAAGCACCGTTATGAACAGCGGTGAGGACAGGAGAGAGAACCTGAAAAGAGCCCCAAACTGTTATCCCATCCACCCCTGACCCTGGAAGTGATTGATTCCCTGTGAGGGGTTGTCCTCTCGAACCTTAGCCCTGACCCCAGCCAAAGAGCCCCCCACCCTGATCCAGACAGAGACAGAGCAGTGCAGAGGGGACCGCAGGCAGAGAGGAGACCCCGGGAGGGGAGGGAGGGGAGAGGGTTGGACACTCACATGGAGGCAGACTGGAGGAAGAGGAAGAGAAGCTAAAGGAGAAGAAGGAGAAAGAAAGATTGTTGCTGGTGGATGACAGAGAGGAAACGGTGGGGAGAGAGAACCTTGCACCAGCCTTTAGTAGCAAAGACAGAGGAGGAAAGGAGGAGAAACAGAGGGAAGAGGCCACCTCAAACCAAAGCCAAATGCAGTCTATTACCTCGACGGAGCCAGCACAGCTCTGCCTCCTGCACAGTTATGGCCAGTGGCACACTGAACAATAACACCCTCATCACTTCTTCCTCTTCTCCAAAATGCTCTACCTTTTTTTCCTCGTCTCCTTCCTCAGAGCGAGACAGAGATGAGAGATACAGGAGGAGTGCAGTGCAGTAGTCCTAGTTTTCCTCTGAGCTTTATTAAACCCCAGAAGTCAGCCCTGCCTGAGTCCACCAGCACACCTGTTACAGATGATAGGAGGGCAGACACCACTCACACTTCCCTTATTGCCAATGGAGACACCGCCAAAGTTCCAAAACCAAACAACAACCCGAAAGAGACAGATGGAAAAAGAGAGGGATATGGAGAGATAGAAGGAGATAATGATAGAGAGGGAGATGATAACTTAAAGACCGTTTCTAAATACCTCCACCCCTCTCCGTCCTCTCCTGGCTCACTGAACAGTCACATGGCCTTGATACACTCCTGGAACTCCTGCAAGATGCTCAAATGCCCCAAATGTAACTGGCACTACAAGTCCCAGCAGACACTGCATGCCCACCTCAGAGAAAAACACCCTGCATCTGGGGGCTTGTGTGTGTGTGGGGGGGGGGGGGGGGGGGGGGGGGCTCGGGGGAGAAGTGTGTGTGTGTGGAGGGTCAAGGGGTGTGTGTGTGTGTGTACTGTAGCACGGGGAAGGCCCACCCTCGTCTGTCCCGGGGAGAGAGTTATGTCTGTGAGTACAAGCCCTACCTCTGTGGTGTGTGGGATTACACAACCTCCTCTAAAGGAAACCTCAGCATACACATGCAGTCAGACAAACACCTCAGCAACGTACAGGTAGCAGGACACACACACCCTGCGCACGGCACACACACACACACACTCCGCACACAATGGGGGCTACGCTGTCAGAGACACGGCAGGCGAACAGGGCTACGGACGCACACACCCCACAGTCACACAGCCCCCTGCACACACAACACACCCTACCCCAGCCAGCCCCCTTCCCAGGGTAAGAGGTGGCGGTGTGAGGTGTGTGATTATGAGACCAGCATTGCCCGGAATCTTTGCATACACATCACCAGCGAGAAACACATGCCTAACGTGCTGCGCCTGAAACAAACACACAACGTGTTGCAGAGAAGCTACTACCTGGCCCACTGCAGGTGTCTGCCTCCTCAACTCACACACAGCATAGGGGAGAGACCACACACACATACTCAATAACTGTTCTGTTGGGCTCTGTTCACTGGCACATCAAGTTAGGTTGATAGTTGATTATATCCATGCCTATATGTACAGTATGTTTTCTCACGGCCTGTTTGTGTGCTGTGTATTCTAGGTGGGGAACAGTCTTTGGATATGCATCAACTATCAGCAGAGGAGCCAGTCGCCCCGGATTCAACCCTGAACCCCTCCCCCTCTCATCCTCCCTCCTCCTCACCATCCCCTTCTCCCCCTCCTCCACTGTCTCTCTCCCCCTCTTCTCCTCTTTCCTGTGGTGTGTTCCAGTGCCTGGTGTGTTCCAGTTTCTCCTCTGACAGTCTGGAGTCTCTTATGTCTCACCTGAGTGCCCCCTGCTCCCTGCCCCAGTCTGAGTGGCGCTCTCTGTTGGCTGGAGGCTGCTACTGCAGGCTGTGTGGCTACAGCACCCCCCTCAGGGCTAACTTCACCCTGCACTGCCAGACAGACAGACACAGGGCCCAGTACCAGCTGGCTTCCCACCTCTGGGAGAAGGGGGAGGCCGGGGACAGGGAGGAATTTGGGAAGTTGGTTGCTACAGGCAACCCAGTTCAGCTGAAGTGTAACTTGTGTGACTTCCAGACCACCAGCTTGGAGAAACTGAAAATACACAGCATCAACACCCAACACCAGGCCAGCCTCAGAGTCTACAGGGTCAGTACACACACACACGATTTGGAGGCCTGTGTCATTGCTGTACTTGGACTATAAGATTATTTCTAAATATCTGGCATATAGACAGCAAATAAAGCACAGGGACCAGATTTATTTAGTGCATCTTTCTCTCCGTCACAGTCTAACCCTAACCTATCACCCTCTCTCTCTAGTTCTTACAGCAGTATGACAGTGCAGTAGATGGAGGGTCCTGGTTGTTCCACTGTGTCCTGTGTAACTACTCCTCCTGTTCTAAACTCCACCTATTGAGACATACCCACTCCCCTGGTCATCAGAAGAGGGAGCTTCACTACTTGCAGTTAGTGAGAGGGAGGAGCCTGGAGGAAGGGGAGGGGCTAGCGGCTACTTTCACCATTAGGAAGTGTCCCAGTCCTGAGACAGGTAAGAGACTTAGGAGGGATTTGGAAATGACCAGCTATCTGAAGTGTGCACTTGTTCAGTCCCCCTGATGAATTTAAAAGTTTATGATTAATTAAGGCATTGGCAAGAGGGAGTTTCAACCATATTTGAGAACCAGTCCAGAACAAGTTGACGAATAGAATGGAGAAAATGATCTGCAGGCCTATAATGTCAACGGAGAGAAAAAACCTGGAGAGATGGAGCAGGGTGAAGAGAGAGTGATAGAGAGAGAAGGAATGATTAATTATGGTCAGGGATCTATTGGGTTAATTGGTTTGTCGAAACAAGCTCGTTACATCCCATATTGCCCCTGACAATGCTAACTTGAGACATCACCACTGAGACACTGCTATTGAACTTTAATGTTCTAGAATAGAGATTTAAAGGGTCAGTTACCCAGACTCCGAGCCTAATCCTGGACTAAAAAGCACTGTCAATAGAGCTTCTCCGGCATGTTTTTTAGTCTAGCAGCACTAGGCTTAATCAGAACCCGGGAAATCTTCCCTCAGTGTATCAATCAAATAAATTTATAAAGCCCTTTTTACATCATCAGATGTCACAAAGTGCTTATACAGAAACCCAGCCTAAAACCCCAGAGAGCAAGCAATGCAGATGTCTACGCACTGTGGCTAGGAAAAACTCCCTAGAGAGACAGAAACCTAGAGAGGAACCAGGCTCTGAGGGGTGGCAACTCCACTTCTGGCTGTGCCCTGTGGAGATTATAAGAGTACATGGCCATTAAGGCCATATCGTTCTTCAAGATGTTCAAACGTTCATAGATGATCAGCGGGGTCAAATAACAGTGGTTATAGAGTGTGCAACAGATCAGCACCTCAGGAGTAAATGTCAGTTTCTTTTCATAGCCAAGCATTCAGAGGTAGAGAGAGCAGGTGCAGTAGAGAGAGAGAGAGAGATAGATGGAGAGAGCAGGTGCGGAAGACAGAGATAGATGGAGAGAGATACACAGAGAGATAGAGGGAGAGTACCTTTCTGATGACTCTAATTTCCTGTAGTCTAACTGTCAGGATTAAATCTGGTCTAACTGTCAGGATTTAAATCTGGTCTAACTCAGTCTGCGACTCTATTAATTAAACAGTCAATACCAGGTATTCAGTCTGAATGAACTGGTCTGAACCCCAGAAGGTTTCCTAATAGAAAATGTATACAGGATCAATTAGTATTCAGTATGTGTGTGTGTTGCTGTGTATTAACATACAGTACCAGTTTGGACACGCTTTATTTGTACTATTTTCTACATTGTAGAATAGTAGTGAAGACCTCAAAACGATGAAATAACACATATGGAATCATCTAGTAACTAAGTATTAAATAAATATATTTTATATTTGAGATTCTTCGAAGTAGCCACCCTTTGCCTTGATGACAGCTTTGCACACTCTTGGCATTCTCTCAACCAGCTTCATGAGGATGTCACCTGGAATGCATTTCAATTAACAGGTGTGCCTTGTTAAAAGTTAATTTGTGGAATTTATTTCCTTCTTAATGCCTTTTGAGCCAATCAGTTGTGTTGTGACAAGGTAGGGGTAGTATACAGAAGATAGACCTATTTGGTAAAAGACCAAGTCCATATTATGGCAAGAACAGCTCAAATTGTATATATATATATTTTTTTCACCTTTATTTAACCAGGTAGGCAAGTTGAGAACACGTTCTCATTTACAATTGCGACCTGACCAAGATAAAGCAAAGCAGTTCGACACATACAACAACACAGAGTTACACATGGAGTAAAACAAACATACAGTCAATAATACAGTATAAACAAGTCTATATACGATGTGAGAAAATAAGGTGAGATAAGGGAGGTAAAGGCAAAAAAAAGGCCATGGTGGCGAAGTAAATACAATATCGCAAGTAAAACACTGGAATGGTGGATTTGCAGTGGAAGAATGTGCAAAGTAGAAATATAAATAATTGGGTGCAAAGGAGCAAAATAAATAAATAAATACAGTAGGGGAAGAGGTAGTTGTTTGGGCTAAGTTATAGATGGGCTATGTAAAGGTGCAGTAATCTGTGAGCTGCTCTGACAGCTGGTGCTTAAAGCTATTGAGGGAGATAAGTGTTTCCAGTTTCAGAGATTTTTGTAGTTCGGGATGGCCCTGTGATAGACTGCATCCAATTTATTGAGTAGGGTATTGGAGGCTATTTTGTAAATGACATCGCCGAAGTCGAGGATCGGTAGGATGGTCAGTTTTACGAGGGTATGTTTGGCAGCATGAGTGAAGGATGCTTTGTTGCGAAATAGGAAGCCAATTCTAGATTTAACTTTGGATTGGAGGTGTTTGATATTTGATGAAGCAAGAGAAACTACAGTCCATCAATACTTTAAGACATGAATGTCAGTCATTCTGGAAAATTTGAAGAACTTTGAACTTTTCTTCAAGTAAAGTCACAAAAACCATCAAGCGTTATGATGAAACTGGCTCTCCTGAGGACCGCCACAGGAAAGGAAGACCAAGAGATACCTCTGCTGCAGAGGATAAGTTCATTAGAGTTACCAGCCTCAGATTACAGTTCAAGTAATAGACACATCTCAACATCAACTGTTCAGAGGAGACTGTGAATCAGGCATTCATGGTTGAATTGCTGCAAAGAAACCACTACTAAGGGCACCAATAAGAAGAAGAGACTTTCTTTGATCCAAGAAACACAAGCATTAGACAGGTGGAAATCTGTCCTTTGGTCTGATGAATCCAAATTTGAGATTTTGTGTTCCAACCGCCATGTCTTTGTGAGATGCAGAGAAGGTGAACGGATGATCTCCGCATGTGTGGCTCCCACCGGGAAGCATGGAGGAGGAGATGTGATGGTGTGGGGGTGCTTTGCTGGTGACACTATCTGTGATTTATTTAGAATTCAAGGCACACTTACCCAGCATGGCTACCCCAGAATTCTCCAGCAATACACCAATCCATCTGGTTTGCGCTTAGTGGGACTATCATTTTATTTTTCAATAGGACAATGACACAAAACACACTTCCAGGCTGTGTAAGGGCTATTTGACCAAGGAGAGAGATGAAGTGCCTCATCAGATGACCTGGCCTCCACAATCACCCGACCTCAACCCAATTGAGATGGTTTGGAATAAGTTGGACCACAGAGTGAAGGAAAAGCAGCCAACAAGTGCTCAGCATATGTGGGAAGTTGTTCAAGACAGTTGGAAAAGCACTCTTCGTGAAGCTGTTTGAGAGAATTCCAAGAATGTGCAAAGCTGTCATTAAGGCAAAGGGTGGCTACTTTGAAGAATCTAAAATATATTTTGTTTAACACTTTTTTTTTGTTGGTTACTACATGATTCCATATGTGTAATTTCATAGTTTTGATGTCTTCACTATTATTCTACAATGTAGAAAAAAAAATAAGAAAAAACCTTGAATGAGTAAGTGTGTCCAAACTTTTGACTGGTACTGTATGTGTTACCTTTCTAGGTGGAAGCATTGAGGAGGAGGGGGAGAGGAGAGATTCCCTTTCTCCAGCCAAGCGATCGTTCTCTGGGCTGGAGGAGACACAGAGCCCCCTCTCTCCCAAACACCCCAGAACAGACCAGCGCTCTACTCACCAACAGGCTACTGGCAAGTGCCCACTGTGCCAGGACACACTGGTATACACACACCTGAGACGCCACCTCATACTCACACACAGTGTGGTCCAGGACTGTGTGGACAAGCTCATGAGTGTGGTAAGTGTGTGTGTTTCTGTGTGTGTTCTAGCTACCTTTTCTTAGCAGAAGGGCAGTCAAGCTGATGGAGCTTTTAATGTCTCCAGCAAACAAAGAGTGCTCATTTTTATCCACATCACCAACCTCCATTACTTTGCCCAGCATGATCAGTGCTCTTTGTCTCCCTCTTCCTATTCCCCCCTTCATCCCTCTCTCACCCCTCTCTCATCTCTCTCACCCTCTCCCTACTCCCTTTTTCTTTACTGCCTTTTCTTATCTCTCCATCTTCTCTCACTTTCTCTATCCCTCTCTTTCCACTCTATCTCTCCATCTTTCTTTCTGCGACCCCTTGTTCTTTCTCTATTCCCATCTCTCCACCCCTTGTTCTGTCTCTGTCTCCCCCTTCCCAGCCCCCCCGTTTTCTCTCTGTACCCCACCCCCCATTCCCCCTCCCCCCTTTCTCTCTGATAATAGCATAGGTTCATTAATTCAGACTTGGATTATGATGTCCATTATGTTCCGGGCTTTCCAATGTCTCTGTCTAGATTAAGCCTGACCTTCACTCTCTCACTGGGGCATATATGTATTGTGTGTGTGTGTGTGCGTGTGTGGTTGATTTTAAAAACACTCTTGATTTGGTTTTCCTCCATCTATTATTAGTGTGTAATGGGAGAGTGAGGTGATGTAGACAATACAGGAGCATCACTATTATTATTCCATCTGCACTATCAAACAGGAAAGACACTGTTTTGACTGACTATAAAGGCAATCAGTCATTTGGATAGATTCAGACTGACGTTGTTGTTGGTTTCTTTTCCAGGTGGCAGTGGAGCTGCCAGAGATTCTGCAGAAAGAGACACTGCAGATGGAGTCCCACTCAAATATAAAGGAATCTCAAACAAACGATTGCAACACAAACAGCTCTTACACGAAGGAATCCCTCATAAACGAGTCTCAAAAAAACGACTACCATACAAAAAAAGAAAAAGTAATCACCGCCAAAGATGTCCCTGCTCTTCTGACTCCTCCCTGTGAGGACCAGCACCCAGCAGAGGACAACACCTCTCACCTCCTTGAGTCCCCCAGCTCTCCCCCTTCCCCACCCACTCTTTCCTCTCTCTCCCCCAGCATCCTCCCTTCATCCACCTTACCCCTGTCTCCTCCCAGTGATGCCCCTCCCCCCTCTGATTGTCATGGTTACAGGTTTCGCTGCGGCAGGTGCAGTCTAGCGGTTCGAAGGCAGAACCACGCCATGAGGGCGGCGACAGAGTGCCACCTCTGCCCCAGACGGTGCCGCAGCCAAGAGGCCCTGCAGAGACACCTGCTCAACACACACCTACAGGGCCTACACCTACAGGGTACATACCCTGACCAGAGTGGAGCACACATCCAACAACCAATCAGCCTGGAGGGGGAGGAAGAGGAGGGGGAAAGTAGGAGTGAAGAAGAGACAGATAAGAAAGAGGAAGATGATGAGGAGGGGGAGGGAGAGCAGGGAAAGGGAGATGAAGGAGAGGATGAAAAGGATGACCCAGATGAGGAGGAGGAGAGGCCCAGTTCAGGGGTTGGTGACAGTGACCAGGGTTCAAGGCAGCAGGAGGAGGAGGAGGCAGGGTCAGAACCCAACCCCTTCAGCAAGGGCTCCAACCCCACTCTGGAGCGTTTTTTGGACCCGGCTCAGCCCTACAAGTGTTCCTTCTGCTGTGAGTCCTTCACTCAGAGGTCCATCCTGCCGGTCCTCTATAACTCTCTGTCCCACCGTGCCAGAGCCAGATGGGTCCTGCAGGACTCCAGCCCCAGTTCCCCTGACACCTGCTGCAGCCCGGACCCAAGTTCCTACCGCTGCAGAATGTGTCGGGTGGCTTACAGCCAGAGTTCCGCCCTGGACATTCACCTCCGCTCTGTACTGCACCAGACACGAGCCCGTGGAGCTCGGACCCAGCTATCACTGAAACCCCACACCCTCCAAACCCTAGTTCCAGCCTTGGTTCAGAACACTGCCTCCAGCCGTTCACCAGGGGGAGGAGAGGTATCTACCAGGGGAAGCCCCCCAACAGCCACCAGATCAGCCCCTTCCTCCCCAAGTCCCTGTTCCTCCCTCAGTGAAGCCCAGCTGAGTGTGGGTGTCTCTGGGAAGGCTGAGGGCCACCAGGCTAAGAGGCGGAGAGTAGAGGACCTGACAGCATCTGGAGGACAGCAGGACCTAACGTTACTCCAACAGCAGTTAGCCCAGGCCCAGATGCTACAACAGCAACATAAGTTAGCCCAGGCCCATATACAGGAACACACAGTCCTCCTCCAGCCCCAGCTTTTTAGTCCAACACTGCTCCCGCACCTCCCCTTACTGCAGCAGAACCTCTTAAAGCAGTTCCTCCCTTCAGCAGCAGAGAGTCTCCAACAGAGGAACCTCCTCTCTCCACTCCAGTTCTCCCCAGACAGCCTGTTTTCTCTACAGCAGCAGATGCTCCAGTCCTTCTACCTCTCTGGAGATCTGCAGCTCAACCCTAACATGAACATTAGTCAGATCACCTCAGCCCTCTCCCTCCAGACCATCACTGCCCTCTCCTCTCAGACAAATGGGCTTAAACATCCCTCTCCAAAGCTGGTGACAACTAGCATCCAGTCTCCAGCCCAGCCCCCGAAATGTGAGACCCAGGCTGAGACAGCTGACAGTGACTCCCCCCTTCACCAGATGGAGAAAGAGTCAAATCCATCCTCATCTCCTGAGGGAGGTGGAGAGATGCAGGAGAGTGAGAAGAGGGATGGAGCAGAGAAGGCCCTCAGAGTTCTGCTGGAGAGATATGGCTGGGAGCTGGCCCTGCAATCCAATCAGAGCAGACAGAGACAGCAGAACAGAGAGATGGAGGGATGCCTGGAGGAGGAGAAGCAGTGTGGAGAATGTGGGAAGCTGTTCTCTGACTCTCTGATCCTGAAGAGCCATCAGGAGTTTGTTCACCAGCAAATGATCACTCCGGTAGTGTTGGAGACGTTCTCCAGACAGTATGACTGCCTCTACCCCCTCACACCCTTCCCAGTGGGGGACAACGATAATACTGTTGTTGCACATCTAACCCCAGCCACAGCACTTGTACTTGCACCCTTACCCCCAGCACCAGTCTCAGATTCAATCTTTGACCAAGCCCAATCCCTCTCCCAAGCCTCCATAGTTCCAGATCAAGCTGTACCCACCACACCGGCATCTGTACCTGTAACCTTGTCCACAGACCAAGCCCCAGTGAATTCCTTCTGCCCAGCCCAAGCCTCACCAACACCCTCTCCTCCACCCTCTTCCCAAACACAACCACTTCCAGAGCAGCAGCAGGACACTACGACATCGACAACCACCCCTGCCCCCTCTCCAACTATCATACCCGAGTCTAATCTCTCCATGCATTTCCCCTTATCCCAACTCCCCCTGCCCCCTCTTCCTTTACCAAGCCTCCCCACTCTTCCCTTCCCCATAGACCTCTCTCTCCTCCCCCTTGGTCTAATGCAGCCCATAATACTCCAGTCTATGCTTCAGTACCAGTCCCTGTTATCATCTGGCCACCAACCACCCCTATCCCTATTCACCAACGCTCACTCCATCCCCAAACCATCTCTACCCTCATACACTAACACACACTGTGATCCTAGTCCATCTCTACCCTCATACACTAACACACACTGTGCTCCAAGCCCATCTCTAACCTCATACACGAACACACACTGTGCTCCTAGCACATCTTTAACGTCATACACAAACACACACTGTGCTCCTAGCACATCTTTAACCTCATACACAAACACACACTGTGCTCCTAGCCCATCTCTAACCTCATACACAAACACACACTGTGATCCTAGTCCATCTCTAACCTCATACACGAACACACACTGTGCTCCTAGTCCATCTCTAACCTCATACACGAACATACACTGTGCTCCTAGTCCATCTCTAACCTCATACACGAACACACACTGTGCTCCTAGTCCATCTCTAACCTCATACACGAACACACACTGTGCTCCTAGCCCATCCCTGCCCTTTCTGAAGCGTAGGCTGGAGGAAGGGACAGCGGTAACGCCTATGAGGGATATGATGGACGGTGAGAGAGAGGAAGAGGGAGTTAGAGAGGGTGATGAGCAGAGGAGGGCTAGGCGCCAGAGGACCACCATCAGTTCGGAGCAGCTAGAGGTTCTGTACCAGCGCTACAGTCTGAACTCCAACCCAACCCGCTCTGTACTGGAGGGCATCACCAGGGACACAGGCCTGAAGAAACGTGTAGTGCAGGTACTCTATCATTCTCATAGTAACATTTCTATAATTATGTAATGGTGATCATGTTTTGTGTAATAACATGTAATACTGCTGTGTTTGTCTGTACTTCATCAGGTATGGTTCCAGAACACCAGGGCTCGTCAGAGGAAGGGCCAGCTCCAGACCCTGGGGAGAGGAGGAGGTCTGTGTCTGGGTGAGAACCACAGGCGCTGTCCGTTCTGCAGGGCTCTCTTCAAGGCTCAGAACGCCCTGGACGCCCATGTCAGGGCCCACCACTGTTCACAGACTGACAGAGCTGCCTATGGCTCATTTAATCAGATGGGTCCTGCAGATGACTCCAGCTTCTCTCACAACCATTGATCCTACAGAGACAGAGAGGGTCACTCTCTCTCCATCCAGCCTTTTCCCTCTCTCTCCCAGCATCCTCCTCTCTCTCCCTCCCTCCATCCCTCCCCAAGCCCATGGGGCGTCCCCACTGAGAGAAAATACATTTCTGGGAAAACCGATTTGTCCTTTGACCTGAACAAACCCCAAATTGAACTGTAGCAATCTGTTGTCTCTGGGATACAATTATGGAATGGCGAGCTTCAACGTTCAAGACTGTGACCAGAACACCAGTCCAAGTCTGTCTGAGTGTGGATAGGCATGTACCGAGACAGCAGCAGAGGCCGCATACCCAGATGACCCACCAGCAGGTTGCCTAACTCCGTCTGCTACAGGGAGCAATCCAGCCCCCTGCTGTGTGAGGGCCTGGCATGCAGGGTAGTGCAGGTGTGGTTTCAGAATAACCGGGCCAAAGAGAAGAGGGCCAGGAGCTTTAGAGTCGACCCAACCACAGGATAGAGAGAGACTGCAGAGGACAGGGGAGAGAACACACAGCCATGAACCAAGTGCACGTCAGTCACAACAATGAACCAACCACAGACACAGCCATGAACCAACCTCACAAAGAGCCATGAACCAACCACATGCCCAAGAAGCCAAAGAGCATTCTACCAGTGTACCTCATCCCCTCCTCAGCCCAAAAACATCACAGGGCATACCTCCTAGAGCTTTAAGACACAACTCCTCTGTTCCTCCCTCTCTCCTCTCCTGTCCTTTCTTCCAACCAATACCTCAGGGGTTAACCCCTCCATGCCAACAGATGTCCCTGTCGAGACCATATCATCTGGAGAATCAGGAAATGGTATGTAATCTTCCCACTTCTGTTTAAAGACTTTACTAGTGTTGTAGTTCTGTTGCAAGTACGAACAGATTCTATCAAGATAGTCTAAGACGTTTGGTGTATAGAAAGAAAGAAACAAAAGCCGCTACGGAAAACAAAAATAAAGAATATTCTTCACAAAGAGCTTCTGCAAAGACCGGCTTGGATTCCAAAGCTTGTAACCAAAACCTTACATGTCCTTGGATTGTGTTGTCAGAATGGTGGTTTTCATTTCCTGAACTGCAGTACAGACCATACAGTGAAGGGTAGATCTGAGACCGGTGTAGTACCAGGTGTGCGGCAAAAGACTGACTGGCCTATGTGGTGCCGAAGCAGACCTCAACCTTCTCAAGCCAATGGTGACTCTATTGCACATGTAAATGTTCCTTAGGTGGATAATAGGCCAAATAGCACTGAGAGAAGTCCACTTTGTCCTTTAAGAGAGACGTCATATAAGAAGCTATTTTGATCATGTCCAACCAATATATGTCACAACTACTCCAACCAAACACTACACAACATTGTTTAGTAAATGTTAATGAATATGAATATTCTGGATTGACGGTTGTTGTTATGCTTTGATAAGACAAGTGCTGTTTTGTGGTTTATGAGAACATAATGTAGGTGTTATGATGTGGAGTTTAGGGAAGATGTTACCACGCACTCTAACCATCTCTCTCTCTGTGTATGACGTCTTCTTACTCTCTCTGCATGAATATTACTGTAGTAATTATGATAATAACAACAGTAATAACTATGCTAATATATAATGCTTTAAAACACAACCCAAAGACATAATAGCACTGTAATCATTGGTGCATAAAGCCCACAAAAACAACTTGATAATGTATCATTGAATGATGGAAAGAAGAGAGACTGTATACGAACTGCTGTATCTGCCTCTTCACCAGGCCACTGGTGACTGTATACTGAAATCTCCATGCAACCTACTGCTGTACTAGGATGGAGTAGCACTTCTCAAAGCCAAACTCCCCAGCCCCTAGTGCACTGGGTAGAAGAGTACTCAGTACGGAACCAACCCCCAGCCCCTAGTGCACTGGGTAGAAGAGTACTCAGTAGGGAACCAACCCCCAGCCCCTAGTGCACTGGGTAGAAGAGTACTCAGTAGGGAACCAACCCCCAGCCCCTAGTGCACTGGGTAGAAGAGTACTCAGTAGGGAACCAAACCCCAGCCCCTAGTGCACTGGGTAGAAGAGTACTCAGTAAGGAACCAACCCCCAGCCCCTAGTGTACTTAGTAGAAGAGTACTCAGTAGGGAACCAAACCCCAGCTCCTAGTGTACTTAGTAGAAGAGTACTCAGTAGGGAACCAAACCCCAGCCCCTAGTGTACTTAGTAGAAGAGTACTCAGTAGGGAACCAAACCCCAGCCCCTAGTGTACTTAGTAGAATAATACTAAGTAGGGAAACAAACCCCAGCCCCTAGTGTACTTAGTAGAAGAGTACTCAGTAGGGAACCAAACCCAGCCCCTAGTGTACTTAGTAGAAGAGTACTCAGTAGGGAACCAAACCCCAGACCCTAGTGTACTTAGTAGAATAGTACTCAGTAGGGAACCAAACCCCAGCCCCTAGTGTACTTAGTAAAAGTACTCTACTCAGTAGGGAACCAAACCCCAGCCCCTAGTGTACTTAGTAAAAGTACTCTACTCAGTAGGGAACCAAACCCCAGCTCCTAGTGTACTTAGTAGAAGAGTACTCAGTAGGGAACCAAACCCCAGCCCCTAGTGTACTTAGTAGAAGAGTACTCAGTAGGGAACCAAACCCCAGCCCCTAGTGTACTTAGTAAAAGTACTCTACTCAGTAGGGAACCAAACCCCAGCTCCTAGTGTACTTAGTAGAATAGTACTCAGTAGGGAACCAAACCCCAGCTCCTAGTGTAATCAGTAGGGAACTACTTCAGAGCCATTGCAGTAGAGTGGTTGAAATTCTTTCCTCCTCGATGTAACCAACCAGATAGATTGTTTCAGCTCAGTCTTTGAGGACGTCCAGTTTGCTGCTCAGTCTTTGAGGACATCCAGTTTGCTGCTCAGTCTTTGAGGACGTCCAGTTTGCTGCTCAGTCTTTGAGGACGTCCAGTTTGCTGCTCAGTCTTTGAGGACGTCCAGTTTGCAGCTCAGTCTTCGAGGACGTCCAGTTTGCTGCTAACGCATTTTGTAATATTGCAATAACTGTTATAACATCCATGATGCAGTTTATAACCTGACCTTTAATTCTGATGTTATCAAAGAGATACTTGGGGCTCCAGTATTTACTCATTAATGAATTACTATGTGACAGTGGTTTCTAAACAAAGCTTCAAAGAAAATACTTCTATACTAAAGATCCTGCATAGCTATGCTTTGCAGGTTAGATTGTATCTAGCCCTAAACCTTCCACAGGTCTGTGTACCAGTCTGTTTCTGCTCTTGTGTCACTGGCTTGTTTAGTCATGTAGCTAGCCATGTTTGTCTCTGCTTTAGGCCAGGCAACAATGTAGCCATGTAGTGACATAGACACGTATTCATGCAGCCATGTAGCTGAGTAGCCACATAGTCATGTAGCCACATCGATTGTAACAATGTAGCCATGCAGCGGAACTGGACACAGAAACCAGGCTAATCTTCCAAAGAATGCTAACTAACCCAGTTCTAGCTCTAAAACCAACCACAATACCAATTATATTTTTCTGTACTGAAATTCCAAATAATGTACTACATGGCAGTTATGTACATATTGTTGTTTTGTTCCTTTTCCTCATTTTATCATTTAACTGTAAGATGTAAATATTGTTTTTTTATTGTTCCCGGAGGCTGTTGCCATAGTGATAACCAAAATATACCTGTTTTGTGCACCTGTCCCAGTCTCTTTCTCCAGTGGTTGTTTGTTCGTTCTCCCCAGTTCTCCTACAGATGTTTTCTCCCCCTCCCCACTCTATAGCCACTGAGGTAAATAAAGTCTGGTTTGGTGTACATATTTTCCTCGTGCGTGTGTGGCCGATGTGAAATGGCTAGCTCGTTAGCGGTGGGTGCGCGCTAATAGTGTTTCAGTCGGTGACGTCACTCGCTCTGAGACCTAGAAGTAGGGCCGCGGCTTTTGTGGAGCGATGGGTAACGAACGATGCTTCGAGGGTGACTGTTGATGTGTGCAGAGGATCCCTGGTTCGAGCCCAAGTTGGGGCGAGGAGAGGGACGGAAGCTATACTGTTACACGTGCTTGTGTTTCATTTGCCTGTCCCCACAAGGAAAAAGGCTATTTTAGGATTAGAATTAGAGTTATAAATTGGAGTTAAGGGTTATAATTAGGGGTTAGGAAAAATAGGGCTTTGAAAGGGAATCCATTTTGTTTGGTCCCCACAAGGATAGTAAAACAAACTGTGTAAGTACATCAGTGACATCCAGCCAGTTGACTTTCCTTTGTGAATAAATTATATGATGAATATTAATGACCTCGCATGAATTAAACTGCTGCTAATGCTGGGATGGGTATGGTGGAGGGGGGTTGAAGTATGGGGAGGGTATATGTGTGTGTGTAGGGTGTATATAATGTTTATTACCTACTTGTGTATGCATATTTGATGCTGTGGGGTTACAGGAAGGAGGTTTAAGGAGGGGGGATAGTAGGATGTAATGTCATGCACTGGAATATCAGCGATCCTGGGGGAGGGGTCAGGGAGAGAGAATAGAGAGGGGGGGAGAGACCAGAAGGGTTATAATGTCATTGGTATTGTTGTGTATGTAGGCTCATTTAGATTTAAATTGGTTCTGTGTGAGCAGAGGAGAAAAGCCAGTTCATGTTTATTCATGAGTCTCTTGGCTCAGCCACCAGTTAAAGACACAGGACTCTGTTTTCACTGATAACACCCCCACTCCAGCCTCAACCCCTGCACTAGCAGATTATTTTTCATGATTTATCTGTATGTGTGTGTGTTTTTGTATGTGTGTTTCACATTATCAAGGTATCAGGTTTTTATTCATCTCTAGGGATCCCAGTACAGTCACTGTCCTGATGGTGAGCTGATTGATGGAATACTACACTGCAATAGCCATTTCCCTAATGGTGTACAGTGTTAATAGTACACACACACACACACACACACACACACACACACACACACACACACACACACACACACACAGTGAATGTCATTGAGGGAGAGTTTGCTCAGAACTTCAACAGGTATAGAGTGGTGTTTATTAGAAGATGTGCTCTATATCCATCTTCTGAAGGATTTCATAATGGTCGCTAGGCGAGAGAGATTGCCTGGTAACAGTCTATTTACAATGTGAATGTTCTGAAACAAAACCTCTTCTCTTCACAACATCTGAAGGCTATATATTGTAAGAGTGCCAGAAATGTCTGCTTTACAGGAGCATCTTAAAGGCGTAGTTCACATACATATGTGTAATTCTATCTACCTACCTACAGTTGAAGTCGGAAGTTTACATACACTTATGTCGAAGTCATTAAAACTTGTTTTTCAACTACTCCACAAATTTCTTGTTAACAAACTATGGTTTTGGCAACTCAGTTAGGAAATCTACTTTGTGCATGACACAAGTCATTTTTCCAACAGTTGTTTACAGACAGATTATTTCACTTATATCTCACTGTATCACAATTCCAGTGGGTCAGACGTTTACATACACTAAGTTGACTGTGCCTTTAAACAGCTTGGAAAATTCCAGAAAATGATGCCATGGCTTTAGAAGCTTCTGTTGGGCTAATTGACATCATTCTAGTCAATTGGAGGTGTACCTGTGGATGTATTTCAAGGCCTACCTTCAAACTCAGTACTTCTTTGCTTGACATTATGGGAAAATCAAAAGAAATCAGCCAAGACCTCAGAATTTGTTTTTAGACAAATCCCTGAAATCTGTAGTTCTGCCCCTGAACAAGGCAGTGAACCCACTGTTCCCCAGTAGGCCGTCATTGTAAATAAGAGTTTGTTCTTAACTTACTTGACTAGTTAAATAAAGGTAAAATAAAATACTTATGGTAACCAGATTTACAACCACTCTTCCTTCCCCACCTCTCCCTCCATTGCAGACTGTATCCAGCTTCTCTTGTCATTTCAATCCCGTCTGAAGAGTTGCATTGACTTAACGGGCTAATACTTTTCGATACCCAGGTTTGAACCGCATCGGTCTCATAAGCATGTGTAAACTCTTTCTTGTTTCATCAGCTTGTTTCGCACCGTTATGTTATATTGTGTTTGGTGCAGTGCCAACTCTCCCCTGGTTTACTGCCAACTATCTGTTTGTCTCTCCTCTGACAGATGCCATCGCTGGAAAGCGGAGTCGCTGGCAACCGTTACCCTTCTCCAAACAATCCAAAAAAACAACAACATTGTGTAGAGAAGATTCATCACTTTTTAACGAGGCGTTTCTCTGCTGCTAGCTCTGTTGTTTGTGTGTGTGCCACGGCAGCTGGCTGGCATGGTGTCCACTTTCTGGCTAAGGGAGAAGGGAGAGATGGGTGCAGAGGAAGAGAGGAGGATGGAGGGAGTGGACACTTCATTGTTGGTATGATGTCTTCTGAAAGCCAGCTGCCATTGATGTACCTCTCAAACCGCCCATGCTCTTCATTGTCCTCCTTTTCATCCCTCCATCATCACCCTTATTTTTCTCCATCCTCTCCTCATCCTCATAAATCTAGTCGTCCTGTTTCGTCTCCCCTCCAGGGGTCTTAAGGGCTCTTTCTTCTCTCTTCATCTCCTCTTTTATTTATTATTTTCCCAGATAAGTCAATTGCAAAAATAAATCTTATTTGCAATGACCTGGCATCTGAGTATCTAGTCTGTCTGTGGGCACTGGTGTATCAGTGTGGAAGACTGTTCCTGTTCCTTTCCCCCTCTCGCTCTCCACCACCCTCCCCATCCCAGTGTGTGGGAACTAGCTCTGAGTGGATGGCACCGTGCCAACCTCATTCACAGCTCCTCTCTTCACTGCCTTCTTTCCTCCATCTCTTTCCCTCCCTATCTCTCCCCCTCTCTCCTTCCTTCTCCCTCTCTCTCCCCCTCTCCTCTCTCATTCCTTCTCCCTCACCCCCTCCCTCCCTCTATATATCTCTCTCTGTCTGTGTCTCTTACTCTGTCTCTCTGTCTCCGTCTCTCTATCTCTCACTCTCTCACTCTCTGTCTCTCTCTCCAAAGCGCCCTGTGTGTTGAGTTCAGCTGAAGCCCTGAAGTTAGTTTGATTAGTTCCCTTTCTCTGGGGTATACATAACTCATATCACACAATTAACACACGCACCAGGAATCCAGGAAAGGAATCCCAGATTACACACACACATACACAGACACACACCCCTACCACTCCAGTATCCCTGCACATTGTAAATATGTTATTGGCACTGACCCTGGAACTGACCCTGTATATAGCTTACTTACTTTCTCATGTTTTTTATTTCTATTTTTTATTTTTTTCACCTTTATTTAACCAGGTAGGCTAGTTGAGAACAAGTTCTCATTTGTAACTGCGACCTGGCCAAGATAAAGCATAGCAATTAGACACATACCTGTACAACAACACAGAGTTACACATGGAATAAACAAAACATACAGTCAATAATAAAAAAAATAAAAAGTCTATATACAGTGAGTGCAAATGAGGTAAGATAAGGGAGTTAAGGCAATAAATAGGCCATGGTGGCGAAGTAATTACAATATAGGAATTAAACACTGAAATGGTAGATGTGCAGAAGATGAATGTGCAAGTAGAGATACTGGGGTGCAAAGGGGCAAGATAAATAAATAAATACAGTATGGGGATGAGGTAGATAGATGGGCTATGTACAGGTGCAGTGATATGTGAGCTGCTCTGACAGCTGGTGCTTAGAGCTAGTGAGGGAGATATGAGTCTCAAGCGTCAGTGATTTTTGCAATTCATTCCAGTCATTGGCAGCAGAGAATTGGAAGGAAAGGCGACCAAAGGAGGAATTGGCTTTGGGGGTGACCAGTGAGATATACCTGCTGGAGCGTGTGCTACGGGTGGGTGCTGCTATGGTGACCAGTGAGCTGAGATAAGGCGGGGCTTTACCTAGCAGAGACTTGTAGATAACCTGTAGCCAGTGGGTTTGGCGACGAGTATGAAGCGAGGGCCAACCAACGAGAGCGTACAGGTCGCAGTGGTGGGTAGTGTATGGGGCTTTGGTGACAAAACGGATGGCACTGTGATAGACTACATCCAATTTGTTGAGTAGAGTGTTGGAGGCTATTTTATAGATGACATCGCCGAAGTCGAGGATCGGTAGGATGGTCAGTTTTACGAGGGTATGTTTGGCAGCATGAGTGAAGGATGCTTTGTTGCGATATAGGAAGCCGATTCTATATTTAATTTTTGATTGGAGATGCTTAATGTGAGTCTGGAAGGAGAGTTTACAGTCTAACCAGACACCTAGGTATTTGTAGTTGTCCACGTATTCTAAGTCAGAGCCGTCCAGAGTAGTGATGCTGGACGGGCGGGAGGGTGCGGGCAGTGATCGATTGAAGAATATGCATTTATTTTTTCTTGCATGTAAGAGCAGTTGGAGGCCACGGAAGGAGAGTTGTATTGCATTGAAGTTCGTCTGGAGGTTAGTTAACACAGTGTCCAAAGAGGGGCCAGAAGTATACAGAATGGTGTTGTCTGCGTAGAGGTGGATCAGAGAATCACCAGCAGCAAGAGTGACATCATTGATGTATACAGAGAAGAGAGTCGGCCCGAGAATTGAACCCTATGGCACCGCCATAGAGACTGCCAGACGTCCGGACAACAAGCACTCCGATTTGACACACTGAACTCTATTAGAGAGGTTGTTGGTAAACCAGGCGAGGCAATCATTTGAGAAACCAAGGCTGTCGAGTCTGCTAGTAAGAATGTGTTGATTGACAGAGTCGAAAGCCTTGGCCAGGTCGATGAATACGGCTGCACAGTAATGTCTCTTATTGATGGCGGTTATAATATCGTTTAGGACCTTGAGCGTGGCTGAGGTGCACCCATGACCAGATCTGAAACCAGTTTGCATAGCGGACAAGATATGGTGGGATTCGAAATGGTCAGTAATCTGTTTAGAAAGGCAGGGTAGGATAGATATAGGTCTGTAGAAGTTTGGGTCTAGAGCGTCACCCCCTTTGAAGAGGGGGATGACCGCAGCAGCTTTCCAGTCTTTAGGAATCTCAGACGATATGAAAGAGAGGTTAAACAGGCTAGTAATAGGGGTGGCAGCAATTTCGGCAGATAATTTTAGACAGAGAGGTTTCAGATTGTCTAGCCCGGTTGATTTGTAGGGGTCCAGATTTTGCAGCTCTTTCAGAACATCAGCAATCTGGATTTGGGTGAAGGAGAAATGGTGGGGGCTTGGGCGGGTTGCTGTGGAGGGTGCCTGGCAGTTGACCGGGGTAGGGGTAGCCAGGTGGAAAGCATGGCCAGACGTAGAGAAATGCTTATTGAAATTCTCAATTATAGTGGATTTATCGGTGGTAACAGTGTTTCCTAGCCTCAGAGCAGTGGGCAGCTGGGAGGAGGTGCTCTTATTCTCCATGGACTTTACAGTGTCCCAGAACCTTTTTGAGTTTGTACTACAGGATGCAAATTTCTGTTTGAAAAAGCTAGCCTTAGCTTTCCTAACTGCCTGTGTATATTTGTTCCTAACTTCCCTGAAAAGTTGCATATCACGGGGGCTATTCGATGCTAATGCATTGAGTAATGATGAGAGAGATATAGCGTCTAGAGACGTTTAAACCAGGTGATGTCATCGCATATGTAGGAGGTGGAACAACAGCAGGGCTAGAGGCTCTACAGTGAAATAAGACAGTAATCACTAACCAGGACAGTAATGGATGAGGCATATTGATATTAAAGAGAGGCATGCGTAGCCAAGTGATCATATTGGTCCAGTGAGTGGTTGGGCTGGCTGGGGAAATGGCGATTCAGACAGTTAGCAGGCCGGGGCTAACAAGCTAGCAGTTAGCAGACCGGGGCTAGCAAGCTAGCAGGAGGGTGTTTGTGGGACATCGCGATGGAGGTAAGTCTGTTTTTGCCTCCTCGTGCGGTGACGTCGATAGACCAGTCATGGATTAGTAGGGTTCCAAGTAGCTCTAGGTAGCTAGCAAGCCTAGCAGGTTAGCAGAATGGGCCTTCAGCGGACGTCGCGCCTGAGGGGCCTGTTGGAATCCTCGGGCAGATTGTGTCGGCATTCCAGTTGTAGAGGATCGGCGGGGTTCCGTGCCCCGTACCGGCAGTAGAAGGGGTCCGGATATTGTAGCCCAGGAGTGGGCTTCGGTGGTAGCCCAGGTACCCTAGCCGGGCTAGCTTCAGGCTAATTGCTACTTGCTCCGGAATGGAAACGCTAGCTAGGAGTAGTCACCTGGGATTGCGGTTAGCTAGTTGCGAAGATCCAGATGAAAAGGTTCAGAGTTTGCGGTAGGAATCCGGGTATATGGAGACAAAAATTGGTCCGTTATGCTCTGGTTTGAGTCATGTTCTACGAACTGGCGAGCTTTCCGAGTTAAAGGTTAGCTGATGACCGCTAGCAGTGGTTTGCTGACTGATAGTTGGTAGCTAGTTGGCTGTCTAGCTTCAGTTGAGGCGATTCCAGATCCGAAGTAAATAGAAATACTTTAGAAAAAACAGATCCACGCCACATTGGGTGAGGCGGGTTACAGGAGAGTATTTAGAAGTTGAGGTTTAGGAAAATATTTTTAAAAGATATGCGAAGAAAATAGTGCAAATTTGATATTTTTGGTTCCATCCACTGTCTTTGTGAGACGCTGAGTATGTGAATGGATGATCTCCGCATGTGTGGTTCCCACCGGGAAACATGAAGGTAGTGTGATGGTGCTTTGCTGGTGATTTATTTAGAATTCAAGGCACACTTAACCAGCATGGCTACCACAGCATTCTGCAGTGATACACCATCCCACCTGGTTTGCGCTTAGTGTGATTATCATTTGTTTTTCAACAGGACATTGACCCTATTTGACCAGGAAGGTTTGTAATGGAGTGCTGCATCAGATGACCCGATCTCAACCCAATTGAGATGGTTTGGGATGAGTTGGACTGCAGAGGGAAGGAAAAGCAGACAACAAGTGCTCAGCATATGTGGGAACTCCTTCAAGACTGTTGGAAAAGCATTCCAGGTGAAGCTGGTTGAGAGAATGCCCAGTGTGCAAAGTTGTCATCAAGGCAAATATCAAATATATTTTGATTTGTTTAACACTTTTTTTGGTTACTACATGATTCCTTATGTGTTATTTCATAGTTTTGATATCTTCACTATTATTCTACAATGTAGAAAATAGTCAAAATAAAGAAAACCATTGAATGAGTAGGTGTGTCCAAACTTTTGTTTGGTACTGTATATGAACACCTGCTCTTTCCATGACATAGACTGACCAGGTGAGAGCTATGATCCCTTATTGATGTCACTTGTTGATGTCAGTATAGATGAAGGGGAGGAGACAGGTTAAAGAATGATTTTTAAGCCTTGAGACAATTGACACATGATTGTCTGTGTGCCATTCACAGGGTGAATGAGCAAGACAAAATATTTTGTGCCTTCGAAACGGGGTATGTAGTGGGTTCCAGGTTCACCGGTTTGTGTCAAGAACTGCAATGCTGCTGGGTTTTTCACGCTCAACAGTTTCCTGTGTGTATCAAGAATGGTCCATCACCCAAAGGACACCCAGCCAACTTGACACAACTGTGGTAAGCATTGGAGTCAACATGGGCCAGCATCCCTGTGGAATGCTTTCGAAATGCTTTTTTGGTGTGTATAGGGAGTATGGACAGTATATGAATATAATAGGTGTGGACAGCAGTAGTTGTATAGGATGAGCCAGGACTAGAATACAGTATATCCATATAAAGTGGGTAAAACAGTATGTAACCATGAATAAAGGGACCAGTGTTCAATGTCTCTATGTACATAGGGCAGCAGTCACTAAGGTTCAGCCTAGAGTACCGGAAGGTGGCCAGCTAGTAACACTGACTAAGGTTCAGGGCAAGTTACTGGGAGGAGGCCAGCTAGTAACACTGACTAAGGTTCAGGGAAAGTTACTGGGAGGAGGCCAGCTAGTAACACTGACTAAGGTTCAGGGCAAGTTACTGGGAGGAGGCCAGCTAGTAACACTGACTAAGGTTCAGGGCAAGTTACTGGGAGGAGGCCAGCTAGTGGTGACAGATAAACAGTCTGATGGCCTGGAGATAAAAGCTGTTTATCAGTCATGGCTCGGGTTGCTGAGGTCCTTGATGATCTTCTTGACCTTCCTGTGATACCAGGTGCTGTAGATGTCCTGGAAGGCAGGCAGTGTGCCCTGATGATGCGTTGGGCTGACCACACCACCCTCTGGAGAGCCCTCATCTCTTTTCCTGTCACATCTTTTTCTCTCTTTGATCTCTTAGGTATACATTCAAAACAGATCTTTATTGATAGTATGTGACGGCAGACAGATGTGTTTAGGCTTATGGCAGATTGGTCCATTCACTGATCTGTCTGTTAGTGAGAGACAGAGAGAAGCCAGCTAATCTCACTGTTCTCTATTGATCACACACTTAGAGACTACATACTTTGTCTAAACACTATTGATCTCCCTCTCTCTCTCGTATAGCATGAGGATCAAGAGAATAAATTAAGGATAAAAGACACTTGGTGGGAGAGGGATGATGATTTTATTTGTCTTTAGTGTGGAGAGGGAAGCTGTGAGTGTTTCTCAGGAGCACCATGAGCGTAGGAAGTGAGACAAATGACTGTAATATTGTAGACTTGAGTGCCCTCTACTGGTCACAATGTTACATTGCATCACATCCAATGTAATTACAAAACAGCGTGGGATTGAGCTTGTGTAACTGGCTATCAGCTGTTGAGTAACTCATTCACGTTGCAGCATACGCGATCCTCTCTGTCCCACTATCACCACTAATTGAAAACTATCGAAAAATGCAAAAGAAATCAACAACCTTTAACATTGTCTTCTCATGGATGATTACGACCTAATCTGGATTTTTTGGGGGTATTTGGAATTTTAAGAGAGACTGTAGGGAACTCCTCTCAGTTTTATTGCTTTTCATCACCAGCAATAGACCATGCCTGTATCGGGTGGTGAGGACCCCATGTCCCAGGTTCGTCAGATGCTGAGAGAGTTGCTTGTGGGGAGAGAGAACGCAGAGGGCTTCTTCTGTCTGTGTGTGTCTGTACTGGGACACAACGATACACGGACACATTTCTTGCCGCTCATCCAGCTCCTAGCCACCGATCACAACAGGCTTCACACCACCCTCACCTCCATCTATTTGGAATACTTCTCCAAGGTACGACTGTTTGTGTGTATATGTATGTATGTATGTATGTATGTATGTGTGTGTGTGTATGTATGTATGTATGTGTGTATGTATGTGTATGTATATATATATGTCCAGACATATTCTAAAAGTATTATAGATACTCTGTCTCAACACAATGACATTTGTTAGTTTGATAGTTGTGTGTGTTTTGTTAGTGTTGTAGGCCTAACCTACCCTACTGGAAAATCCAGTTTAGACCAGATTGGATTTTGAGCTGTTCACTGGCCTGAGCTGGTACAGCTGGATTTTCCAGCAGAGTTGTATTTGTCAAGAAGGTAATTACAATGTTAGAGGTTCACTATTTTGAACCTCTAACATTGTAAATCTGTATATATGACTAAAGCTGTTTATATGACCATAACCGTCTGTTACAGGATGAGGATGATGAGTTGGCAGTGGCTCTGGCTCTGTCCCTATTAGAGGTCAAAGGGCAACAGCAGACCAATACCAAGCCCCTCTTCCCAGACCCTAAACTCCAGGGTCAAACAGACACCCAGGCTACGGCAACCTACAGACCCCAGAATAGTTCCATTCAGAGTCAGTCAGTTTCTCCTAATGGTAGCTCCAGCCAGCCTCCGCCAGCCCCTCTGCCCACGGGTGCGAGCTACGCCCAGCTAGCAGCAGTAGGAGGAAGGAGACAGACTCAGGCTCAACACCAAGACTCCACATCACCCAGAAGATCATCTGGACATGGCAGCTCTCCTCAGACAGAGAGACAGAGAGGCCCAACCCAGACCCAGAAACAGACAGACATAAAGTGGTCTAACGTCACTCAGGATGTGTGTGCCTCTATTGCCACTTTGACATCCAATCTCAACCAAACCAAAGATGACGTCACTGTGGTGGAGTGCAAAGCGGACCAATCTGAGAAGCCAAAGCGCTCAAAGAACCGACGTCAGCGGAGGAAGGGGTATGGCCAGCAGGTGGTAGGTGTGCCTCGATGCCCCTCGGCTCCACCCCCTGTGCTGCTGTGGTTCCGCAGGGACCTGCGTCTCCATGACAACCCAGCTGTGATTGGCTCGTTGGAGGCTGGAGGGCCGGTCATCCCCGTCTTTATCTGGTGCCCAGAGGAGGAGGAGGGTCCCGGGATAACCGTGGCTATGGGAGGGGCCTGTAAGTATAAACATATACATATTATGTCATTATTTCTTTACCTCGGCTTCTGTGTCTCCTGATCTGTGTCTAATCCTTCTGTCTCATACCAGGTAAATTCTGGCTGCACCAGGCCCTGTCCTGTCTCAGCTCTGCTCTGGAACACATCGGCAGCCATCTTGTTTTCCTTCGGCCAGATGAGGAGAGAGAGGGGATTGGTTCTTCGCTGCTTGCCCTGAGGAGTCTGGTGAGAGAGACGGGGGCTCAGACGGTGCTGGCTAGCGCCCTCTATGAGCCGTGGCTGAGAGAGCGGGACCAGGTAGTGGTGTCAGCGCTGCAGAAAGACAGGGTGGAGGTTAACATGGTCCACTCCTACTGTCTCAGAGACCCTTATACTGTTACTACTGAGGGGGTGGGACTCAGAGGTATGGTAATACTACTGTTACAACTACTACTACTGTTATTAACATTTAATATGACACAGCAGTAACTCCCTCACACACACTTTCCCTCCCTCAGGTATTGGTTCTGTATCCCACTTCATGAGTTGCTGTCAGATGAACCCTGGCCCAGGGTTAGGGGTTCCCCTGGACCCCCCCATATCGCTCCCCTCACCCTCTCTCTGGCCCAGAGGCTGCCCTCTGGAGGGGCTAGGACTGGCACGAATGCCCTGCAGGAAGGATGGAACCACGGTCAGTAACCCCTTGGACTGAAGCACATGGGAGTCTGGGTTATTGTTGGTTGTATGTTAATGTGAGTGTCTGTTCCAGATTGACTGGGCAGCTAACATCAGGAGTTCATGGGACTTTAGTGAGGAGGGGGCCCAGTCACGTCTAGAGGCCTTTCTAAATGATGGTGAGACACACACATTTCCCTTTCTCTACTTGTACTCAGAATTAAACCGCCCTACAGAATAGATATGTTATGTGTGTGTACGTATTCCAGGTGTGTACAGATATGAGAAGGAATCAGGACGTGCGGATGTCCCCAACACCAGCTGTCTGTCTCCTTACCTGCACTTTGGCCAGCTGAGTGCTCGCTGGCTGCTGTGGGACACTAAAGGGGCGCGCTGCCGATCCCCCAAGTTCATACGAAAACTGGCCTGGAGGGACCTGGCCTACTGGCAGCTAACATTGTTCCCAGACCTGCCCTGGGAATCACTCAGACCACCATACAAGGCAAGGACAGGGTTAACACTAGCTCTAGCACTCTCTTCCTAGTTTGTATCCAATGAAAGCAGGACACTCACTCTCTTCTTGGTTTCTGTCCAATCAGGCCCTTCGGTGGAGCAATGAGAGGGGTCATCTGAAGGCGTGGCAGAAGGGCAGGACAGGTTATCCTCTAGTAGACGCTGCAATGAGACAGCTGTGGCTGACTGGATGGATGAACAACTATATGAGACACGTAGTGGCTTCTTTCCTCATAGCTTACCTCCATCTACCATGGCAGGAGGGATATCGCTGGTTCCAGGTGAGACTCACACACGGTCGCACACACACAGACATACACACCAGACTATAGAGCTTTGTCTGTTTAATGAAAATGTCTACTGCAGTGAGTCGGCAGCTCTGGATGTTCAGCTTACTCGGGACCAGGCCCCTAGTCCCTGGGAATCGAAAGATGAAGCGGCCCCCGAAAGGCAAGCGAGGCGGCATCCTGTCAAAAATACGTCGGCCAGCAAATAGATCTACATTGCCCTCTGTTCTATTGGCGAACGTGCAGTCACTAGAGAACAAACTGGATGAGCTTCATTCGAGACTATTCTATCAACAGGAACTGAAAAACTGTAATATCCTATGTTTCTCAAAATCGTGGTTGAACGAGAACATGGATTATATACACTGAGTGCACAAAACATTAAGAACACCTGCTCTTTCCATGACATAGACTGACCAGGTGAAAGTTATGATCCCTTATTGATGTCACTTGTTAAATCCATCTTTTTTAATGCTTCGTTCAATACAACTGGGAACTCGGAGCTGGGAAATTGCTGACTCCCGACTTCAGTGCGTTCAGGGCAACTGGAAAATTGAGAAAAAACTAGCTCCAACTGGGACAATTAGTTGTGACCGGTCATCCAACTCGGAATCCCATGTGGGGAACTGGCCTCTTCCTAGAGCTCTAACTTTCTGACCTGAAGATCACTGACATCATGATCTAGTTTTTTTTTTCGAGTTCCCAGTTGTCTTGAAAGCACCATAATACTGCACAAATGATCGAAATGACCGGCTACTTTGACACTGACAAACTGAGAATCTGAGATGAATCAATGAAAACGACCTGGTCTTGAATCCATCAATAGCCTAGGCCTAGTTGTGTGGAGACACATTATTATTGGCTACAATATCAGGAAATGATAGTCCTAAAAAAGCTTTCCAGTTTCGCTGACTCACAATGATGCACAGTTCACTCACTGGTGAATGCCTATGCGCTCGTGCCTCTCTCGTTTTACTTCGGAAAACAATATTTGGAAGTTGATCAAATGTTTTGGTAGCCTAAAGCTGACATATTAGAGTATTCTCTTTTCAGCATTAGCCATTTGCTTTCCAACCTGTGTTTTCCCACAAAAAAGGTAAAATTATTTTTCACACCATGAGAGGTACCGTGGATCCGGCTCAAATTAAGCACTGCTCACTGGTTGTTCTATGCTTTGTCAAGACCGGGTGGCAGACTTGGGTAAGACGAAAGGAAGAGGGGTGTGTCTTTTTGTTAACAGCTTATTTGCGATCTCTAATGTTAAGTCTCGAGTTGTTCCTCGCCCTAGTTAGAATACCTAATGATAAGCTGCAGACCATAATAATATTGACCATGATATTTATTTTTCATAGCTGTATATTTACCACCATGAACTGATGCTGGTAATAAGACCGCACTCAACAAGCTGTATAGGGTCATAAGTAAACATCCGCACTGAGCTAAAGGCTAGAGCTGCCGCTTTCAAGGAGCGGTACACCAATCCGGATGCTTATAAGAAATCCTGCTATGACCTCCAACAAGCCATCAAACAGGCAAATCATCAATACAGGACTAAGACCGATGCGTACCAGGCCGGCTCTGATGCTTGACGGATGTGGCAGGGCTTGCAAACGATCATGGATTACAATGGGAAACCCAGCAGCGGGCTGCCCAGCGACGCTAGTCTACCAGATGATCTAAATGGCGTTTATGCTCACTTCGAGGCAAGCAACACTGAACCATGTATGAGAGCACTAGCTGTTCCGGACGACTGTGTGATCTCTCGCTCTGTAGCTGATGTAAGTGGGACCTGATGCGTACTCTTCCCCCTTTAGGAGGCTTAAAAAATTTGGCACAGGCCCTCAGATCCTCAAAAAGGTCTCCAGCTACACAATTGAGAGCATCTTGACTAGCTGCATCACTGCTTGGTACGGCAACTGCAAGGCACCTGACCGCAAGGCACTACAGATGGCGGTAGGTACAGCCCAGTACATCACTCGGGCAAAGCTCCCTGCCATCCAGGACCTCTATACCAGGCGGTGTCAGAGAAAGGCCCAAAAAATGGTCAAGGACTCCAGCCACCCAAGTCATAGACTTTTTTTCTCTGCAAGCGGTACCAGTGCACCAAGTCTGGAACCAATAGGACCCTGAACAGTTTATAACCCCAAGCCATAAGACTGCTAAAAAAGACTGCAAAATAGCTGATAAAATGGCTACCCGGACTACCTGCATTGACCCTTTTTTTCCACTAACTCTATGCACACACAGTGGACTCACTCACCCGTACTTACACTGACACCCCAACACACACACACTACAAATGCCCACACATGGATACTGATGCCACGCACTCACCACTGCTGCTGCCTATTATCTATCCTGTTGCTTTGTCACTTCACCCCTACCTATATGTACATAGTGTCTACTGCAATAACCTCATACCCGTGGACCTCGACTCGGTTCTAGTGCTAACTGCATATAGCCATGTTATTTTTACTTATTGTTATTCAGTGTCGCTATTTCTATAATTTAGTTTTTACTTTGTCTTTAACTCTGCATTGTTGGAAAATGACCTTTTAAGCAAGCATTTCATAGTTAGTCTACACCTGTTGTTTACAAAAGCATGTGACAAATAACATTTGATTTGATAATAACGTTGGACTGTGTGTGTGTAGGACACCCTTGTGGATGCTGACGTGGCCATAGATGCCATGATGTGGCAGAATGGAGGCATGTGTGGTCTGGACCACTGGAACTTCGTCATGCACCCTGTTGACGCAGCCATGACCTGTGACCCTTACGGAAGCTATGTCAGGAAGTGGTGCCCTGAGCTGGCGGTGCTGCCTGATGACCTCATACACAAACCCTGGAAGTGCCCAGCCTCCATGCTGCGCCGTGCCGGTGAGAGACAACAGCACCAGCCTTATCCTCCTAATCTTAACTTAAACTTACAGAATTTACCCTAACATTATTGTAATAACTTTACCATAGCCTTACCCTTATCAAACTGTCGAGTTACGATAACCTTACCATAGCCAAACTATAGCTTTACCACTAACCCAACTCTCATGTATAGACTTGTTGGTGTTTAACTCCCCTTATCCATCTACACTTTAGCTAAACCTCAGCACTCTCCCTCTAGGTGTAGTCCTAGGCCAGTCCTACCCAGAGCGTGTGGTGACAGATCTGGAGGAGAGGAGAAGCCAGTCTTTGCAGGACGTGGCATTGGTGAGGCGGCGTTTTGGGCAGTACGTGGACCCCTGCTCGGGGTGCGACCTGGTCCCCCTGCCCCCCCGCCTGGTCTCAGAGGCCATGGGTGTACGTCAACTCACTGCTTCTATCGTATTATGTCCCATGAGTGGTCCTCAGTACTGTCTTTCCTGTTTGATTTCTTTCTTTGGCCACTTGGCTTTTGTATGCCTTGAGATGTTTTATATATATATATATATTTTTTTATATACAAATGTCACACTGTGAACTAAATTGAGTGAGTGACAGCTTCTCTCCCTTTCTCTGTCAGGGAGGTATGGTCAACACAGGTGGGCAGTTCCTCCTGCCTGTTATCACCCGTATGGAGTTCAAGCACCAATCAGACGATCCAGACGCTGCCTCTAACCCCTATAATGCCGTTCTGAAGGGCTACGTGAGCCGCAGGCGGAATGAGACCATCGCCTTCCTGAACCAGACAGACTTCACAGCCAGCGTGATAAACGAGGGAGCAGAGAGGAGGGAAAGACAGGAGCAAGACCAGAGGAGGATGGAGGGACTACCACGCCCCCTTGCAGTTGAACGAAGGGGAAAGAGGACCCCCGCTGCCAAGGACAGGTTCTCCACAGTGCCTGGGGGAGTGGCTACTTCTCACAGATGACCATAAGGGCAGGGATAAAGGTTCGATAGAGCCACTGTGGCGCCCACTTCTGCATCCTTCCTCACCTACTTTTGAAAATGGTCAACGGTAAATCAAGGAGACGTGGGGAAGAGAGGGAACGTGGACAAAAATGTGCTTGTATCAATTGTCTCTCCTTCATTCATGTGTCGTCGGGCAAATTGTTTACAGTGGATCACAAAAAATAAATGTGTAAAGTGATCAAAATGAATTAAGTTAGTTGTGCAAGACATTTTCTTGATAAACAATATGCTACTTACCATTTTTAAACGTATGCATGCTTTTCTGCTCCGACAAAACAAAAGCCGATTCAATTAGGGTGTGGCAGATTTAAAAACTCCAGTAGGATACGACTCCCCGATTGATATTTTTTTATTTCACCAGGTAGGCCGGTTGAGAACAAGTTCTCATTTATAACTGCGACCTGGCCACGATAAAGCAAAGCAGTGCGACACAAACAACAGAGTTACACATGGAATAAACTAACATGCAGTCAATAATACAATAGAAACAGTCTAAATATAGTGTGTGTAAATGAGGTAGGATAAGGGAGTTAGTAAGGCAATAAATAGGCCATAGTGGTGAAATAATTAATATAGCAATTAAACACTGGAGTAATAGATGTGCAGAAGATGAGTGTGCAAGTAGAGATACTGGGGTGCAAAAAAATAACTATGGGAATGAGGTAGTTGGGTGGGCTGTGTACAGGTGCAATGATCAGTAAGCTGCTCTGGCAGCTGATGCTTAAAGTTAGTGAGGGAGATATAAGACTCCAGTTTCAGTGATGTTTGCAATTCGTTCCAGTCATTAGCAGCAGAGAACTGGAAAAAAAGACGGCTAAAGGAGGAGTTGGCTTTGGGGGATGACCAGTGAAATATACCTGCTGGAGCGTGTGCGTGTTGCTATGGTGACCATTGAGCCGAGATAAGGCAGGGCTTTGCCTAGCAAAGACTTAGATTACCTGGAGCCAGTGGGATATGAAGCGAGGGCCACCCAACATACAGGTCGCAGTGGTGGGCAGTATATGGGGCTTTGGTGACAACACAGATGGCACTGTGATAGACTGCATCCAATTTGCTGAGTAGAGTGTTGGAGGCTATTTTGTAAATGACATCGCCGAAGTCGAGGATCGGTAGGATGGTCAGTTTTACGAGAGTGTTTGGCAGTGAGTGAAGGAGGCTTTGTTGCGAAATAGGAAGCCAATTCAAGATTTAATTTTGGATTGGAGATGGCTAATGTGAGTCTGGAAGGAGAGTTTACAGTCTAACCAGATTTGACACACTGAACTCTGAGTAGTAGTTGGTGAACCAGGCGAGGCAGTCATTTGAGAAACCAAGGATGTTGAGTCTGCCGATAAGAATGTGGTCATTGACAGAGTCGAAAGCCTTGGCCAGGTTGACGAAGACGGCTGCACAGTATCATCTTTTATCAATGGCAGTTATGATATTGTTTAGGACCTTGAGCATGGCTGAGGTGCACAATTGACCAGCACGGAAACCAAATTGCCTAGCGGAGAAGGTACGGTGGGATTCAAAATGGTCGGTGATCTGTTTAACTTGGCTTTCAAAGATTTTAGAAAAGATAGACCTATATCCATCCTGCCCTATAACAGTTTGGGTCTAGAGTGTATCCCCCTTTGCAGTGGGGGATGACTGAGGCAGCTTTCCAATCTTTAGGGATCTCAGACGATATGAAAGAGGTTGAATAATTCTAGAAAAAGGGTCCAGATTGTCTGGCCCAGCTGATTTGTAGGGGTCCAGATTTTGCAGCGCTTTCAGAACATCAGCTACCTGGATTTGGGTGAAGGAGAAATGGGGGAGGCTTGGGCAAGTTGCTGTGGGGGGGGTGCAGAGCTGTTGACCGGGGTATGGGTAGCCAGGTGGAAAGCATGGCCAGCCGTAGAAAAATGCTTATTGAAATTCTCAATTATCGTAGATTCGGTGGTGACAGTGTTTCTTAGCCTCAGTGCAGTGGGCAGCTGGGAGGTGCTCTTATTCTCCATGGACTTTAGTGTTCCAGAACTTTTTGGAGTTTGCTACAGAATGCACATTTCTGTTTGAAAAAGCTAGCCTTAGCTTTCCTAACTGATGGTGAAAATTTTGGTTCCTGACTTCCCTGAAAAGTTGCATATCGCGGGTGCTATTCGATGCTAATGCAGTATGCCACAGGATGTTTTTGTGCTGGTCAAGGTCACTCAGGTCTGGAGTGAACCAAGGGCTATATCTATTTTCAGTTCTACTTTTAAAGAAAGAATCACCAGGCATCCTGACGGGATTAGGTCAAAATCCTTCCAGGATACCCGGGCCAGGTGGATTAGAAAGGCCTGGTCGCAGAAGTGTTTTACGGAGCGTTTGACGGTGATGGGTGGTCTTTTAACCGCGGACCCATTACGGACGCAGGCAATGAGGCAGTGATCGCTGAGATCCTGGTTGAAGACAGAAGAGGTGTATTTAGAGGGCAGGTTGGTCAGGATAATACCTATGAGGGTGCCCGTGTTTACGGATTTAGGGATGTACCTGGTAGGTTTCTTTCTTAATTTGTGTGAGATTGATGGCATCCATCTTATTAATCATATCCTAGTTTAGGTCACCTAACAGTACGAACTCTGAAGATAGATGGGGGGCAATCACTTCACATATGGTGTCCAGGGCACAGCTGGGGGCTGAGGGGGGTCTGTAACAAGCAGCAACAGTGAGAGACTCATTTCTGGAAAGGTAGATTTTTAAAAGTAGAAGCTCGAACTGCTTGGGCACAGACCTGGATAGCATGATAGAACTCTGCAGTCTCGCTCTGCAGTAGATTGCAACTCCACCCCCTTTGGCAGAAAATGTTGTAGTTGGGGGTGGAAATTTCAGAATTTTTGGTGGCCTTCCTGAGCCAGGATTCAGACACGGCTAGGACATCAGGGTTGGTAGAGTTTGCGAAAGCCGTTTTATGCACTAACTTAGGGAGGATGAAAGGTGACTATAGAGGAGGGGAGGACACTTCCATTCACCTACTAACAAATTGACATCTTATCAGTTTAGTGGCCTTTTCACGTTTGGGGAAAAAGTCAGTTGGAAGACTGTCCTTCCCGCCTCCTAGCCGGCTGTTGGTGAGGAAGCACAAGTGTATCCTACCTCAGAAGAGTTTTGATATCTGCCAGTCCCCCCTTGAATCGGATATTGTATAGTCAGAGGAGCAAAGCATGCACACTACCTTGGTAGTTACAAAACTGTTTCAAAATGGGTGCATGTTCCAGGTCATGCAATCATGCTGCATTATGGGTTATGCTGTAACAGGAACAAACTGCTGTTTACACTAATTTACTTAAATGAGTCATTTACCAAAGCTATTTATAATAACATTCTGTAATGGAGGCTGAAGGGAGGTAAAGTTGAAAAGATACAATACTAATACATTCAAAGTAAACACACGTGTACGTTTTATTTTAAGTCTCTCTCGATAGTGCCAGTACATGCAGAGGCGCAACACAGTAGAAACCAGCCTGCACTAGATCCAAAGTGCTTTATTGTTAGTCCCTTCCCTCTACTCCCCTAGCACACGGACTGATCCAGCTGTAATACAGCTGTATTTGATAGAGTGAAATTGAGGACTATTTTTCCGAGTAGTATTCACAATCTTAAGTTCCTCATACCATGTTCTCGGGGCAGGCCTTGAGCGCCGAGGAGAGATTGAGGATGAATCTTAAAAAAGCCCTTTCCTCAATTCCTCAAAACAGAGTGAAATCCTCTGATTTGTTTTATTAAGGAGGCAGAGAGCAGACAAGGAATCAAGGAAAATACTTGAGATTCTTCCATAGGTTGCTAGGCAGGTCAATACGGATAAGCTCTGCAGTCTCTCTGGCATCTCTGTTGGTTCCCCGGTGTAGTGTCATGGCACAACTGGTGCACTTCCTCTACTAGTGATTGACAGGCAGGTGAGGGGGTGATAAGGGTTGGGGCTAGGCTGTGCTAGTCCTCTATGGATCGGATGTATCTCTCATAAGCCTTCTCATCCATCAGAGCATCTAGCTCCTTAGGGTTGGCAATGGTCATCTTCATCAGCCAACCTGTCCCAGCAGGGGTTACATGTCAGAGGTTAGCCTAGACATCGGCCCTGTTTGAATATTCTTTCTTTCCTTAAAATAGTCACTGTGTGTGTGCACGTGTAGACTAGAGTATGCATGCATGTCTGCAGGTGTAGAGCGTGTATGTATGCTCACCGTCTTTGTAGCAGGACTTGTTGACAAGGCCGGGGTTGTCTGCAAGGAGTGTGTTGACCTCTGTGACTTCCCCGGTTAGAGGAGAGTACAACTCACTAGCTGCCTTCACACTCTCCAATGCTCCAAACTCATCTAAAAAAATGACAGCGATGGGTCAGGTCATGAACAGGTCTTGGGGAAGGGTGACTAGTATAACCCTAGAAGACTAGCGGTTGCGTTACCCTCCTCACAAGTCTGTATGGTAGTAATTGCTCCTTACCAGTCTGCGCCAGCTGTGTGCCAACCTCTGGTAGTCCACAGTACACCACATCTCCTAGAGCCTCCTGCATGACAGATTTAGATAATGAGAAATTAACCAAATGTGTCACTTCATGATCCGTGTGCCACAACACACGCTAACATTGGGTAGTTAAGACCACGGGTCCCAATGCAGCTCATACGAACCAGTGGGAGCATAGGCTCGTGAGAACAACTCACCTGAGCAAATTTGCTGATGCCAACCGTTCCTACCTCTCCCTCTACTCGTATCCATTCGTGTTTGTCTGTGAATTTAAGAGCTGCGGAATTCAGGAGAAAAGTAAAATTAGTTCGAGTACACAAACGTAGACACAAACCGAAAAACATTATAGCTACACGCTTAACTAGCTACGTTACGGTCGTGCTATGCGTTCTTGCTATGAACCACCTGTGTGTGTTAAGAGGTCCACAAGCCAAGTAACGTTACCTGATGAGAGTCGGGTGGTAGTGGACAAAGTCCGTAGTAAGTATGCCCTGGATACCAGCCCAGAGGGAGGTAGCTGTGCCAAACGATAGAGCAAGGCAGAGGTAAAGTTGGAAGACAAGCAACGTTGCATCACACATGTAGCCATTGTCGTCGCGTTTTGACGACTAAAGTGACTGTCGCCTTTTTTGACGTCATCATCTCAGACGCCACTAGGGGCGCGTTCAGCAGGCACAACGTTATGAAACGTTAGAGTTACAAATAGCCTTGTGGCATGTTTTATGTAAAACAAACATGCATTTTTGACATGTGGAATACAGATAGGCATACATCCAGAGAATAACATATTCATATATTTTTTTCAATATGGACAATGGGAATAGAAAATACAAAGTTGTTGATTCGAATAGAGAGGCTTCAGGCTACCAAATAAAATGTTATTGGTCACATACAAATATTGTAGCGTAATTAGGTGATAGTGGGGTAAGCCAAGCCAATTTTTACATTCAGCATCACTCCGTCAAGGGAAATATAGTATTCTTACTAACAAAGATATCTATATATATTTAACAATGTTGTGTATCCCTGAAAATAATCAAAATCCATGTAAACAACAGATTTGAAAACATAGCTTGTCCCCAAAAAAGTGGTCTCTTGGCACAACTATAGGGTAAGTTTAGCCCTTATCGTGACTCAGTTCCATCATACTAACTACCACAGTATGAGCCATAATACCCATAAAACCTAGTGGTCAAACAGTAAAATGGTTCCAATTGTTTTTCCCATAGGGGATTTTGGATGAAGGCCTACCCTGGTGTGACTTTTTGATAACTGTGTAAATCTCTCTAGGACAAGGTGACTTTTATCAATATATTCACTGGTATTTACCCCCCCAAAATGAAAGACTAATTAGCTGCTAATGCGGCTATCACAAAGAGCTACAAATGCCATGATGATCTGGACGAGACTGCCGAATCGAGGCAAAGGTAAGAATCTCTGTATTAACTAACTAAATGTAGTAGTGAATAAATTGGCTACATTTCTTTAAATGCACTTTCTTGTGCAAGTTTATATGGACACAATACCTGTTAACAAACGTGTCAGCTAGAAATGACTTGCAGGAGCTTGCAGGGATTTGTAGTTTTGGATGTCTACTTTGATGCTAATTAGCATTCTAAGAGTGAATAGAGCCAAATATATTGATGAAAGTCACCTTGTCCGATAGAGACTTATATGGTTATAAAAACGTCATGCCAGGGTAAGCCTACATGAAACACAGCCCTTATTTTTAATGTTTCTAAAATTCCCCATGGAAAAATTAATGGTGGAAAAACAATTGGAACCATTTCCTTGTTTGACTGCTAGGTTTTATGGGTATTATCATACCTCCACTGTGGGGATCTACTAGACATACAATGTTAGTCATTGGATGAAGACATCTACTATAGGGGGGAGTTTTGTTGAGATCCCTGATGCTCTGTATGAATATTAACATGTATCGCTTGCAGTGCAGTTTTGGAAGCACCTTATCTTACATATCAGCATTAAAGAAAATAAGGTTAAATTGATACACACCTTGATAGGGTTAGTGTTTCAAAACAGCCATATCTCCATGCTTACAGTGCTTGTTTATGGAAAACAGACGACCACCTGTGCTAATTACTTAACTAGCTTGCTCTGAACACCTGTGTGTAAGCGTAACTTGGGAAGTGTAGTTTCCTTAGATGGAGGCACCCATAGTTGAATGGGTCTGTGCAAAAACTGCTACTGTAAGGGTATCTTTTTTATTTGAATGATTATTTCTCCGGATGAAAGATATGTTTCAAAAGCTGCATCGCAAGCGATGATTATTTATGTTTCTAAACGTTAAAACACAGCGTCGGGATTGTAGTTCACATGAGGCAGTCGTGGGCGACGCTAACAGCTGAGACCTGTAGTGAGAAAGCAGAATGCCGCATAGGGTTTTCAAGAACTACAGGGTAAGTTAAGCCGCCTACACAGTTCTGTACTGAATGAAATATTACCACTACCTTTTTAAAACCATGTCTGTCTTTATTTCCCAAACACTATCATTTTTTTGTCTTTTAATAATTTTAAGCATCTTTTAACACCGGTGTGACAGGTTTAACACCTAACAAAACACCTTTAAAAAAAACAACAACACTTTTAACATAGGCCAGGCCCTGATGTTACCTCATATCCCAGCCATAATGCCTTGTGTTACCCCTGGGAAGAAAACACTTCAATTTGCTCAATTTGCCATTGGCCCAACTTACCCAAAGGCAAACACTTGGACTATATTAGCCCAAACAGTTATAAGGATGCAGTTTCATGCTAGGTTTAGGGCCTCATATTGAAGCTAATAGAGACTGAGGAAATGATGACCTCTTCCTAAATATTTGGTCAAATGATTAATTTTGTTTATGGTTTCCTAAATTTACCCTTTTGGCTCAATTTACCCCACTTTCCCCTAAAGGGCATACAGAAAGAGAGTATACAAGAGAGAGCGAGACTGTAAGTGAGTATTGAAGAGGCTTTTTAGGTCCAATCCCTCAGTAATTGTCACAAGCAGTCATCTGCAGATGATGTTCCTGAGAGCGTCCCTAGCAACCCAGTCACCCTCCGCTCAGTCAATGGGTTCAGAGCAGCACAGAGTTTAGTTTAGCTAACCTGCCTACACAAAGCTGTCAGAGACTGGTAACACACACTCCCCTCACCATGGCGATACTGGGAAGGGAAAGTGTGTCATCTCGCCACCCCCAACCGTTCCCTCCGCCCCCTCTATCACTCCACTCTCACTCCCTCTCTCCTCCCTCCACTCCACCTAGTTGCCCCCTCCTGCTTTAATTCCTCCAATCCTCTTTGTAGGACTGACGTCTGCTACAGTCACAAACAGAGCTAAGACAAGAGAGGAGAGTGGAGGAAAAAGAGTCTGGTAGTCTCAGAAACAAACTGCTCTCTGTCTCTCACACTTCTGCTAGCTCAGCTCCCAGGGCTCTCCAGGACTCTCCAGGACTCAGGGGGGGTGCTCTACCCTCACAGCATCCTCTCCTCGCTCCTTGTTGGGGCTCACCTCACTGCCTGAGGCCGGGGAACATCCAGGGGACATCTAGGTGACACTCACTCAGCCTCACCCAGGACCTGGGACTTCAGCTCCAGCTCGGCTCTCTAAAACCGCCTCCTCCTCAAAGGCCTTCTGAGCCTGCAACGTGACCCACCCTTCTTCTGTCTGACTAAGAGAGAGAGGGAACTGTCATTATATCTCAGGCCTCAACTCCCATGCACTGTATCTGCAGAGAAGCTAGAAGATAGGAGAATACCCTAAAGACAGAGACCGGATGATTTCAATTTGTCTTACTGATATCGTCATAAGAGATAAGACACAGCAGTGAGAGTGTGTGTCTGTGTATTTCTTATAACGAGTGTGACACAGACCACTCTGTGTCAGCTGTGTGTTAGAGAAAGAACACACACTGGGGAAGACTTTTCTTGTGGCATTTGATGTGCAGATGTGTGTGTGACATGTCAGGTGTGTGACTCATTGTAGTTGTCAGGCATTGAATGTGCATTTGAGACGTAAGTGTGGCCTTAAGTGTGCGAGAGGCTTCAGTTTCCTCTGTATTTCTCTGGGATGGAGGGTCAAGGCTACGACCGGTTTGGTGAAGGTGAGCGTGACACCTACCAGATCGACTACCGCTGTATCGTTGGTGATACTGAGCCCGCTAGGCCGCGTCTCTTGCCCCTCGAAGGAGAACACACACACTCCAACGCCAACACCCATGGAGCCTACACACACACCAACCCTCACGGCCACGAGACGGCCGCGCAGAGATACAGCGCCACACGCATCCAAGCCGGATATGAACCTGAGAGGTGAGTCAGACACACACACCCAGATGAGAAACAAAACCGCTATACTGTGCCAGTCATAATCAGCTAACCTCCAATTGCCCTAACAATCAGGAACGAAGCCCTTACAGGGTCCCAGAAGCCACTAGTCTAGTGAATTAATGGCTTTCATCCACATGAACTACAGTAACTGCCAAACTATGAATCTGCCAGTCAAGGTTTTTTCATTGAGGTGGTCAGTGAGCTTTATAAATCCCAGTTAGCTGCTACCCAGGAGACAGTGATGTAACTAAAGCTTCTTACCTGCTGCATGACCATCACACAGACTGAGTTTCCATTGACAGGGTTATAGAGTCTGTAGGTTGGCCAACACATCCAGACTACAGAGCCAACGTATTTATGTAATCAAGAGGTAAACAACCACACTGAAGGTAAACTTGTGATGTTGTCCTACATCCATCCATAATCATAAGGTGCCGAAGAAAGACCACTACATTCAGTGTATTCCCTTGTATCACGTAAAAACAAGAAACGGTAGGATACAGCCAGCTCTCCACATCAGTGATGTGGTTAAAAGAAAAATAGGTGGGTAAACTCTGACCGCTTGTCGCAGTGAAAAAAGTAACTCTCCCTATACTTTCAATGCATTTTTACGCAAAGGTGGATAAACTGTTGAGCAACAACAACAACAAAAATGTAGTTTACTTAAGATCATGTATTTTACCCAGGCGCTCTTTGAATTTTCACAAACAGTCATGAAGATGAAACATGGAGATACGGTATTATGGGGGATTACATCATTAAATATGTCCATGTTTAATCTGCAGGGTGAAAACTACAAATCCTGCATTAGAGTCTAGATTCTAGAAGCTCTTCGCCTCCATTATGGTCAACAGGGTTATGCCTATGGACAGTTATTGGGAGAGAGGAAAGAATATAAGTGTGTGTGTGTGTGTGTTTCAGCATGGCTGACTATCTGATCAGTGGAGGGACAGGGTACGTGCCTGAAGATGGACTCACGGCTCAGCAGCTCTTCTCTATCGGGGACGGACTCACATACAAGTAATATTTTGTATACATTCTACCAGAATTAGAGAGCAGCATTTCCAATGATATTGATTGAAATTGCTATAATTGTGCAATTTAAAGTTATGAAAGAGGGAGTCAATGAAGAGGCCTTCAGCCTGTAGCCACACCCTCGACAGGTGCGTAGCGCTATCTATGACAGCGGTGCTGAAACCGCGTTGCTGGTGAGTGCTGCTCGCTGTGCTGTCCATGTTGCTGATTGCTGAATTGTTTACTTATGTGGCAACTACAGAAGTATAACAGATGTGCTCACAGTTCCCGATAACTCAGAGAGCTCTGAAACGCATGTATAAGACCCTGCCGCCAGGTTGACTGTTGTGGTCATATAATTTGGCAAACTTCAGAGCCAGACATCATGTTGCTGCCCCGAGAGTAAAAACAAACACTCACTGACTGCTGAGATGATATGGTGAGACCAGACCAGTAGAATAAGGATCATTATGCATCCTTACTTTAAAATTAGAATGAGCACAATAGTGTTATCAGCCCTAATGGAGGTTTACACAGAGAGACAATCAAATCGTCACATCCAGTACAGTGGGAGTATTATAAAGAGGCTTTATCTCCAATACACACTGTGTGAGGGTGTTTGTGTGATATGCAGAGTGGTTAAGGGTGTAGGAATGTGATGCTGTGCTGGCCAGGGGTTAGGGTTCAGACAGAGGACTGGTGATGGGAGGCAAGGAGTGGGGAGATTTCACCAATCAGTTTTCTCACTGTTTGGCAAAAGGACTTGTGTCTGACCGTACAATGTTTTCTCTCTCTCCCCTCCCTCTCTTTCTACAGTGATTTCCTGATTCTTCCTGGTTTCATAGACTTTAACTCTGATGACGTGGTGAGTTTGTTTGACCTTTTCATTGCTAATAACAACAAAGCTACATATACAATATTATAGCCGTGATACAGCTTTAGTCAACTCCATTGCTGTTGTCTGGAACATACAAATACATATGATATAATAACCAGACGTACATAGAAGTCGTGTGCGTGCAGCAACTTCTCTCATGTGGTCTTCTGTCTCTCTGAGGACTGGAGGTTGCTGAGTGTTTCTCTCAGTTGAATAACGTGTACACACACACACACACACACACACACTTGAGATCTCAAAGGGATTCTCCGGTTCTGTGCCTGTGCAAACATGCCCAGGGCAAAACACACACACACACACACCGTGGATAGATGGCAGCATCCGTGCAAAACTGAAAGAGCGAACCAACACATTTTACCACGTTAAGGTAACTGGGAACATGGACGAGTACAAACATTCCAGCTATTCCCTCAGTAAGGAAATCAAACAGACAAAATGTCAGTACAGAGGTTAAGTAGAGTTGAAATTCTATTTTGTAGAGACTCCAGACAATCACGGATTATAAAGGGAAAACAAGCCACGTCGCGGACCCCGACGCCTTGCTCCCGGACAGGTTAAACACAATCAAGGATAGCACAGTGCCGTCGCTCACGAGGACTGTAAGCTCTCGTTCTCCGTGGCCGACGTGATTTAGACATTTAAGTGTGTTAACCCTCACAAGGCTGCCTGCCCAGACAGCATCACTAGTCGTGACCTTAGAGCATGTGCAGATCAGCTGGCTGGAGTGTTTACGGACCTATTCAATCTCTCCCTATCCCAGTCTGTTGTCCCCACTTGCTTCAAGATGTCCAAATTGTTTCTGCATACTGCCTCAACAGATCCACTGATGACGCAATCACCATCGCACTTCACACTGCCCTTCCCAATCAGGACAAGAGGAATACCTATGTAAGAATGCTTCTCATTGACTACAGCTCAGCCTTCAACACCATAGGGCCCTTTTAGCTCATCATTAAGCTCGGGGCCCTGGGTCAGAAACCCCACCATGTGCAACTGGGTCCTGGACTTCCTGACAGGCCGACCCCGAGTGGTGATGGTAGGCAACAACACGTCCGCTACACAGATCCTCAACACGAGGGCCCCAAAAGAGTGGGTGCTCAGCCCCCTCCTCTACTCCCTGTCTACCCATGACCGCGTGGCCACGGCCATCTCCAACTCAGTCATCAAGTTTGCAGACGACACAACAGTAGTATCCTGATTACAGCCTACAGGGAGGAGGTGAGGACCCTGGTGGAGTGGTGCCAGGAAATAACCTCTCCCTCAACTTCAACAAAATTAACGAACTGATCTTGGATTTCAGGAGACCACAGAGGGAGCACGCCCCCATCCACATCGACAGGGCCGCAGTGGAAAGGGTGAAAAGATTGAAGTTCCTTGGCGTGCACACAACTGACAACCTGAAATGATCCATCCACACTAACAGTGTGGTGAAAAGGTGCAACAGTGCCTTTTCAACCTCAGGAAGCTGAAGAAATTAGTATTGGCCTCTAAGACCCTCACAAACTTCTAGATGCACCACTGAGAGCATCCTGTCAGACTGTATCACCGTGTGGTACGGCAACTGCATCGTCCGCAACCGCATGGCTCTCCAGACAGTGATGCGGTCAGTCCAACGGTACACCGGGGGTACACTGCCTGCCCTCTAGGACAGGTATTCCCCAGGGGTATGCACAATGCCGTCGGGGTGATTCAAATTTTTTAAAGTTGTTTTTTTTTCTCACCTGAGTAGCCTCGTTTCACTGCCAAAAATAAAATGAAACCATCTAGTGTTCAGCGAAATAACAAAGACAATGCCAAATACAGGTAGCCTAGTCAAATAATTAACATCCAATCACATTAACCGTTACTCTCTCATGGGGATTCCACTAACGGTTCATATGTAGCCAAACGTAGCTGCTGCTCATTCCGTTTGCTCAAAAATGTATCAATGGTTAAAAAAAGTAAGGCGAGAATTAAGTGAGAATTAAGAATTTGAGTAGTAAGACATGAATAAAAGCAACAGATACCATTAATAAGAAAGGGCTAGAAGCATTTTATATGGTGAGCTACCGAGTGGCTAGGACAGGCAAGCCCCATACTACTGTGGAGGACTTAATTCTTCCTGCTGACGCGGATATGGCTGGGACAATGCTGGGGGAAAGGCCAAAAAAACTATACAGACAATTCCTTCATCAAACAACACTGTTTCATAACGCATCAGTGGCATGGCAGGAGATGTTTTGAAAAACAATTACTGCTTTGCATACAAGTCAGTGAAATCTATGCATTACAGCTGGATGAGTCAACAGACGTGGCGGGCCTGGCACAGCTCCTGGTATATGTTCGTTACATTTATGGGGGGGTCAATTAAGGAAGACATTTATGGGGGGTCAATTAAGAGGATATTTTTTAAGTACTGGACAGCTTTGTGACATTAATTGTACTTTGGTAGTCAAGATGTGTTGGTATCTGTACTGATGGCGCAAAAGCCATGACAGGGAGACATAGTGGAGTGGTAACGAGCATGCAAGCAGTTGCTCTCGACGCCACTGCAGCATCCACCGAGAGGCTCTTGCTGCCAAAGGAATGCCTGACAGCTTGAAAGATGTTTTGGACACTACAGTGAAAATGGTTAACTTTGTTAATTAAAGCAAGGCCCCTGAACTCTCATATATTTTCTGCACTATGCAATGATATGGGCAGCGATCATGTAACGCTTTTACAACATACAGAAGTGCGCTGGTTATCAAGGGGCAAAGTATTGACAAGTTTTTTTTATTTTTATTGAGAAATGAGCTTCAAGTTCTTTACTGACCATAATTTTCACTCGTCTGACCCCATGCATGATAACAAGTTTCTCACACAACTGGCCATCTGGGTGATGTTTTTTCTCAAATGAATTATCTGAATCTAGGATTACAGGGACTCTCCGCAACTATATTCAATATGCTACTCAATGTGCAATGATTAAGAAGTTGGAGCTGTTCTCTGTCTGTATTAACAATGACAACACACATGTCTTTCCATCATTGTATGATTTTTTTGTGTGCAAATGAACTCAAGCTTACAGACAATGTCATATGATATAGCGAAGCACCAGAGTGAGTTTGGTGCGCAATTACGCAGGTACTTTCCCTAAATGGATGACAGAAACAACTGGATTTGTTATACCTTTCATGCTCTGCCTCCAGTCCACTTACCGATATCTGAATGCGAGCCTCATTGAAATTGCAACAAGCGGTTCTGTGAAAATTTAATTTAGTCAGAAGCAACTGCCAGATTTCTGGATTGGGCTGCGCTCAGAGTATCCTGCCTTGGCAAATCGCGCTGTTAAGATACTGATGCCCTTTGCAACCACATACCTATGTGAGAGTGGATTCTCGGCCCTCACTAGCATGAAAAACTAAATACAGGCACAGACTGTGGAAAATGATATAAGACAGAGACACTTTCCAATACAACCCAACATTGCAGAGTTATGTGCATCTTTTCAAGTACACCCTTCTCGTTAACCTGTGATGAGTTATTCACAATTTTCGATGAACAAATAAAGTTTTATATGTAAGATGGCTAAATAAAGAGCAAAATTATTGATTATTATTATTTGTGCCATGGTCCTATAAGAGCTCTTTGTCACTTCCCACGAGCCGGTTTGTGACAAACTCATTCTCATATTTAATAAATGTGTAGTGTGTGTGTGTGGCAGGCTTACAATTATGGCAAAAAACAACATTTGAGAGTGCACTGGTCCTGGTGCTAGAGGGGGTACGCAGCTGGAGGTTGAATGTTTGAAGGGGTACGGGACTATAAAAAGTTTGGGAACCACTGCTTTAGGACATCTACAGCACCCAGTGTCACAGGAAGGCCAAGAAGATCATCAAGTACCTTAGCCACCAGAGCCACGGCATGTTCACCCCTCTACCATCTAGAAGGCAGAGACGGTACATGTGCATCAAAGCTGGGACAGAAAGACTGAAAAACAGTTTCTATCTCCAGGACACTGTTAAGTAGTCACCACTAGCTGGCCTTTGCCCAGTCACCTTTTAATAAGATTTACATACTGTTTTACCCACTTCACATGTATATACTGTATTCCAATGAAGGCTTGATCTATATAACTACTGCTGTACACACCTTTTCTGTTCATATACTGTCCATACTGTTTTTACACACCATCATATGCGTATATACTTACATTCCGGACTCTGACATTGCTCGTTCTAATATTTCTATATTTCTTAAATCCTTTATTTATTTTGGGGGGGATTTGCGTGTATTGTTTTGTACTGCTCTGTTGGAGCTAGGAACATAAGAATTTTCTCTACACTTGCAATAACATCTGCAAAATGTGTGTTCTCGACCAATAGAATTTGATTTGAACAACACTGATGAGAACCACAACACCAGTCCCTCATGGCTGCGAGTCAGATTCATGTCCTGTGTAATTGCTTTAGTAGGCTACAGGTGCTGGTGTTTTTAGCTTGTTTGTTCTTTACTGCCAGAAGGGTATATCCCCTGTGGTATTTGACTGTATAATCAGGATTTAACAGGGACAGCTCATGTCCATGGTGCCACCTAATGGCAATGAGGTATTGCATGTTCTGATTGGTCTTGCCTCAGTCACAGATATTTGGTTGACAGGGTGCTATTATTTTTGTAGTTACGTTTTTTTCCATCCCTGTAATGTGATATTAGTGTGACGTTGTCTACTTCCTGTTCCCAGGACCTGACTTCAGCTCTGACCAGGAAGATCACCCTGAAGACTCCTCTAATCTCGTCTCCTATGGATACAGTCACTGAGTCCTCCATGGCCATCGCTATGGCTGTGAGTATAGAGCTACTCCTCACCTTCTCACCCAGCCAACACCAATAAGACAAGGCCACAAATCTGTCACAACACTTCATATACTAGTGGTATTTTTGGTTGTGGGTTTTTATGTATTGCGCCCCCCAAAAATGTGTGATAATACCTGGACTCTGGTATATTGAAGTCTCATTGGGCAAACATCTTGTTTGGCTAACCCTGATTGGTCAGTTCACTGTGTGTCGTAGCTCATGGGCGGGATCGGGATCATGCACCATAACTGTACTCCAGAGTTCCAAGCCAACGAGGTCCGCTTGGTCAAGGTAAGATGGAGGCTAGCGGTTGTACAACCTTCAGATATATATTGATTTCCAAATATATTGATATACCACTACATCAACAGTATAACGTCTCATGTCAAATTACATTGCGACAATGTAACAGTATGTGAATACACTCAAACCTCTTGGTACATTTGCTGAATAATGTTTCTTACATTATTTATTTGTGGTCAGAAATTTGAGCAGGGTTTCATCACAGACCCGGTGGTAATGAGTCCTCACCACACGGTGGGAGACGTGTTCGAAGCCAAGGTCCGCCACGGCTTCTCTGGCATCCCCGTCACAGAGACGGGAAAGATGGGAAGCAAGCTGGTGGGTATCGTCACCTCCAGAGACATCGACTTCCTTTCTGAGAAAGACCATGACAAACCCCTGGAAGAGGTGTGTGTTTGTGCTTGACATGTTTGAATGACATGTTTGTTTGGACATACAGTCATTACAATTGTCAACACATATATTGTTAACTGGGTGACTTGTCGTATTGAAAACTATTCCTGTGAGGTTTAAATGTATGATTGATTCTTGCAGGCCATGACAAAGAGCGAAGATTTAGTGGTTGCACCAGCTGGTGTAACACTGAAAGAAGCCAACGATATCCTGCAGCGCAGCAAGAAAGGTACCATATGGTAGTAACACAATGTTCTGTAGAGACTCTTTACTCAGACAGGACATGATCAAATATCTATCTCTGTTTGGTAAATTAAATAATTTTTAGAGAAGTTCTCCTTTTGTGTCCTCTGTCTCTCTTAGGTAAGCTGCCCATAGTGAATGACATTGACGAGCTGGTGGCCATCATAGCGAGGACAGACCTGAAGAAGAACAGAGACTACCCTCTGGCCTCTAAAGACTCCAGGAAGCAGCTGTTGTGTGGAGCTGCCATTGGAACCAGAGAGGAGGACAAGTACAGACTGGACCTGCTGATGCAGGCTGGTGTCGACATGGTGGTGCTGGTGTGTCTTGGGAAGGAGTTGGGTTATTATATTGTATTTTTGCATTCCACTCCTCTCTAACCCATGTCTGTTTACCATGTAGGACTCCTCCCAGGGGAACTCTGTCTATCAGATCAACATGATCAACTACATCAAACAGAAATACCCTGAACTACAGGTGGTGGGAGGAAACGGTGAGTCTTCTCTAGCAATGCCTCTCACGTTAATCTCTCTTGCATTTTCACTCTCTGTCTCTCTCTCTCTTTCTCCCCATCCTCTATTTTCATTCTCTGTAGTGGTGACTGCAGCACAGGCTAAGAATCTGATAGATGCGGGTGTGGATGCTCTGAGGGTGGGGATGGGCTGTGGCTCCATCTGCATCACCCAGGAAGGTACGGAGAGACAGAGCAGAATAGCAAATGGGGAGGGAGAAGGAGAGGGAGGGAGGAGAGAAGTTTGACTGTATAGTTAAAAATACAAACTATTTGTGAATTGCTGACATGTTGCTTTGTGCTGTGTGCCAGTGATGGCATGTGGGCGTCCCCAGGGTACATCAGTGTACAAGGTGGCAGAGTATGCCAGGCGTTTCGGTGTGCCTGTCATCGCAGACGGAGGCATCCAGACCGTTGGACACGTGGTCAAAGCTCTCGCTCTCGGGGCATCCACAGGTGTGTGTGTGTGTGTGTGTGTGTGTGTGTGTGTGTGTGTGTGTGTGTGTGTGTGTGTGTGTGTGTGTGTGTGTGTGTGTGTGTGTGTGTGTGTGTGTGTTGAACCCACCCAGCACATTTAACCTTTTTTCATAAACAGGAAAATCCACATCATAGGCTACTATTGATCGTCAGACTTTTACCTCCTTTCACTTCTGACACCTGACCTCTGTGTCCTCAGTGATGATGGGGTCATTGCTCGCGGCTACCACGGAGGCCCCGGGGGAGTATTTCTTCTCGGACGGCGTGCGACTAAAGAAGTATCGCGGGATGGGCTCCCTTGACGCCATGGAGAAGAACAGCAGCAGCCAGAAACGCTACTTCAGGTCGAGAGAGGGAGACAGATTGTTTTGTTTATTTTCAGTAATAGGGCTAAGGAGAGAGATGTGTGTAACTCCACAGTGAGGGGGATGTGTGTGTGTGTGTCTCGACAGTGAGGGGGACAAGGTGAAGGTGGCTCAGGGTGTGTCAGGTTCGGTCCAGGATAAAGGCTCCATCCATAAATTTGCCCCCTATCTCATTGCTGGCATACAACATGGCTGCCAAGACATCGGAGCCAAGAGCCTCTGCATACTGCGGTTTGTCTATGAACAGATGTTAGACTGTGTTATTGTATTCCACTTCTTTGATATGATCTGTGTGTCTCTGTTCCATTTTTTTGTGATGTATTGTTGTATGTTATTCCAGGTCCATGATGTACTCTGGGGAGCTGAAGTTTGAGAAGAGGACCATGTCAGCTCAGGTTGAGGGGGGAGTACACGGGCTGCACTCGTAAGTCTGGTATCGCTTACACATCCTTTCCTCTGGAATTCCTTATAGATCTTGTGCTCCTCTCCTCTGTGATCGACTAACCTGTCCTTTTGTCTCATGTTCTGTGCCGGTGTCCGACGTGTCCTTTAACTTTGCTCTGGGTGGTAGTGTGTGTGTGTGTTTGTTCTCACCAGTGGCGTCCGTATCTCCTTGACTACATGTTGTTTAGGAGTTGCTACTTAAACCGGGGATTGGCAGTCTTACCATACGAGGTCCATTGTGGGTGCAGGCTTTCGCTCCAGCCAAAGCAGTAACAGCAGATGCAAGTAATTACGTTTTGACTATGATTGGTTAATTTATTGTGCTAGAATTGTAACCGCTTTAACTGGGGCCTAATCCTGCACCCACACTGGCCATTTGCGGATATACAGTGCATTTGGAAAGTATTCGAACCCCTTCCCGGTTTCCAAATTGTATCACATTACAGCCTTATACTAAAATTTATTAAATAAAAAATGTTCCTCATCAATCTACACAAAATACCCCATAATGACAAATTGAAAACAGGTTTTTAGACATTTTTGCAAATGTATTAAAAATGTAAAACAGATAACTTATGTAAATAAGTATTCAGACCCTTTGCTATGAGACTTGAAATTGAGCTCAGGTGCATCCTGTTTCCATTGATCGTTGAGATGTTTCTACAACTTGATTGTAGTCCACCTGTGGTAAATTCAATTGATTGGAGATGATTTGGAAATGCAAACACCTGTCTATATAAGGTCCCACAGTTGACAGTGCATGTCAGAGCAAAAACCAAGCCATGAGGTCGAAGCAATTGTCCGTAGAGCTCTGAGACAGGATTATGTCGAGGCACAGATCTGGTGAAGGGTACCAAAAATTGTCTGCAGGATTGATGGTCCACAAGAACACAGTCGCCTCCATCATTCTTAAATGGAAGAATTTTGGAACCACCAAGACTCTTCCTAGAGCTGTCTGCCCGGTCGAACTGAACAATTGGGGGAGAAGGGCCTTGGTCAGGGAGGTGACCAAAAACCTGATGGTCACTCTGACAGAGCTCCAGAGTTCCTCTGTGGAGATGGTTGTCCTTCTGGAAATGTCTCCATCTCTGCAGCACTCCACCACCTTTATGATAGAGTGGCCAGACAGAAGCCACACCTCAGTAAACGGCACATGACAGCCCACTTGGAGTTTGCCAAAAAGCACCTAAAGACTCTCGGACCATGATAAACAAGATTCTCTGGACTGATGAAACCAAGATTAAACTCTTTGGCCTGAATGCCAAGCGTCACGTCTGGAGGAAACCTGGCACCATCCCTACGGTGAAGCATGGTGGTGGCAGCATCATGCTGTGTTTTTTTTTTCTTCAGTGGCAGGGACTGGGAAACTAGTCAGGATCGAGGGAAAGATGGAACAGAGCAAAGTAGAGAGATGCTTGATGAAAATCTGTTCCAGAGCGCTAAGGACCTAAGACTAGGGTGAAGGTGCACCTTTCAATAGGACAACAACCCTAAGCACACAGCCAAGACAAAGCACGAGTGTCCTTGAGTGGCCCAGCCAGAGCCATCTCTGGAGAGACCTGGAAATAACTGTGCAGCGACGCTCGACATCCAACCTGATGGAGGTTGAGAGGATCTGTAGAGAAGAATGGGAGAAACTCCCCAAATACAGGTGTGCCACGCTTGTAGCGTCATTCCCAAGAAGACTCGAGGCTGTAATCGCTGCCAAAGGTGTTTCGACAAAGTACTGAGTAAAGCATCTGAATACTTATGTAAATGTGATATTTCCGTTTTTTAAAAAAATAATTTAATACATTTTAAAAATGTCTAAAAATCTGTTTTTGCTTTGTCATTATGGGGTATTGTGTGTAGATTGTAGAATTTAATCAATTTTAGAGTAAGGCTGTAATGTGGAAAAAGTCAGGGTCTGAATACTTTCCCAATGCACTGTAATAGCCTACCCCTGAGTATAACAGTAGTACTGAAGGAAGTTAAGTCAAAATGTCTTGTCTCTTTCTCTTACTCATGCTCTCATCATAGATATTATTTTGTGCCATGTAAGTACATTCTCCCTGTGCTCACAACCTTTCCTACTGCAATTTTCTCTTTGTTATCTTTTTGTTTTCAGGAAGACTCAGAGTTAGAAGTACCGATAAGGACTTTTTAAAGCCCTAACAACTTGATAAAACCCTCAATCTAGTATATCTAGTCTAATATGAGTTTCAATGAGACTTGACTTGCATTCCTGATTGTTGTCTGTGTGTTGTCCTCCTGTAGTTATGAGAAGCGGCTATACTGAGGGAGGAGCGAGAAGAAGCACACGAGCAGCTCCCAGCGTACCCCCACCAGCAGCCACCAGGCACAACAGATACATGTGACCTACCTATGTGACCTACCTACAACCACTACTCAATTCAACCATCACATAACCTTTTGGCTATACATAGGACCGCTGACTCCTCTCTTCTCCTCCCACCCACTATCTCTCTCTTTCTCTGTGTTGTGTAAGATGCTTTTGAGGGACCATAAAGTCACCTCTGACTTGATTGATGTTATGACATAATCTACAGGGACTAGGGACTAACGTTCAATGGTCACATGTACCTGGGTGATGGCACAGAGCCATCAGGCTGTATAAGGTATGTAGCGCATGTAGAACTGTGAATACTGTGAACTACTTTACGTACCCTGGAACTCTTTATACCAGTTTTGGTTGATCATGGTCCTATGTCTCAGATGTATTTGAATGTACAGTAGTGTCGATGACCATATGGAATAGCCTAGAGGTCTGTTAGTGTGGCTCTACTGTAGAGAGGACCAAAGCCACAGTAGGCATTAGCCTTCAATCAGGGATAACCACAGCGCCTTAAGACTGCACATGGAGTCTATACTGTGGATAGTGCTGGAATCTGTTTTTCATTGGATTATCATCAGTTTGAAGAAAAAAAAAGAAAGAGAACCACATTTTTTTTCGTGTGAAGTTCACTAAGATTTTTCATTCATGTTATGTGTGTTTTCTGATGACAGGGTGATTGTACAGTGACTTTGGCCTAGTCTGTGGTGTTAATAATATGATACGATGGATTTGAGTGCATTCGGAAAGTATTCAGACCCCTTCACTTTCTCCACATTATGTTGCGTTACAGCCTTATTCTAAAATTGATTTAAAAAAAATATATCCCTCATCAATCTACATGCAATAGCCCGTAATGACAAAGCAAAAACATTTTTTTTTGTGCAAATGTACATACAGTTGAAGTTGGAAGTTTACATGCACCTTAGCCAAATACATTTAAACTCAGTTTTTCCACAATTCCTGATATTTAATCCTAGTAAAAATTCCCTGTTTTAGGTCAGTCAAGTAAGTGAAATGTCAGAATGATAGTAGAGTGATTTATTTCAGCTTTTATTTCTTTCATCACATTCCCAGTGGGTCAGAAGTTTACATACACTCAATTAGTATTTGGTAGCATTGCCTTTAAATTGTTTAACTTAAATTGTTTAACTCAAACGTTTCGGGTAGCTTTCCACAAGCTTCCCCCAATAAGTTGGGTGAATTTTGGCCCATTCCTCCTGAAAGAGCTGGTGTAACTGAGTCAGGTTTGTAGGCCTAATTGCTCGCACACACTTTTTCAGTTCTGCCCACAAATTTTCTATAGGATTGAAGTCGGGGCTTTGTGATGGTCACTCCAATACCTTGACTTTGTTGTCCTTAAGCCATTTTGCCACAACTTTGGAAGTATGCTTGGGGTCATTGTCCATTTGTAAGACCTATTTGCGATCAAGCTTTAACTTCCTGACCGATGTCTTGAGATGATGCTTCAATATATCCACAATTTTCCTCACTCATGATGCCATCTATTTTGTGAAGTGCACCAGTCCCTCCTGCAACAAAGCACCCCCACAACATGAGGCTTTCACCCCCGTTCTTCACGGTTGGGATGGTGTTCTTTGGCTTTCAAGCCTCCCCCTTTTTCCTCCAAATATAATGATGGTCATTATGGCCAAACAGTTCTATTTTTGTTTCATCAGACCAGAGGACATTTCTCCAAAAAGTGCGATCTTTGTCCCCATGTGCAGTTGCAAACTGTATTCTGGCTTTTTTTATGGCGGTTTTGGAGCAGTGGCTTCTTCCTTGCTGAGCTGCCTTTCAGGGTATGTCAATATAGGACCTGTTTTACTGTGGATATATATACTTTTGTACCTGTTTCCTCCAGCATCTTCACAAGGTCCTTTGCTGTTGTTCTGGAATTGATTTGCACTTTTCGCACCAAAGTACGTTCATCTCTAGGAGACCGAACGCGTTTCTGTCCTGAATGGTATGACGGCTGCGTGGTCCTATAGTGTTTATACTTGTGTACTATTATTTGTACAGATCAACGTGGTACCTTCAGGCATTTGGGGGAAAACATTATGTAGTCTTGGCTGATTTCTTTTGATTTTCCCATGATGTCAAGCAACGAGGCACTGAGTTTGAAGATATGCCTTGAAATGCATCCACAGGTACACCTCCAATTGACTCAAATGATGTCAATTAGCTTATCAGCTGTTATCCAAGCTGTTTAAAGGCACAGTCAACTTAGTGTATGTAAACTTCTGACCCACTGGAATTGTGATACAGTGAAATAGTCTGTCTGGTAACAATCGTTGGAAAACTTGTGTCATGCACAAAGTAGACGTCCTAACTGAATTGCCAAAACTATAGTTTGTTAACAAGAAATTTTGTGGAGTGGTTGAAAAAACAAGTTTTAATGACTCCAACCTAAGTGTATGTAAACATCCGACTTCAACTGTATGTAAAAAATAATAATACCTTTACATAAGTATTCAGACCCTTTACTCAGTACTTTGTTGAAGCACCTTTGGCAGTGATTTCAGCCTCGTCTTTCGCATGACGCTACATGCTTGGCACATCTGTATTTGGGGAGTTTTTCTCATTCTTCTTTCACTCTCAAGCTCTGTCAGGCTGGATGGGGAGCGTCGCTGCACAGCTATTTTCAGATCTATCCAGAGATTTTAGATTGGGTTCAAGTCCGGGCTCTGGCTGGGCCACTTCTGCGTTGTCTTGGCTGTGTGCTTAGGGTCATTGTCCTGTTGGAAGGTGAACCTTCGCCCCAGTCTGAGGTCCTGAGTGCTCTGGAACAGGTTTTCATCAAGCATCTTTCTGTACATTGCTTGGTTCATCTTTCCCTTGATTCTGACTAGTCTCCCAGTCTCTGCCGCTGAAAAACATCCCCACAGCATGGTGCTGCCACCGTAGGGATGGTGCCAGGTTTCCTCCAGACATGCCGCTTGGCATTCAGGCCAAATAGTTCAATCTTGGTTTCATCAGACTAGAGAATCTTGTTTGTCATGGTCTGAGAGTCCTTTATGTACCTTTTTGGCAAACTCACTGAGGAGTGGCAATTTTAAAAATTGATGGAGTGCTGCAGAGATGGTTGTCCTTCTGGAAGGTTCTCCCAACTCCACAGATTAACTCTGGAGCTCGGTCAGAGTGAGCCCTAATTAAACAATTATTTTGACCTCATTGCTTTGACATGCACTGTCAACTGTGGGACCTTTTATATTGATATGTGTGTGGCTTTCCAAATCATGTCCAATCAGTGGTGGAAAAAGTACCCAAATTTCATACTTGAGTAAAATTAAAGATACCTTTTTAAAAGAAAATGACTCAAGTGAAAGTCACCCAGTAGAATACTACATGAGTAAAAGTCTAAAAGTATTTGGTTTGAAATGTACTTAAATATCAAAAGTATAAATCATTAAACATTTCTTATATTAAGCAAACCAGACGACACGATTTTCCTGTTTTTTTATTTTTTTATTTACGGATTGCCAGGAGCACAGTTCAACACTTAGACATGATTACAAATAAACGATTTGTGTTTAGTGAGCAGAGGCAGTAGGGATGACCAGGGATGGTCTCTTGATAAGTGCGTGAATTAGACACTTTTCCTGTCCTGCTAAACATTCAAAATGTATGGGGTTCTTTTGGGTGTCAGGGAGAATGTATGGAGTAAAAATTACATTTTCTTTAGGAATCTAGTGGAGTAAAAGTTGTCAAAAATATAAATAGTAAAGTACAGCTATCCAAAAAAACTACTTAAGTAGTACTTTTAAAGATTTTTACTTAAGTACTGTACACCACTGCAATCAATTGAATTTACACATTTCACAGGTGGACTCCAAGTTGTAGAAACATCTCAAGGATGATCAATAGAAACAGGATGCACCTGCGCTCAATTTCTCATAGCAAAGGGTCTAAATACTTATAAAAATAAGGCATTTCTCTTTATTTAAAAAAATACATTTGCAAAATTTCTAAAGACCTATTTTCACTGTCATTATGGGGTGTTTTGTGTAGATTTGAGGGGAAAAAATGAATGTAATACATTTTAGATTAAGGTTGTAACGTAACAATATTTGGAAAAAGTCAAATGGTCTGAATACTTTCCGAATGGACTGTACATGTTGGCCACAATCTAATACTGTATACCTAGTCATATATGATACTGAGGTCTGGTTTCCCAGACACAGGTTAAGCCTAGTCCTGGACTAAAAAGCATGCTCAATGGAGAATCTGTGTTTGGGAAACCAACCTTTAAATGTCTTGTTTACCAGGGTGAATGTACCCTGTGGCAGTGAGTGAAGAAATGTGTTTTTTACTGATGACACAGATTATTTAATTTCCTCAATTTCCTTCCTGTAGAAGACGTGCAGCTAGTTTATAACAGTATAACTGTCAGTTAAATTAGTGACCCACCCGCAATGACAGAACTTCTCCCAGTTTGTTGTTTAATATTTGTGTGAAGTGAACATTAGGTGATGAAAGTTGCACAAAAGTTGTTTTTGTTTTCTCCAGAGGATATACTACAAATCAGGATCAAAGCCAGAAATAATGGCTGAATTTCTTGTTCATTAAGAACTAAACTTTTTAGATATGTTTTTTGTTGTTGTTTTTGCGTCAATTATACCATGTCAATTTGTAAAACATGTAACTAAATGTTCTGAAATAACTTACTTAAGTTAGCTGGCTAACTCTTTGATCATGCTTTGTATTTTACACCTCTGTTGATTTCAACCTCAGACCTTAATTCCTTAATGCTGTACCATGCTATTGCATGAACCAGAATAAAGAAGTTAACTTGAATATAATATCTACTATTCTCCTTATTTGGTGTATGTACAGTATCTGCTATGTTGTGGTTACACTCCCAAAACGGTATGTTGAGTAGGATACATGATATCATTCCTGACATAGTGATATTATCCTTTTTCCAGACCAGCAGAGGGCAATGTGATCTTTTGTTTTTCTCACACACTCCCTTCCTACCCTTTCCTCATTATTTCACTCATTTCCTCCTCTCTCCATTTGTCTCATCCAAAGTTGTCAAAAGCTGTTTTAATAGCAACATAAACCACACTCAAGGCTTACACTACAGAGTTGTGGCTAGACGAACTGAGATTTCATTCATGTGTAAACTATTGCTGCTGACTACAGAACAAACAAGTAGTTCAACTGAAACAACTCTCTCTGTGATAGGGCCTATAGATCATGACAATGTATACAGTCAGAGTCCATAAAGGTCTAACTAGAGTGTCACCCATACTGATTTTATTGTACAGTTGCGGCCAAATATATTGGCACCTTTTGTAGCCCTTTCCTGCAGTCAATAACCAAAGCGCCCTCTGTCCTCATGGGTGGAACGTTTTTGCGATTTTTCAACAACGAAAATCTGGTGGTTCTGTGTCAAACTGTTTTGTTATATTTTAGTCTTCTGTGATGCATATAAAGTTTAGTATTGGGATGCAAACTCAAAATTGAATACATTTTAACTCTATATCTGACATGGTAAACAGGCGTCTTCTTTTTTATTTTTTAAAACCATAACCATGTGTGTGTGGTATATACTTTTGTTTCAAAGTGGATTTGTTTAAGCCTACCAAGAATCACCATGTGTGACCCTGATTTAACCCACTGCAGTAAAATGTTAAATAATTCCTATTTCTTTTCAAATAAATTGAAATTGAAAAAAACGTATTGGATTTTCCTCATTACAGAACCTATTTTATTTTTGTAAACATAAGTTCACAATTTAAATTGAGAAAATAAAGACAAACGTCATGAACAAAATGATTGCCATCCCCGGAGCTAGTACTTGGTTGCACAGCCTTTTGCCAAGATAACTGCAGATAAGCACTTGTAGTCATCAATGAGCTTGCTGCACCTTTTCTACTGGCAATGTGGCTCTCTTTTCAGCAGCAAATTGCTTAAATTGTTCTGTTTTAAGGGGTGCCTTCCACCAACTGCTGTTTTCAGCTCTTGCCATATGTTATGGATGGGATTCAGATCTGGACTATGCTGCCGACTCCAGAACAGCATCTGTTCTTGAACCTGGGTCTTTTTTTATGTGTGTTGGGGTCGCTGCTGGGAGACCCACAACCTTCAACGGAGACACTGGGTTGAACATTGGATCCAAAACACCTGATAATCTGATTTCGTGATGGGCCGCAGGTAGCCTAGTGGTTAGAGAGTTGGGCCAGTAACCAAAAGGTTACTAGATTGAATCCCCGAGCTAACAAGGTAAAAATCTGTTGTTTTGTACCTGAACAAGGCAGTTAACCCGCTGTTCCCTGGTAGGCCGTCATTGTAAATAAGAATTTGTTCTTAACTGACTTGCCTGGTTAAATAAAAAATCTAATAAAAAAATGCCTTGCACACGGAATCCAAAACCAAAAACCTATGGCATTTGTCATTATTTTCTCCATTCAAATTGTAAACTTAAGTATACTCATGTGGTTCTGCAATGTTGAAAATCCAATAAAAAGGTGTGGAGACAAGTTATTCAAGTTATTCTTATTTTAGAAGAAATAGGGAAATATTTAAGAAAAGTGCAAGGGTGCCAATATATTTGTCCGCAACTGTGTGTTCGTATTACTAGAAAGAATAATTTTTTCAAACATCATAAACCCAATTTGTTTATCATACCTCGTCTACGATGCATGACATACCAGTAGAACTCTTTTCCATGTACATTGTATTTACAATAAAACATTTACTGAGTATACCAAACATTAGGAACACCTTCCTAATATTGAGTTACACCATCCACTTTTGCCCTCAGAAATTCCTTAATTTGTCAGGGCATGGACTCTATAAGGTGTCGAAAGCATTCCACAGGGTGATGGAACGTTCTTGACACACACAGGAAACTGTTGAGCATGAAAGACCCAACAGGGTTAGAGTTCTTGACACAAACTGGTGCGCCTAGCACCTACTACAGTACCCCGTTCAAAGGTACTTAAATATTTTGCCATTCACCCTCTGGCACATATCCATGTCTCAATTTTCTCAAGGCTTAAATATCCTTCTTTAACCTGTCTCCTCCCATTCATTAACACTGACTGAAGTGGATTTAACAAATGACATCAATAAGGGATCATAACTTTAACTTGGATTCACCTGGTCAGTCTGTCATGGAATGAGCAGGTGTCCTTACGTTTAGTATACTCTGTATATTTTACACAGTCTTTAATGATATATACACCGTATGACACCGCGTTACACATTGTAGAGAAAGGGTTTGAAATATCCGAAGTTGAGCCGTTTTTCAATTAAATTAAAAACGTTGAGTGAGATCTTTGCTTTGGTATCGGGTTCCATTGCTGCATTTGACACTTGAACACTAGTATAACTCCTAGTTTATACTGCTGTTGTGACATAAACAGGTACGGTTGTATTGCTTGGTGGTAGGACACCCGTTATAAATTATTTATAAACTGTTTATTAAAAAACAGCTATAATGTATGAGTTACACTTTATGTTCCCTCTCCCCCAGTAGATGGCACTAAAGCATAACGTGATCTTGCATATTGGTATGATTATCATCAACACTACACTGACATTTCGTATTCAAAGTTCTTCAAATCAGTTCTACTTTGGTTGTTTCAGTAAGTTCATTGTTCATTTAGCACATTTTGGAACTAACTGTACAGTTATATACAGCTTATAACTAATCAAACATAACTATCTATAAGTCTATTTTCTATGTGTAGAATCCCCATAAAACTGCAACTGATAGTTAGTTCTACCTCTGTACACTTCTGTTGTAGCAGTGAAAAAGCTGCTTGATCTGAATGCTAACATCACTCAAACACTAAGTGCAGCGTATCAGTTAAGTCCTCAGCTCTCACTAGAGGTCAATATATAATCTCTGTGCATTATACATGTCATATCCTTACGTCCTTGTGGCACATAGATGATGCATGGTTCAAACCCTGTAGCATCTCCCTACAGGTCAATAGTGTCACTGCACACGCTAAGAGCATCAATCTGTCGGCACACGTTGACGAATTCCGCTTGTACGGCCGTATCCCGTTCTAGCAACCTGCTTTCACTCAGGTCCTCTCTGCCCTCCAGCCGCCCCTCCCCCCGACTGTCCTGAGAGGCCGAGCTGAGGGTGCGGTAACGTCTGTGATATGTAACGTGGGGGAGTGTCCTGGGCAGGCTGCTCTGGGAAGGCTGCCCTACGGTGGTGTGGGGGTGTGACCATGCCCCTCCTGTCCCTGAGCTGGAGAACAGACCCTGGGAAGACCCACTCAGGAACTCCTGGCACAGATAGCTGGAGTTACTACCTCTCCACCAGCACTCAGGCAGACAGCAGGGATCGCTGTGGCCTGGGAGAATGCATCCCGGCTGGGGAGGCCGTGTAGGAGACATATCCACATCTCCACAAGAAGAGGTCCGGTAGAGGGGACTGTCAGCTGAGCTGTTTCCAGGCCATGAGGCACTCTGGCTGTGGTGGGAGCCAGGGGAGTTCAAGGAGAGGCTGGAAGAGGCGTGGAACAGCCTGGAGGGGCTGAAAAGGCTGTGAGGGAACAGGGTCTCGCTGTACAGGGCCTGGTCTATGCTGCGGGACAGGTCAATGGGAGAGGGGGGGTGCAGGTCCACTGTGGAGTCAGTGTCCAGACATAGACTACCCTGGGAGGAGCCCTGGGACTCAACCCCAGCTTGAAGTCTCCCTGGTGGGCTTGGAGGATCAGGGAGGTTGGGGTGTCTGGAGGTTTTGGTCTGGCCAGGGTGGGGGTTAGGGTTAGGATGCAGGTTCAGTCCATTTGAAGAGGGTTCCATTATTGTGTAGAGGGGGAGGGCTTCGGACTGGCGCTTCCTGATGACATCACACACCACCTGCTTTTCTTTCTGCCCAAGGGACCAGGGGTAGTGAGGGGGGAGGATTGGAGAGAGGGGAAGTGGGTGGCTAGGCCCTCCTGCCGGTGAGGCACAGGGCAGCCGCGCCCAGGACCCCTGACAGGTGTTGGTGTTGAGTTTTGTCCGGGAGGAGGAGTTAGAGTTGGAGCAACAGAAGAGGAGGGGCTGAGTACCGATGATTGACAGGGACAGACACACCCCCACCTCACAGAGCCTGCAGCCCAGGTGGTATGCCCACCAAGGCCAGGGCTGGAACCCTGCCCCAGCACTCACCCCTCCGAGCCCTAATGCATGTAACATCCCATACAGCTGAAGCCCCCCACACCCTAACAGGCACAGAGCCCCTCCCACTCCAGCCCTTGCTGCCCTTCTCCACTCCTCAGCCTCAGCGAATGGGCACCGGGACAGCCGCCCCACCAGAACTGGGGAACCTGTTACCTCTCCCTCGCCGTCACTCAGCCGTTGGATGTCTAAGAGGGTCTTGTCGTCTTGTCTTGTCGAGTCTTGTCGTACATGGCAGTAGAAGAGGAGGAAGGAGCAGGGGAGGAGGAGGCAGAGGAGGATGAACATTCCCTGGGGGAGCAGGAGGAGGACAGGGAGGCTGGGGAAGACATGGAATAGAGCTATGGAGCCCAGGAAGGCCCCAAAGTGCATCAGGGAGAGGAAGAACAAGAGACAAGGCCTGGACAGGGTGGAGAGAGGGAGGGAGAGAGAGAGGGAAAAATGAAGGGAGAGGTGCATGCGAGAGCGGAGGGAGAGGAGGAGGAAGCAGACGGAGAAGGCAGAGGTGAGGCAGGGGAAGGGTAGTTCAGAGAGGAGGAGAAAGCCCAGAGCAGGCAGGTGGTCCTGATGACTATAAGCATCATACAGGAGAGAGAATGCTCTAGTGCCTCCGGTGGCCAGGAGGAACAGGTGCAGCAGGGTAAAGTAGGGGCTTCCTGGGGGGCAGCGCAGGGGCAAACCTAACAGGCAGAGAACAGATATCAGACCTAATGCAGTGAACACAGATCCCAGACCGTAGATGTGGGCCTCCCAGGCAAAGCCCCAGGTGGCCAGAGCTGAGTTCCAATCAGAATACAGAGGTACAAAGAGAGGAGGGGTTAGAGACAGAAAGGGGCGCTGGGATTGATTGGAGATGATGTCATCGGGGTAAAAGGGGCTCCAGGGTTGATCAGTTGTGTTGCAGGGTGTGGTTCTGGTGTCAAGGCTGCAGTCGACGAGAGCCGACTCATTGGTGGCCGACTTTGGCCACCCCTCCTCTGGAAACACACCTGCAAAAACAGAAACAAACATTATTGAAACTGATGCCCAAATCAACCACTTGCCCCTGGAATTTCATTGGGTGAAATATCAGGGAGAGCGAGAGAGCTAATCCATTATAAAAGTACATTCTTGTAACTGGGGATCTCTAACTGGGTCAGAGAGAGAGAGAGCCCGGGGAGAGAAAGAGAAAGGGTGGGAGGGAGGGACAGAGAGCAAGAGAGGGAGAGAGAGACTGTGTTCAGATGAGGAAGTATTGACCCCATTGCTGTTCTCATTTGTGTAACTATTTATAATCACAAGCACACTCTTATAACTGACATTACATCAATAATAACATAATATTGTTGGTGCATGTACCTACAGTGGCAAGAAAAAGTATGTGAACCCTTTGGAGTTACCTGGATTTCTGCATAAATTGGTCATCAAATGTAATCTGATCTTCATCTAAGTCACAACAATAGACAAATATAGTGTGCTTAAACTAATAACACACAAATTATTGTATTTTTCTTGTCTATACTGAATACATAATTTACACATTCACAGTGTTGGTTGGAAAAAAGTATGTGAACCCCTAGGCTAATTGAAGTCAGGAGTCAGCTAACCTGGAGTCCAACCAATAAGACGAGATTGGAGATGTTGGTTAGAGCTGCTCTGCCCTATAAAAAACACTCACAAAATTTGAGTTTGCTATTCACAAGAAGTATTGCCTGATGTGAACCATGCCTCGAACAAAAGAGATCTCAGAAGACCTAAGATTAAGAATGGTTGACTTGAATAAAGCTCAAAAGGGTTACAAAATTATCTCTAAAAGCCTTGATGTTCATCAGTCCATGGTAAGACAAATTGTCTATAAATGAAGAAAGTTCAGCACTGTTGCTACTCTCCCTAGGAATGGCCATCCTGCAAAGATGACTGCAAGAGCACAGCGCAGAATGCTTAATGAGGTTAAGAAGAATCCTAGAGTGTCAGCTAAAGACTTACAGAAATCTCTGGAACATGCTAACATCTCTGTTGATGAGTCTAAGATATGTAAAACACTAAACAAGAATGGTGTTCATGGGAGGACACCCCAGAAGAAGCCACTGCTGTCCAAAAAAAACATTTCTGAACACCTGAAGTTTGCAAAGGTGCACCTGGATGTTCCAAAATATTCTGTGGACAGATGAAACTACAGTTGAGTTGTTTGGAAGGAACACACAACACTATGTGTGGAGAAAAAAAGGCACAGCACACCAACATCAAAACCTCATCCCAACTGTAAAGTATGGTGGTGGGAGCATCATGGTTTGGGGCAGCTTTGCTGCCTCAGGGCCTGGACAGCTTCCTATCATCGATGGAAAAAAGGATTTCCCAAGTTTATCAAGACATTTTGCTAGGTTATTGCTGCCAAAGGAGGCTAAACCAGTTATTAAAACCAAGGGTTCACATTCTTTTTCCAGCCTGCACTGTGAATGTTTACATGGTGTGTTCAATAAAGACATGACAACGTATAATTGTTTGTGTGTTGTTAGTTTAAGCAGACTGTGTTTGTCTATAGTTGTGACCTAGATGAAGATCAGATCAAATTTTATGGCCAATCTATTCAGAAATCTAGGTATTTCCAAAGGGTTCACATACTTGTTCTTGCTACTTTATTCTATACTGTATGTCTGTCCCCTATGATTACATAACATCTGAATAATGTAGACAAGTTCATTCCCTATGTGCCTGCCTACTGCCTACTGAGCTCTACAACAAGACCTTCTCTGGTCTCTTCTCTTCGTGTGTGCGTGTGAGTGTGTGTGTGTGTGTGTGTGTGTGTGTGTGTGTGTGTGTGTGTGTGTGTGTGTGTGTGTGTGTGTGTGTGTGTGTGTGTGTGTGTGTGTGTGTGTGTGTGTGTGAAAGAGATGTGAGACACAGAGCTAACCCAGTTCTGTCTCCCTCCCTCTTAGACCTTTTACTACCCTCTACCTATGCTCTCTACCCCTCCCTGGCTGGAGAGGCAAGAGGCTTCCACAATGTCCTATATAAAACCACCAGTCCACTGTGTTTCTCATTCACATCTCATTTACTGTCCTCAGTAACACATTAACAGTCTCCCTCAGCGTAGCTATTTAAGAAGATAGGACAGCAAGGGAGAGAAATAAAGTGTCTGTGACAGAGTAGAAAAGAAGAGGAGAGTGAGAGGTGGTAGCGATGGATGGAAGACAGAGGGGAGAGATGAAGGGGAGATTGAGGGAGGAGAGAAGGAGGATTGATGGAGTGGGAGAGATGGAGATGAGAGAAGGAGAGGAGAGAATGAGAGGGGAGAGAGAGGGAGAGGCTTCATGATATCAGAGGTAGGATGTCATGAACAGAAAATATATAAGGGGATACTCTCATCACACTGCCACAGTAAATCAGTACATTCACCACCAGTATTTTACAACATCGAAAATAGGTCAATTCTGCCAAATATCCTATAAATACTAGGGGAGACTATTCTTACCAACACCCTGAGGGTGTTGTAAAAGTGGACATATCACTGTGACATGGGGGTGAAGGGATATTCTTACTTGTGTCGGTTCCTGTTTCCTCTGTGAAGTCCTGTAACTCGTCTCCAATCCCTTCCACCATGATATCTCCCCCCAGTATGTCTCTCTGTTGAGTGGCTGAGAAGTCCAGAGCTAACAACTCTCTGTTTGTGGCCTGGGCTCTGGGTTGGTGTTGGTCCGAGTCAGTTGTAGACCCTAGCTGTGCATTCACTGGGGCTGGTGATGTAGGTCTAGTGAGTGGATTAAAGTCTTGGGTCTCTGTGTAGTCACTGATAGTTCCCCGAAACTCGTCTTTGTTGTCCTTTTTCTTAGTTTCCTCGGGTGCCAAAGTGGAGTCTTTCAGCCCTGGAAACGAGTCCAGAGAGTCGGCCATTCTGGCTCCAGCGGTGGGGACTACAGGAGCCCAGGAGGGCCATACAGTGCTGTGTGAGGCCAGTACTGGGTCATCGATCTGTGTGTCAGTATGTGGGTGTGATGGTGCCTTTGTGGTGCCCTCTGGGGCCAAGGTAAAGGCTTGAAGATGGAGGAGATGAGCAAGGGAGAGGAGGAGAGAGGTCCATATCACAGCAGCCATGATGGAGACCCTGTAGAGTAATATTATCTTTGAAGTCACATGATTCCCAACGAACACTTCTTTCACCTCAACGCCACATACTTAAGAATAGGCTCACCTGCAGAACACAGACAACACACACCTCAAAGTCAAATAAAACCACATATTTGTCACATGCTTCGTAAACAACAGGTGTAGACCAACAGTGAAATGCTTACTTATGGGCCCTTCCCAACAGTGCAGAGAGAAAGAAAATAGAGAAATAATAGAAAAGTAATAATAAATACACAATTAGTAACGATAACTTGGCTATATACATGGGGTACCAGTACTGAGTCGATGTGTAGAGGTACGAAGTAATTGAAGAAGATATGTATATATAACTAGGAATAAAGGGACTACATAACATGATAGATAATAAACAGTAGCAGCAGCGTATGTGATGAGTCAAAAAAGTTAGTGCAAAAAGGGTCAATGCAGATAGTCCGGGTGACTATTGGTTAACTATTTAACTAACTATTTAGAAATCTTATGGCTTGGGGGTAGAAGCTGATCAGGGTCCTGTTGGTTCCAGACTTGGTGCATCGGTACCACTTGCTGTGCGGTAGTAGAGAGAACAGTCTATGACTTGGGTGCCTGGAGTCTTAAAAAATGTTTAGGGCCTTCCTCGCAGTCAGCATACAAAGAAACTATAGCAGTGTCCTCTCCTCCTCCACTAGAAAAAACAAACCCTCCCATGTATGCATGCATAGCTACTTTAGATTTTCTTCCTGCCTATCTCTGCCAATGTACTCAGAAAGTAGCACAGCACTCACCATAGATATGCACAGCAACACCAACCACTTTAAGCTATCCCTCTCCATCATTCTCTATTCTTTGTCTCTTCACAAGTCCCCCACCCCTGCCTCAGTCTTCTAGACCCTCTTATTCTTCAGACAGCAGACAAATACCACACATACACACACATTTGTAGTACTTACTATGCTGCATCCTTCTGCTCTCCATCAGACAGGACAGGTCCCAGCTCAGCCAAGCAACAACAATCCCCTCTGTCCCACACCACACTGCTGCTGCCTCTGCTGCTGCTACATAGATCCCTCCATCTGTCTCTGAGGGTGAGAGTGTGAGTTATAGGCTCACTCCTCTTCTCAGTATCACTCACATACTCTCCCCCTCTCTCTCCGTCCCTCCCTCGTTCAGTATCTCTCTTTTTCTGATGTGTGCCGGGGATGCATGGTTCCCGTGGATACACCTCACTGTGTAAATTATTTATCCGTGCGGTCTGGTCGTACACGCACACGTCAGTGAGAATAAATCATTAATTGGAGGATGGCACTGTGCATATAGAATTAACTATCAGATCAATAGAGTGTATTGGATGTAATTTGCGGCTTGAGTTTAAACCAACCCTCTCCGTGATACTTTACATAAAAGCAATAGTCAGTGTAAAAGTGACTACAAATTAAAAGCACGTCACAAATGATGGTACACACATCACAAGGAATTTGTAACTTGCTTGTGAGCCTAGCACGCACAACTGGTGTTTTATATTGTTATGGGGTGTGTGTCCTCTGCCCTCTGTCATCACACCATCTATCTATCTCTCGTTCTCGCTCATACGTATACATACCCACTTCTCTCTGTCTTTATTTCTTGTTATCTGTCTCCTTCTACTCAACATGTTGATGTCATCAGACTGATAGATATAGCACTGCATCTCCCTGGGGGGTAAAGTCCAGGCTCATGTCCTCATTTAATTCCTCTGTGAATACTTGAAAATAAACACTGATCCACATACACGACCGTGTTAATCTGTGTACATCTTCAATCTGTACTCTGACTGACCAGAGTTGAATAGGATGATATGGGCCATTGTACTGTATCTACAGTATATTATAGATCTGCTCTGCTAGTATACGACCGACTGGGGGTTGGATTATGGGTGAGCGTCATTGATTACAGCAGTGCATTCACAGAGCATGAACCAATGCGTCTAGCCACTGTCTATGCAATATCATAGAGCAATAACAGAGCTGCATTGAGATATAGTATTCCAGGATGTTCTTTTTTTATATACTGACCAAAAATAAATTGGATTTAGAGCAATGATGAATGGATCGTCTTCAGCCTCAATATCTCCTCCATCTCTCCTGTCTGTTGGTCAGACTATCAGGCAGGTTTGCGCTGATGGAACAGAAAGCTCTTATTTATTCCAGTAGCTACTGTAGAGCAGCTCGTCCCTGACCTATTTATATACCTGGGGAAGATCAAACAGACACACAGGCCGGCAGGAAGACAGCCATCGGTGTAGAATGAGATAGTTTGGTCTCAGGATTGAGGCATTATCTGTCCCTGGGAAACAGCAGAGTTAATGATCCATAACCAGAGAGAGGCCCAATAATTGATCAATGATGGATCAATAACAGTAAACAGGACCTGCTCACAGTGGGGTAAGCCTAGGGGTGGAGGGTCACAGAGTAAAGGGTAGTCACCTGGGGTGAAAAACTTACCAGGCATTAAACCAGGGGTGTTCTGTACCACTCAAAACTGTGTTAACCAGCTGAGCTGAAGCTCTGGGACCAAACACCGGTCTTCAGGTTTCACACAACAGTTGGCCAGCCCTGCTGTAGGGCGTTAGGAGAGCCACACCAGAGCCGACTGACACTCGTAGTGATGACTGCACAGGAGGCACCAACCAGCCGGAACTAAGGGTTTCAGGAGAGGAACAATGACTGACCAAACACATGACCTCAGCGTTGGGCATGGCCAACCCCCCAAACAATTACCTACACACACTTAAAAACAGGAGAACACACACAAGCTTGCACAGGAACACACACTACATGCACATACACACCACGCACACACATACACACATCACGCGTACATGCACATGCACACATGCGCACAGACATCAAGCACACCACGCCAGAGCGCGCATTCACTGTCTGCCTGCATGGCTGCTGAGTCAGGCCTGACAGGGGATGAGTTGTCCAAACTGGGGGCCCAATGTGTTCTATATGTGTGAGTCAGAAAGGCAGCATGATTTGCATGTCAGAGAGATACAGGCCAGCTCATATCTGGCAATGAGAATTACAGCAAAAGCTGCAGAGCATACTGAAACAGCCATATTGAATGAATGAAATACTCTTCAAACACATGGTTGTTTCAACTATGAGAAAATAACACACGTTAAAATGATCGAGGATAAAAACATAATACATAAGTACAAAAGTTATGTATTTCCATTTGGGTCCTCAACTTTCAAGTTCTTCAATTCTGAATTCACAAATGAAAAGTCACAATAATGCATTCATCTACAGATTTCCCCTTGAAAAAAGCACAGCCTTCCAATTTTCTTAAGGAATTAAAAAGATACACGAGTTTTCACTCATTCCGAAAAATAATTCGGTTTTACAGTAAAGGGCTGGTTAAAAATACAAGGGACTATCACTAAACTGTTGACAACACTCTAAAATGAAACCGTTATAAAATCTTCAGAATTAAGTGATGAAACCTTATTCAATGAAAATAAAATAGTCTTTGTTTGGATAAGAATTAGAGTGCTCAAAAGTGTTTATTTAACTCGTTCTTTAGATGACCTAACGATCATCGCCCCCATGTGTAGGAACGATTTCACCGACTTGGGACATGAGTACAGTGTTGCCAACTAATTTTCAGGGTAAGTTGCTAGAGGCAGGTTGATTTGTTAATAATTACGTTGTGATATCATTGCGTGATAACGTAAAAATGCGTCATTACGTTGAATACGCAATAACGTTATTCAAATTGACTGGCCAGCTCGGCTGGCATTTGTTCAGGTACAGACTCCCACTCTTTCCTGTACAATTTTGATTGCGACATGTTGATTGATGTTGTAAGTTCTGTTCAAGATCAAACATTCGTGACCAACTATATTCATTGGGTTTGGCTCGTCGAACTCGTACTACTGCTGCTGCAGTCAGCCAACAATGATTTGCTGAAATTGCTGCTGCCTATGCACGAGCTGAGCGCATGCCGCAGACGTCACTCACAATGCACTTTTGCAGCCAGGCACGTGTGTTGTGACTGAGTGTGACAGAGAACATCGTTTTTGTGTAATTTAGAGGGAAATTGCGTGGATTTGAGCGTTTGAGTCACTTTTCAAAAGTTGCTAAAAGTTCCAAATAAATGTTTAAAGTAGCTACATTTGTTGCTAGGTGCTATTTGAAAAAAAAGTTTGCCAGGGTAGTCTGAAAAGTTGCTAAATCTAGAAACAAAATTGCTAAATTGGCATCACTACATGAGTACGGTCTCTAATGAGTACTTCGTGGACGTTGGGGCAGAGCGACATGGCTCACATTGAAGAGTTATGGTTCTCGCTGGCATCACGAGCGTGGATTTTTTTCTTCAAACTAAGAGTCCCCCTGCAAAGACATGCTAAACTTTGCACTCTAGTGCAGTGTTTCCCATCCCCGGTCCTCGAGTACCACCAACAGCACACATTTTCATTGTAGCCCTGGACAAACACGCCTCATTCAACTCATTGAGGGCCTAAAGATTAGTTGACAAGTTGAGTCAGGTGTGCTTGTCCAGGGTTACAATAAAAAAGTGAACTGAAGGAACAGGGTTGCGGAAACTGTTTTTCCCAACATCGCAACCGCCTTTGAAAAAATAAATACATAATTTGATGTATTATTTATACCAGCATTTATTTTCTAACTTTACACAGATACTGGTATGTTGAAAGGTATTGTGTAGGCTATATTTAAAGAAAAATGTTTAATAAAATACAAATATATGTTGTTGGAATTACTCAATAGAGTCTGGTGACTCCTTACTCCACCCACTTCATTCACTGCATTGCAATAAACAGTATATATAGGATACTTATAGTATTGGGTGGTAGAGAAAAAAAACGTTACTACCTGTCTCATATAGACTGGGGTGGGAAATACTCAGTTGGGTCTCTACTAACCAAATATGGTTCGTTTTGGAGGGGGACTGTGTCACCCGGCCTGCTGCTGGCTTTTCATTGTTGGAGTTAGAAACACAAGCATTTCACTACACCCGCAATAACATCTGCTAAACACATGTATGTGACAAATACAATTTGAATTGCTGGCTTTTCATTCTGCCCCCTCCATAGCCCCCAATGCAATGTACTGTAATAGACTGTACATGCTAAACATTCTGGCTTGTAGAGATAACTTTTATACCTGTCTCAGCTGAGACTGAGCATTTCCCACCCCACTTTAGCTGAGACGGGTAGAAAAGTTATCTATACAAGCCCAAATGTATCAGTCGCTGAAGCGTCTAGTGAGTGAAGCATTTTCACATGTAAGGAATGTTCTCATATGATAGCTGGCTAGTCAGCAGCCTTCCAATGTTTTGATGTGTCAATACAGGATTTGATATTAAACCATTAGCAACATCAGAACTTAGCTAGGTTCCTGTCGACCCTCAGTTTGTAAAACCACAAAAAAATTGAGTAGCTAGCTAAGTGATTGGAATTGTTTACTTGCGGTAAAATAGCTAGTTAACGTTAGTGTTAGTGTTCAAATACTGGAGAGTTGAGACCAAATCACGGACGCTGGACAGAGTGGATTTCAGTTGTAACAAAAGACAGTTTTAATGAGTCAGAGATATCTTGTCCCGCAGTTTTACGTGCACGGACCTAGTTCACATAACTCGGCAAGGAGCCAGGTGAAAAAGAGGCCTATACAATGGTTACATACATTTTTATACATAGAATAAAGTAGGTGGAGTCTTGTCGTTTCGGTCTTCTTGACTGGTCGGAGGGTTGGAGGCGGGCCTTGCTCTAGCCAGAGCGGGCCCCATTGGTGCACAGCAAAAGTTCTTTGCTCTTGGGACCGGCCAGTTAGAGGGAGATGAGATGTGTGTTTATATAAGGAAGAGGGGGTCAGTCTTATGGCTGGGTGTATGTGTTCTTACGACGGAATGTCTTTGTTTATATGAGCTATGTGTATGAATATTTATATAACAAATCCCCCTCTTCACGTCTATTAGACGTGAAAACTATAGCAGAAAGGTGGCGGTTGCAATCGTGGGTATACATAAGGTGGTGCTCCTAACCTTGTCTGATTTGCATGGTGGGTCTGTAGGTGTAGTGCTACGTTTGGGACGGGAGTGATTGGAGGGAGTGATATCAGGAAAGGAGTTAGGGACATGTGTAGGGGTTGGTGTATGTGATGTGGCAGGGTGAAATAGTTGTTCAATTAACCATGTGAAAGTCCTAGGGTTACTCCAAATATCAGTATGAATATCACAAATAAGGGACCAAATATCCCCAGCCTCACCCAGAGAGGGAGAAATTTCCCTCTAACTGGGCGAGGTTCCCTTCTCAGGGGAGGCGGAGTTTGATGCCGCATCACCTGAGGAAGGAGTGTCTTCATTTGGAATCGAATTTAGGCCGCTCAAATCAGCTCTGACTTCAGTCAGTGTTCTAGAAGGAATTGGGGCTGGGGTGCAATGTGTAAGGCGGTGCCAAGGTGTTGCCTGATTTACCTTTGACCTGGACTGAGTGTGAAGTAACCTCCTTCACTTCGTACGGTCCAGTCCACCTGGGTTCCAGCCACTTTCTCTTGTGGACTGTAACCCTCAACCCGTCACCAACCTTTACCTTCAGTAGTGGCGTGTCCCCCGGCAGCTCCCCCTCCTGGACCTTGTGAACCTGGGTAGAGAGTGCTGCAGAGAGAACCGTCAGTTTTTTCACATAATTAGACATTACAATTTGTTGTACATCAAGGGCGGGCATATGACCTCCCTCCCTTGGTGGACCATGCATGACTCTACCAGTCATTATCCCATGAGGCACATACTTTAGCTATCTTAGCTTTTGCTTTTGGTTTGACGTTCCACCAGATTTTGGGATTGGGGCCTGTACACAGATCCAAATCTGTGGGTTATGCCAAATCTTTCTTCCACCTGTCTCAGGTGTTTGTTAAATGTGAGCCATTTGTCAAATTTGATTTGTCTTGGGATGCCATACCTGGGTATTAGTTTGGTTTGTAGCCACTTAAAAGACTGACCTAGCATCCTCCCCTTTTGTTAGTATTGCCTCTACCCATTTGGAGAACCTATCTACTATGACTAGGAGATAGAGTTTGCCTTTAGATAAATTTTTTGGGGCCCATGTCGGTGTAGTCTATCCTAATATCCTGAAAACATGCATTAGGTATTACGTATGAGCCCATTGGTGTTTGATATGGTTTCTTTGGGTTGTGTCTGTCACAACCATTGCATTCGTCACAAAATAAATAATCGTCATAAAATAAGTCAGTCATATTTTTTATGTGAGGGTGCCACCAGATGTGCGAGGCCTTTTTGGAGGGTCTTTAGTTTGCCTTCGTGTGTGGGGCCATGTGTTTCTCATAAAAGTTCTGGGTCCATCAGTGTGGCCTGCTTCATGGGCATGGGCTGAGTCTGTATAGATATTCAGTCTTTCCTTTTCCTCTGATGAGGACCTGCGTCAATCCGATGATTTCAGCTAATTTGGCCGATGCTGGTTGAGGGATGATGGCTGATTGAAGGGTGACATCACGAGGTGAGCTGTTTTTTCAATAGCTTTTGCTACTGCAGCAACGTATCTGGAGCATGTTGACTGTCCTACCTCAATGTGGTCAAGTTTGAAGAGTAGTACATCAAGACCCTTCTCTCCCCCTCTTGTTTCTGGAATAGGACGGATGAGGTGAATCCTTCCCTTTCAGAAACATCCAAATGGAACTTGTTCTTGTAGTCAGGTGCAGTCAGAGCTGCTGCCGCTGATAGATCTGTTTTCAGGAATGCTATGGCTGTTGATGCTTCAGCCGTCCAGGCCAGGGGTGCATGGAGGTTCCTTGATCGTAGGATGACCGGTGCTGCCACCCCCTCTGGGCCACACCCAATGGTACAACACCTGATAGGTGGGGTCAGGTGCATCATGTCTTCGTCCCAGTCTGCAGTGTAGAGGCAGTCATCAGTTTCTGTTGCATTGAGTGTGCAATGGATCTCAGCTTGGGGAGTCTTATATGGGTGCAGAGTGTAGATTTGAGCTTTCAGTTGGTTGAACTTAAACTGGATGTGAGGGGTGGCAGGCCCTGTGGGTAGGCATTTTAGCCAGTACACTTCTTGGGCTTCAGACAGTGTGGTCATCGGCAGGAGTGGCATCCTCATCATTCTTACTGGGTGATCAGGTGTTGAAGTGGGAGGGTTGGTTGTAATCTTGCTGCTCCTGCTGCATGTGGCTAGATTCTGGGTGGTTGTATGCTGGCTGTTGCTGATGCATGGGTGTGGGTCCTGGTTGCTGATGTTGCAGAGGTGGGTTTCCCCCACTTCCTCTTGCTCTCCATTGCTGTTGCTGCGGGGAGAGTGGTTTCATGCAATCTCTGGCAAAATGACCGGTAATTCCGCAGTTAAAACACTGGTAATTTCCCCCTCTGTGTTGTCCAGTGTAGGGACCCCGTCGAGCCCATACTGGGTGTTGTTGTTGCAGGATATACTGCTGTGGGTGAGGGTATTGGGGTGGTGGGGCTGCCTGCTGTTGGATCATCTGAGAGACAGTCTGTGCCACGATTTGGGAGATGTCTGTTTTGGTTCCCGGCTCCTTTGTTTCTTCCGCCACCATCTGTTTCTTAGGTTTTTCTCCTTGTTGTGCTTCCTTCAATTGGAGTTTCAGGAGTTGTACCTGGAGGGACTGCACCTGGCTCTCAGCACCCCCTCTTTCCTTGTTGTGCTGGGTCACATGGTGGTGCACATGCGTATTGAATTGGGTCAGAGGACGTGCAATCAACCCTACCGTTCCTCTGAGTTTGGTTTTAACATCTCCAGGACACCCGTTGACCACCATTTCCTTCCACATGCTGAGTGTGGTATCAGTGTGATCGAATGGTTCTTCGTGGACCGATCTCCATGTGGTCTTAGCCCTGTCCAGGTATGCTGCAGGTTGCTCACCTGGGTTGATTGTAAAGGAGGATAAGGTGGCATGGTTTCTTTCTGTAGGGTATGCTCTCCGTAGAACTTCCCATAATCTGGTACGGAAGTGGTCTATGGGCAGTGTTGGGGCCCGCCATCCAAGGTCAGCTGCTGTCATGAGGGCCTCCATGGTTCCGTGGTCGGTGGCTCTTGCTAGAAGTGCTTTCATGTCTCCTAGGCAGAGTTGCAGGCCTGACGTAAGTGTCTGCAGTTGAAGTAGCCACGCTGAAGCTCCTCCATGTAGGCTAGGCATCTGTCCCATCAGTGTTGTTAAATCAGTCATTTTCCAGGGCTGGTACTCCACAGTGTGTGCATCACCTGGTGTCGGTCGCAGGGGGTACTGTCCTGCCATCTCCTGCTCTCGCTCTCTTCTATCAGCAATTCTGGAGGACCGACGGAGTGTTTCGGACCCCATTGATTCGGTAACTTTGGTTACTGTTCCTCTCCTTATGCCTTCCACACGGTAGGCTCCCTCTCTGTTGTTATCTTGGTTAGCTATTAGCTCCCTGAGTTCCTTAGCTCGAGCTATTGATGATTTCAGCAGCTCCTGCATCTTAGTCACGTTTGGAGCTCCCATCGGAGCTGGGGTGAGCACCATGTCAATTTCTTCTTCGTTTTCGATGTCCATGTTCTGATGACAGTCCTCCCTATCCGTCTGATAGAAGTGGTTTGAATCTAATCTTGTTTGTAGGTGTCCTCTGGTTTCAGAGGTGAGAGAGTTCACAGAGGAGCATTGCGGCCTCCGTTCCTGGGGGAGGTCTCCTGCTCCTGGAATCCCAGTTTCGAACTGTTCACATACCATATGGCCAGCCGTTATCCCCAGGGTAATTTCCCCTTTTAACTCCCCTTGGTCTATTCTCAGAACTGGAGCCTGTATTGTGGGAGGTGCCCTGGGCAGGAATGGGTTGTGTGACGGGCTCCGGTGATTTTGTCCCTTTGAGTATGGCGGGGGCTGAACTGCCTCCATTGTCAATTGTGGATATAGTGAGGGAGAAACGGCCACAGGGGGAGCCGTGGGCAAGTTCTCAGGCGGAGCTTTAACATCCCCCGACGCCACAATAGCCACGCCCATCATGTCTGGTGTGTTTTTGGGCAGCACCCTCCTACTCTCCTGTATGGCCCATGTACCTATCTTGAGCTCCCCCTCTGCTCTCTCTCTCTCTCTTGTACCTACTTTTTTGAACCTGTGTATGTTGTTTCTCTCCGCCTCACTCGCTTTTGCATGCTCTACTGCGTCCTCTAATTCTGTCTGCATATCTTGGAGTTTCCCCCCTGTAGGTGGTCCTCCGCTAAAATAACCTGCTTGTGTCCATCTTATCCGTAATCCTTTCCACACTTTCTCCACTTTCCCATACTGTTTTTTACCTCCCGCTCTATCAATCATACTCTGATCTAAATAATCATTGAATTTTAGTTTGGGCGTGGTAGCTGCAGACATTTTATCTAGTTCGTCTGATAATGTGTATAATGCGTTATTTAGGTATATTCAATTCTTACTATGTGGTGTTTATTTCTATCGTTGTATGCTTAGCCTGTCCCTGGTCGAGACAAAGGGGGTTATCAGTATGTGACGCCCGCCACGTGTGTATTTCACCGGTATTTTATTTGAATTTGTTCAGCGATTCGTTTAGGTATTTTCTATAAATGATTCTGCGATTTCCTTTTGGAACAATATATCAGTGAATATATGCGGTTCTATAACAATTTTCAGAGTAATTCTAGCTCTCTAGGAAATATAGATAGAATTTCTAGACAACTAAAAGTTGTTCAGTGAATTATTTAAATACTTTCTGTAAACAATTCAGTAAATTCCTTTATGAACTTATATCAGTAAATTCGAGCGATTCTATAGCAATTGTCAGAATAATTCTATATATTTAGGAAATATGGATAGAATAGAAAAACCCCAAAATCAGTGTGTAGCTTTTAGCGTCTGTAAAACAAAGTCTGTACTAAGCTCGGCGGCTTATTTAAATACTTTCTAGAAACAATTCAGTAAGTTCCTTTATGAACTTATATCAGTAAATTCCAGCGATTCTATAGCAATTGTCAGAATAATTTTAAACTTTAGGCAATATCAACAGGAATGAAAAAAAAAACGAAAATCAGTATTCCAGCCCGGCTGCTGTCAAAGTTGCACGGCCATTCGATACTAAGGTGGCTTTGTCTTTCAGCACGTGTGCCTAATAGCCCAGTTACGTATCCCAACCTACTCCGCGACAAACGTTTCTTTCAATTTAATTTCCCCCATCTCCAAATCATGGAATGTCAACTCTGGTTCATCTTATGTTTATTGTTTGATGTGCAATAGCCACATCATTCCCGATCTCTGTCTAGTGGAAGGCCAAACTTACATATCCTGTATCTACTCGACTACACCTCTTACAAAACCTATTAAATAATACACAGCTTTTTTAATAGGGCATTTTTCATGCAGATTCATTCAATCCAACCACACCTCCACAAGACCTATTCGATGTTATATGTATCAACAGGAGATTTTACTTGCAGATCCGGTTCATCTATCATTCAACTATAACCACACCTCCACAAGACCTTATTCGATAGTACAGAACGTATCAAAATAGGAAATTTTTACTTGCAGATTCGGTTCATCTATCATTAAACTATAACCACACCTCCACAAGACCTTACTTGCAGATTCGGTTCATCTATAACCACACCTCCACAAGACCTTACTTGCAGATTCGGTTCATCTATAACCACACCTCCACAAGACCTAACTTGCAGATTCGGTTCATCTATAATTCATTCATTCGTATGAAATTCTCATTGAATTTCCAACATCCATAATTGTGTCCATTACGTGTTAAAACACAGCCACTATTTAACGTCACCTCTATACACAACCCAATACATATATAATTAGGACAGTTTTCTATGCAGATTTCAGAACAAATAGGGTCCCTGGAGGAATTTAACACATTGGTCAATCACAATTCACACATTCCTATTAAAATAACTGAGTATAGGCCCATTAATAAGAATATATATATATATATATATTTTTTTTTTTACAAAACAAGATATCTTTAATCAATGTCTTAGGTTCTTATGTAAAAAATTTGGGCACCGATTCATACTCACGCCCAGTACTTTCTGATCAAAATTTGGTTTAGGCTATAATACAATATGCAGATTTCGATATAACGGGCTCTGCTCACCTTTATATAGAGCGCTCCGATCAGATTTCCTGAGGCAAGATGAATGGCTGGGGAAGTCACTCTTCCGTCTGATTTTTTAGCCGTGATCAGTCTCGTCCTCTCACACTAACTTATAATAGATCGAATTCAAGAACAACCAAACTCTGCTACCAATTCTGTTAGTGTTCAAATACTGGAGAGTTGAGACCAAATCACGGACGCTGGACAGAGTGGATTTCAGTTGTAACAAAAGACAGTTTTAATGAGTCAGAGATATCTTGTCCCGCAGTTTTACGTGCACGGACCTAGTTCACATAACTCGGCAAGGAGCCAGGTGAAAAAGAGGCCTATACAATGGTTACATACATTTTTATACATAGAATAAAGTAGGTGGAGTCTTGTCGTTTCGGTCTTCTTGACTGGTCGGAGGGTTGGAGGCGGGCCTTGCTCTAGCCAGAGCGGGCCCCATTGGTGCACAGCAAAAGTTCTTTGCTCTTGGGACCGGCCAGTTAGAGGGAGATGAGATGTGTGTTTATATAAGGAAGAGGGGGTCAGTCTTATGGCTGGGTGTATGTGTTCTTACGACGGAATGTCTTTGTTTATATGAGCTATGTGTATGAATATTTATATAACATTAGCTATGCCAGTTTTGACAGATCATCATGTTTTGAGTTATTGAATTAATCTTGCCCACTAATTGCCCGTTAATATGCCTTTTCAAAATGTGAAATGATGACCAATTAACCTAGCAGATTTTTTTATTGATATTTTCAGTGTGCAACATCCTATGTTGTCAGAAAATCTGAAAACGTTAGTGGAAAATTGTGTTTTATTGAGACGGCACACATATTCCCAACAGACTGCCATTAAAGCTAGTTAAGGAGGAAAGTATGCTTTTGCAGCCTGAATGGAGGATACTTTAAGTACGAGCCGGTCCACGGGGGACACAAGTATGTTACCAGCTGGGCATATCAAACCTAGACGATAGTGCAGATCTAGCGGCCACCATCGGCTTCCTAGGCTAGTTACACAGTCTGAAACTAAGCACTACAAAAACGTGGAAATTTAATTTACAAGCCAGAATATTGAGTAAAAATACATTTGACTCTACCGCATGTCTGTGCGGTTGGTCCTTCTGCTGGTGGAAATTGGAGACAAAATATCTGCAGGAAAGTAGCTATTATTTACGATTACTTTTTAGAGCGCTGGTACTGCTGTTGACCTTTTTCTCATCTGGCACATTGAGTACAAAATGAACACCTGCACGATCACGGTTAGTATGTATGCATTGCGTGAATGTACTGTACTTCTGTCTTGTGCATATGTCTTAGGTGATGAGTTAACAAATCGTGATAGCCACACAGGGACTCACGGTTTGAAGTCTGTTTAATAAAATGTTCCTGTGGGTATACATTTCCACCTGCAGAAGGACCAACTGTCCAGACTACCTGTAGAGTAAATTTACATTTTCGTTATTTAACTACTGGCTTCCAGGAGACTGTTCGTTTTTTTTTTGCAATCCCATTTCCAGCAACACTAGTGTGGCAATACAGCGTTGCTAAAAGCAGCTATGTTTGCACATGCAGTGTGCCCTTTGGAAAGTCAGGGGTCCAACTGCTACAGCTAGAACAACCTCATAGTTGTCATTAGGCTAGCTTGCAATTAATTCATACATAAATAACTGAATGAATGAATAATTGACTATGGTCAAATTACAGTACAATAGAAGTACTAGCTATCTATAATGTTACATCATGTTTATACAGCAAATCTGTCTACAAAATATAATTTTTCAATTTCTCATTATTTTCCCCTTCCATACCAATGCCTTTACCACAGTTGCCTTATTGTACTGCCAGCACCCCCTACAGGCTCTCTAACTCAGCGCTCACTGTCAAACCTTGCTGTCACCATGCTATTCTGTGGGATCACAGCTCACCGCATCAGCAAGACCATCATCTTTTACCTGAACGAGACGGCATCACCTAATCCTTCACCTGGGCCTCCCATTGGGCCTCCCCTTGGCCCTCTGTCTGCCCTGAACGATGCAGCATGTACCCCCACCCCAACCAAGCCCCTGCTGCTAATGCTTCCCTGGTTGGGGTCGCGACCCCAGGCTGTGGCCAAGTACTGTGAGATCTACTTCCGTACAGGCTTCGACGTGCTCATAGTGGAGAGCGAGGTGAGGAATGGATTAAAGTTTAAAGACGAAACGTCATACTCTCTCTGCTCTCCTTTCTGTCTTAAACACCTCCGATCCCCCCTCTGCTCTAGGTAAGTCAGTTTCTGTGGCCTGGTTGGGGTCTAGACTATGGAGCAAGGGTACTGGATGTCCTGCAGAGTGAGCGCTTTTTGTCACGCCCCTTACTCGTGCACACCTTTTCCATAGGAGGATACACCTTCACCCAGTTGCTGGTGCACATATCCCACGACACACAGAAGTACCACAGCTTCATTAAGAGGATCAAAGGCCACATCTATGACAGCCTAGTGCTGGGCTCACTGGAGAGGATGGCTACCGGTGAGTCTTGGGGTCAGGGATTAGAGGTTAAAGGTTATATACCGTCAGGTGTAACACATGTATGACAGCCTAGTACTGTCTAGTAGAGCCTGGTTAGGGGTTAACCAGTGAGCTGACATCTCTCCTAAGGCCATTTAAACCTTGTGTGTGTATTTGATTATCTCCTTAGGTCTAAGTAAGAACTTATTCCCCCGGCTGGAGAGCCTGGTTAAATGAGCCAGCATACTCTACTTCAGAGCCTTCAAATGCCACACGGTCGACTACTTCAACACTGGCATCAACGTCTGGCATCTTCAGGAACAACCCTGTCGCCCTCGTCTTCTTCTGCCAGAACGACACGCTGTGTGACCCTGAGGTCATGGAGGAGATCATCACCTACTGGAGGAAATGAGGGATGGAGGTGATGGGACAGGAAGTGGGAGGAGTCAACACATGCAGGCCACCTGGGACGACACCCCCAGGAGTACCTGTTCACCTTAGAGACCTTCCTCCAGAGTCTCAGTATGGTCCCTCTCAAGGCCAAGATGTGACCCCAGGCAGGACTCACCCGACTGTGGTCCGGTCCAGAAACAATCCGTATTCCCATCCACTACCCCTTAGGCCCTCAGCTTGGCCCCCAGCATGGCCCCCATCAAGGCCAAGTTACCACAAGACACAGCTATGGTCCAGTCCAGAAATAGCCTCTAGCCCAGTGGTATTCAATGCTTTTCAGCTGGGACCCATTTTTTTTCAGCCAGAACTTCTGGGGACCCCATTTTTGGAGTGCAAATTTCTCCCTACCCCACCGCAAATCTAATGACACAACCTTAAAATCGGTAAAGTGTGCCGAATACAACAGGTGTAGTAGACCTTACAGTGAAATGCTTACTTACAGGCTCTAACCAATAGTGCAAAAAAGGTGTTAGGTAAGTAAGGAAATAAAACAACAGTAAAAAGACAGGCTATATACAGTAGCGAGGCTATAAAAGTAGCGAGGCTACATACAGACACCGGTTAGTCAGGCTGATTGAGGTAGTATGTACATGTAGATATGGTTAAAGTGACTATGCATATACGATGAACAGAGAGTAGCAGTAGCCTAAAAGAGGGGATGGTGGGTGTTGGGTAGCGGGAAACAATGCAGATAGCCCGGTTAGCCAATGTGCGATAGCATTGGTTGGTCGGCCCAATTGAGATAGTATGTACATCAATGTATCGTTAAAGTGACTATGCATATATGATAAACAGAGAATAGCAGCAGCGTAAAAAGAGGGTTTGGGGGGGCACACAATGCAAATAGTCCGGGTAGCCATTTGATTACCTGTTCAGGAGTCTTATGGCTTGGGGGTAAAAACTGTTGAGAAGCCTTTTTGCCCTAGACTTGGCACTCCGGTACCGCTTGCCATGCGGTAGTAGAGAGAACAGTCTATGACTGGGTTGGCTGGGGTCTTTGACAATTTTTAGGGCCTTCCTCTGACACCGCCTTGTGTAGAGGTCCTGGATGGCAGGCAGCTTAGCACCAGTGATGTGCTGGGCCGTACGCACAACCCTCTGTAGTGCCTTGCGGTCAGAGGCTGAGCAATTCCCGTACCAGACAGTGATGCAACCAGCAACCAGGATGTTCTCGATGTTGCAGCTGTAGAACCTTTTGAGGATCTCAGGACCCATGCCAAATCTTTTTAGTTTCCTGAGGGGGAATGGGCTTTGTCGTGCCCTCTTCACGACTGTCGTGGTGTGTTTGGACCATTCTAGTTTGTTGTTGATATAGACACTGAGGAACTAGAAGCTCTCAACCTGCTCCACTACAGCCCCGTCGATGAGAATTGGGGCGTGCTCGGTCCTCCTTTTCCTGTAGTCCACAATCATCTTAGTCTTGGCTACGTTGAGGGATAGGTTGTTATTCTGGCACCACACGGCCAGGTCTCTGACCTCCTCCCTATAGGCTGTCTCGTCGTTGTCTGTGATCAGGCTTACCACTGTTGTGTCGTCTGCAAACTTAATGATGGTGTTGGAGTCGTGCCTGGCCATGCAGTCGTGGGTGAACAGGGAGTACAGAAGGGAACTGAGCACGCACCCCTGTGAAGCTCCAGTGTTGAGGATCAGCGTGGCAGATGTGTTGCTACCTACCCTCACCACCTGGCGGCGGCCCGTCAGGAAGTCCAGGATCCAGTTGCAGAGGGAGGTGTTTAGTCCCAGGATCCTTAGCTTAGTGTTGAGCTTTGAGGGTACTATGGTGTTGAACGCTGAGCTGTAGTCAGTGAATAGCATTCTCACACAAGTGTTCCTTTTGTCCAGGTGGGAAAGGGCAGTGTGGAGTGCAATAGAGATTGCATCATCTGTGGATCTGTTTGGGCGGTATGCAAATTGGAGTGGGTTCAGGGTTTCAAGGATAAGGGTGTTGATGTGAGCCATTACCAGCCTTTCAAAGCACTTCATGGCTATGGATGTGCTACGCGTCTGTAGTCGTTTAGGCAGGTTGCCTTTGTGTTCTTGGGCACAGGGACTATGGTGGTCTGCTTGAAACATGTTGGTATTAGACTCGATCAGGGACATGTTGAAAATGTCAGTGAAGACACCTGCCAGTTGGTCAGCACACGTCCTGGTAATCCGTCTGGCCCCGCAGCCTTGTGTATGTTGACCTGTTTAAAGGTCTTACTCACGTCGGCTATGGAGAGCGTGATCACGCAGTCGTCCGAACTGCTGATGCTCTCATGCATGTCTCAGTGTTGCTTGCCTTGAAGCGAGCATAGAAGTGATTTAGCTCATCTGGTAGGCTTGTGTCACTGGGCAGCTCACGGCTGTGCTTCCCTTTGTAGTCTGTAATAGTTTGCAAGCCCTGCCACATAAGACGAGCGTTGGAGCCAGTGTAGTATGATTCAATCTTAGCCCTGTATTGACGCTTTGCCTGTTTGATGGTTCGTCACAGAGCATAGCAGGATTTCTTGTAAGCTTCCGGGTTAGAGTCCTGCACCTTGAAAGCGGCAGCTCTACCCTTTAGCTCAGTGCGAATGTTGCCTGTAATCCATGGCTTTTGGTTGGGGGTATGTACGCACAGTCACTGTGGGGACGACGCCCTCGATGCACTTATTGATAAAGCCAGTGACTGATGTGGTGTACTCCTCAATGCCATCGGAAGAATCCCGGAACATGTTCCAGTCTGTGATAGCAAAACATTCCTATAGTTTAGCATCTGTTTCATCTGACCACTTTTTTATAGACACTGGTGCTTCCTGCTTTAATTGTTGCTTGTAAGCAGGAATCAGGAGGATAGATTTGTGGTTAGATTTACAAAATGGAGGGCGAGGGAGAGGTTTGTACGCGTCTCTGTGTGTGGAGTACAGGTGATCTAGAATTTCTTTCCCTCTGGTTGCACATTTAACATATTGATAGAAATTTGGTAGAACGGATTTAAGTTTCCCTGTATTAAAGTCTCAGGCCACTAGGAGCGCCGCCTCTTTGAGTGGTTTCCTGTTTGCTTATTTCCTTATACAGTTGACTGAGTGCGGTCTCAGTGCCAGCATCTGTCTGTGGTGGTAAATAAACAGCCACGAAAAGTATAGCTGAAAACTCTTTAGGCAAGTAGTGTGGCCTGCAATTTATCACAATATACTCTACTTCAGGCGAGCAAAATCTAGAGACTTCCTTAGACTTCGTGCACCAGCTGTTGTTTACAAATATGCACAGACCCCCCCCCCATCTTACTGTGTGCTGTTCTATCTTGCCGGTGCAGCACATATCCCGCTAGCTGAATATCCATGCAGTCATTCAGCCACGATTCCGTGAGTCATATTATTACAGTTTTTGATGTCCCATTGGTAGGATATTCGTGATCGTACCTCGTTTAATTTATTGTCCAATGATTGCACATTGGCGAGTAGTATTGACTGTAGCGGAAGCTTTCCCAGTCGCCTTCGCTGGGTCCTGACCATGCATCCGGCTCTTTGTCCTCTGTACCTGCGTTGCTTCCTCTTGAAAATAACGGGGATGTCGGTCCTGTGGGGTGTTTGGAGAATGTCTTGTGCGTCGTCTTTGTTGTGGAAAAAATCTTTGTCTAATCTGAGGTCAGTGATCTCTGTCCTAATATCCAGAAGCTCTTTTTTTGCGGTAAGATACGGTTGCAGAAACATGATGTACAAAATAAGTTACAAATAACGCGAAAAACCCCCACATAGTAGCACAATTGGTTAGGCGCCTGTAAAACTGCCGCCATTTCTTCTGGCGCCATTTTTTGTTGACGTTGAATCTGGTGTTTTGCCAGTACTTTTTAGTGAATCTGCCAGTTGAGGACCTGTGAGACATCTGTTTCTCAAACTAGACACTAATGTACTTGTCCCCTTGCTCAATTGTGCACCGGGCCTCCCAGTCCTCTTTCTATTCTGGTTAGAGCCAGTTTGCGCTGTTCTGTGAAGGGAGTAGTACACAGCGTTGTACGAGATCTTCAGTTTCTTGGCAATTTTTCACATGGACTAGCCTTCATTCCTTAGAACAATAATAGACTGATGAGTTTCAGAAGAAAGTGCTTTGTTTCTGGCCATTTTGAGCCTGTAATCGAACCCACAAATGCTGATGCTCCAGATACTCATCTAGACTAAAGAATGCCAGTTTTATTGCTTCTTTAATCAGAAAAACAGTTTTCAGCTGTGCTAACATAATTGCACAAAGGTTTTCTAATGATCAATTAGCCTTTTAAAATTATAAACTTCGGTTAGCTAACACAACGTGCTATTGGAACACTGGAGTGATGGTTGCTGTTGATGGGCCTCTGTACGCCTATGTAGATATTCCATAAAAATCTGCCGTTTCCAGCTACAATAGTCATTTACAACATTAACCATGTCTACACTGTATTTCTGATCAATTTGATGTTATTTTAATGGAACAAAAAAAAAAACAAGGACATTTCTAACTGACCCCATACGTTTGAATGGTCATATATTTTATTAAAATGATGGTGAACCCACTGCAGTTCCCCCATGACCCCGCTTAGGTTCATGACCCTGACTTTGAATACCATTTCCCTAGCCCTTACCCCGTTGTTACTCAGGCCCCCCTCAACACCAAGATGTGACAGTTTGCACTGCACTTATCTACAAATGACATGTTTGAGCACTGTAGGTATAGTGGGTATTTGTCTACACTTTTACATATTCTCGAAGAACGTCCTACTACAGTAACTCTTAACCTGACCTACTTCCCATTTCTATTATAATAAATTAGATACTTGCTTAGTATACTTTTGTCAGAATAAGTAATTGTTTCGGAATTGCACCAGAAATGTCATGTAATATATGATATGGCTTCTGCACTGTGAATGCAATGCGTAGGTTACGTGGTACTCTGAATACCTCAACAGCACCATTCCATGGTGACAATCTCTATTATGTTAAATTAATAGTATAGTGCAAAGTGTATTGTGAAATTAGTTTATTATGACAAACACTTTTATGATATGTGTGATTGTATATGTTGAAAATTATCTATGCAATCTTCATTAATTTTTATTAAAATAAATGTTTTGTCAAGACATACTGCAACTCTTCAATGCAATGTTTTCAAACAGAAGTGCCATTTTCCCGTAACTGGATAAAAACATGAATTGAGATGAATTTGTCAGTTTCCATGAGTTTATTTTCAAATATTTACACTGGAAAGGATGCCAATTCTAAAATCTTCTATGTACAAGATCTTTTCATGATTTGGTTCCTAGATTTAGTGAATTTTCTTTTGCCAACCGTTGCATGTCATCTGCCAGTACCACCCTGGCCACTTGTGTTAGCTATTATCATGCGTTCTATTTTTGGAGATCATTGTTAAAATAACATTAACGTTTGACTCTGGTTGGTGGAAACATGCATGTTTGTTTAGATGGATGGCTCGAAAGCCTGCACATACAGCTAGTAGCTTTGCATGATACATGCACGGTAGCAGGAATGCACTGACTATTTGGTTCGCTCACTGTCATAACGAAGAAGATGAGTTCCCGGAAATTACGGATTACAACTTCCTTTCTATTCCAAGATGGCTGCCACATTCGGAAAACGTGTGTTGACCATTTCAACAAATTAGCGTTTACCATGCTTTCATACAGTTTTCCTATTATTTTGATTGACAATTTAATATATTGGAAGTAAAGACTATTTGTTTGGATAGTTTAGAATTATCTGTGGCGAGAATACATTTGGAAGTGTTGGAAAGAAAGTAGCTAGCTAGTTTGTTAGTTTGCCAGTGTGTTCTATTGGTTGACTGGCTAACAAAAAGCAACAGTGATCAGAACAAGAAACGTAAGGTTTTAGCACAGAATAAGCCATGTCAGCCCTTACAATATTCGTCCGGAGTTTGCCAGCAGATGCATCTAACGACCGCCTGGAGGAGATATTCTCTGAGATTGGACCTGTGAAGCACTGCTTTGTTGTCAAGGAAAAGGGTGAGACGGCTACTAGCTAACGTTAGCTAACTTTGCTAATTTGTCATCTTTGTAAAACTGCTGATTATTTCAACTTCATCATGTCATGAAACTACAAGAAGCCAGATCCTGTCATGCATAATAATAATATTAAACAATATGTGTGAGAAGTTAAACAACAGTCTGGCATGTGGTCCTTTCAGGTGCAGAGAAATGTCGGGGGTTTGGGTATGTCACTTACTCCATGGAGGAGGATGCACAGCGCGCTGTGAGAGAGGTGAAAGACTATGATGGAAAGAAGATAAACGTGTCGGTGGCCAAGAAGAAACTAAACGACAAGAAAAGGGGAACAACAGGTTTGTAAAACTTATGTGGATGCTTAGTTTGTTATTTAGGTACCTACGTAATTCATAACTCTTACATTTGTGATGGTGAAATTAGAGGTTCAAATATGTATTGTGGTCTTCTACACAGCCACGGCACCAAAAGATCCAGTACCACAAAAAGAACAGAAATCTGAAGGAGGCTTAAAGAAAAACAGAAGGAAAGCCAGACTGATCATCAGGAATCTCAGTTTCAAGGTATGAAACGCATAAACACTCACACAGATAAACAATATTTATATTTTTCCTCTGCTTTGTGTGAGGATGCTTTATTGTCTTCAGTTAAGAAAATATGTAAGATGTTTTATTGTCACATACACCAGACGTGTTGTTTTACAGGGTCAGCCATAGTATTACGGCACGCCTGGAGCAAATTAGGGTTAAGTGCCTTGCTCAAGGGCACCTCATCATTGTCGGTTCAGGTTTTCGAACCAGCAATATTCCGGTTACTGACCCAACGCTCTAACCGCTAGGCAACCTGCCGCCTAGTTAGTTGTGAATGTTTGTCTTATGTTCCCACAGTGCTCGAATGAGGATCTGAAGCAGACCTTTGCCAAGTTTGGGACAGTTCTGGAGGCCAACATCCCGCTCAAACCAGGTACAGACCTCACTTTGAGGCCCTCTGTAGCTCAGTCGGTAGTGCATGGCTCTTGTAAGGCCAGGATAGTGGGTTCTATTCCTGGGGCCACCTATACACAAAAAATGTATGCACGCATAACTAAGTCGCTTTGGATAAAAGCATCTGCTAAATGGCACACACTCCATTACTTTGAGCGAATCACCACCCAACCACACTAAGCATGGTTGATTCTTGGTGCAATCACCACCCAACCACACTAAGTACTGTACTGTTGAGCCTTGGTGCTTTTTTCTATCTGGTGGCTGACCATTCCTCACTCTGTTCATCTTCAGATGGGAAGATGAGGGGCTTTGCGTTTGTCCAGTTTAAGAACGTCTTAGAGGCAGGAAAGGCCTTGAACGCCATAAACCTGAAAGAGATCAAAGGTGAGACACCTTAACCTGTTGTGTGTGTTTGTATGTGTGAGAGTGACGGACACCTTTTTCTGCCCTGTGAATATCTCGCATAAAGATGGGGAGCATCTCAACAGTCTACTGTAGCTTCCTCTACTCTGATCAAGTCATTCTATCCTCTATCCTTTACAGGAAGGCAGGTAGCTGTGGATTGGGCTGTGGCTAAAGACAAGTTTGTCGCTACTCAGCCAGGAGCTAAGAAAGAGGAAAAGGTTGCAGCAGAGAAAGCGGCACCTGAAAGTGACTCTGAAGAGGAGGAGAAGGTGGAGGAAGAGGAGGAGAAGAAACCAGAAGCACATTCAAAGAACAAGTATGAGCTTTCGCAGTCTTAATCTGTATTTCTGCATGTCCTCAGTTTATTGAACTAAAGTGAATGATGGGCTGTAAATATTTAGACCAGGGGTGTCAAACGTATTCCAAGGAGGGCCTAGTGTCTGCATGTTTTTATTTTTCCTTTCAATTAAGCCCTACAAAACCAGGTGTGGGGAGTTCCTTACGAATTAGTTACCTTAATTAATCAATCAAGTACAAGGGAGGAGCGAAAATCCACAGCCATTCGCCCTCCGTGGAATGAGTTTGACACCTGTGATTTAGACCTACTCTACATTAAATGTCTGAATTGGTCTTCTTTGGCCTGACTTTGTCCTTTGGTTCTGAGGACTGGAGTACTTCAGCCAAGTTCTTGTTGAACTGTTGTGTTTAACAGTCCTCTCTACAGAGTCAGCTCTAAGCCAGCTCAGCAGCCAGACAGCCCATCAGAGCACGAGAGCGAAGAGGACGATGGAGAGGATCATGAGGAGGATGAGTCTCAGGAGTCAGATTGCGATGAAACAAGTGACCTTGGGTCTGATGAAGATGATGAAGAAGATGATGAGGATTCTGGTATGAATCGGTTGTCTTTTCTTGTGATTAAAGTGTGTATGCTCCACCTTGTCCTCCGTTTGAACCCCTTTGACTATTTTCCCTCTGTCTCTCTGGTCCTCTCTCGGTCTCTCTCTTTGACTTTCTAGACAGTGCAGCCAACAGGAAGCCCCTCCCATCAGATATTAATCAGGGCAAAACCATCTTCATCAGGAACCTGTCGTTTGATACGGAGGAGGAGGGCTTAGAAGAGGTGTTACTGCAGTATGGAGAACTGAAGTACATCAAGATCTGCCTACACCCAGACACTGAACACTCTAAAGGTATAGTCCTGGCTCCAACACAACATCCTTCTATCTCTGACTCACTCCCCTCTTAAAGTTAACCAATGCGATGAAGTGATTCCAGTCAGAAGATGGAGGTCTATATGTTAACATTGAATCATGATTGTGTTGGTTGGCAATGGTTGTTGACTGTTGTGTTTGGTCAGGTATTGCATTTGCTCAGTTCAAGTCTAAAGAAGCAGCAGAGAAATGCATTGCTGCTGCAGAGGACGAGTCAGAGGTGAGACTGAATAGAATGTTAAAGTACTAATGTATTCTCTACGTACATCTCTTCTGATAAGTTTTGAATTGATGTTATCTATGTTTGGGGGCAATGTGTTTGTGTGTGTCTGTCTGTCTCAGAGCGGGGGTATCCGTGTGGATGGTAGGAAGCTGAACATTGTAGCGGCGGTGAGCAGAGAGGATGCTGTCAAACTAAAGGACAAGAAGGTTAAAACTCATACAGGGACCAGAAACCTCTACCTGGCTAGAGAGGGATGTAAGTTACTTCTCTCCTCCCTTTTCATCTCCTCTTCCCACCCCTCCATCTCATCCCTCCCTCTCTCTCTCTCTCTTTCAGTGATACGGTCAGGAACGAAGGCAGCTGAGGGTGTTCCAGCAGCGGACATGGCCAAGAGGACCCGAGTGAGTACTTTCGGTTTTTCAACCAATCAAAGCATCAGAGTGTTGTCTTACAACCAATCACAACACATTGTGTTGGTAACTGAGGGCTTGTGTCCTCAGTGTATGTGTGTTTGTGGAAGGCCAGAGTGTGTGTACATTTGTTAACGCTCCCCTGTCTCCTGTCTTAGTTTGAGGACCTGAAGCTGACCAAGCTACGGGACATTAACGTGTTTGTGTCTAAGACCCGCTTGTGTGTCCACAACCTGCCCAAATTTGTAGACGTCAAACAACTACGAAAACTCTGCCTGAAAGCTGCAGGGGGTGGCAAGCTGGTCCGCATTACAGAGGTAAGAAACTGCTACCACATTTCCATAGCCATTTCCATCTGATTAAAGTCTATGTCATTAGGTCCTCTCATCTCTCCAGGTGATCTGTTAGTGACCACCTGGTAGCACTATTGTCCTATAAAGTTTCCTGCCCATGTTGAATGGCCTTTCATTTCTCTTTACAATCTCTCCCCAATTTTCTCTCCCTTTCTATTCTTTCTGTGTCTACCATTTGCCTCTTCTCTTTTCCTTTCCTTTCCTCACCATCTTCATCTGTATCCACCACCACCCCACTTCTCTCTCGCTCTCTCCCCCCCCAGTGCAGGGTGATGTATGATAAGAAGCCGGAGCGTGGTCAGGTGTTAGGCCGGTCGCTAGGTTACGGCTTTGTTCAGTTCCAAGAACATGAACACGCTCTGAAGACACTACGATACCTCAACAACAACCCTGACATCTACGGAAACACCAAGGTGTGTGTGTGGCACTTTGTCATTGTTGATCTGTGTGTTATGCACACACGAGTCCAGAGCACGTCTTGAACCTTGTCCTGGACAGAATGCAGCTGTGTTTGAGAGTGTAAATCCCAGGTTATGTTTCTGAATGTTGTCTTTGCCTTTCAGTTGATGTCAGTAACTGCAGTAATTTATATCGGAACACATTGGATATGGACTCAAACATTGTAGTCATCAATATTGAGGAGAATGTTGAATTACACATACTCATGTTTGGTTTGGCAACCTACAGCATCTGATCAATATTGACAGTTTTCTTGCTAAATTATGAGAATGTGTTATTGGAAAGACTATTCGTAGGTTGTTAAAGTTTTTTTTTCTTGTTTCTTTTTACTGTGTGGTGTCTGTCTACAGAGGCCCATCGCTGAGTTCTCTCTTGAAGATGGAAAGAAGCTGAAGATGAAAGAAATGCGACAACAACAAGTCAAGGTGTGTCTCTCTTCTGTGTGTGTGTGTGTGTTTGTGATGATTAAAATGAAGAGTAACAATATTCTCTCCATGGTTACCAGGATCGTTTCAAGGGGCGGGGCCCTCAGGGAGGAGTGAAGCCGCAGTCTGTAGGCAAGACTGGACCTCAGAGGTGTGCGTCTAAACCCCAGAGTGCCATGGTAACGAAGGAGGGGCCAGCGAAGACGCAGACACAGTCGTTACCATCCGGACAGGACAGAAAGGATGGAGGTATGACGCTGTACATTTCTGCCCTAACCCTGAATATAATACAAACAGCTCATCAATTCTGGTGGAAGTGCTATTTTCCCTCATTTTTCTGTCTTTGTTTTTGCTTTTTTGTTGTTTCTGAAATTTCTCTCGCTTTTCTTTCTCTCTCGTCTAGTACCTCCCCCCCAGCCACAGGCCCAGACTCTGTTCCAGACCCAGCCACAGGCCCAGACCCAGCCACAGGACCAGATGCAGGGCCGGCAGTATGCAGGCTTCCAGACCACCCCGGTTCTAGAACATGTAGAACTGGAGGATGGAAAGAAAAGACGGAAGGTTCTAGCCCTACCTTCTCACCGTGGCCCAAAGATCAGGTAACACACAAATACAGTTGAAGTTGGAATTTTACATACACTTAGGTTAGAGTCATTAAAACAAATTTTTCAACCACTCCACAAATTTCTTGTTAACAAACTAGTTTTGTCAAGTCGGTTAGGACATCTACTTTGTGCATGACACAAGTAATACTTCCAACAATTGTTTACAGACAAATTATTTCACTTATAATTCACTGCATCACAATTCCAGTGGTTCAGAAGTTTACATACACTAAGTTGACTGTGCCTTTAAACAGCTTGGAAAATTCCAGAAAATTATGTCATGGCTTTAGAAGCTTCTAATGGGCTAATTGACATAATTTTAGTCAATTGGAGGTGTACCTGTGGATGTATTTCAAGGCCTACCTTCAAACTCAGTGCCTTTCTGCTTGACATTGGGAAAATCAAAAGAAATCAGCCAAGACCTCAGAAAAAAAAAAGCCAAGTCTGGTTCATCCTTGGGAGCGATTTCCAAAAGCCTGAAGGTACCATACCACGTTCACTTGTACAAACAATAGTACGCAAGTATAAACACCATGGGACCTGTCATACCGCTCAGGAAGGAGACGTGCTCTGTCTGCTAGAGATGAACACACTTTGGTGCAAAAAGTGCAAATCAATCCCAGAACAACAGCAAAGGACCTTGTGAAGATGCTGGAGGAAACGGGTAGAAAAAGTATCTATATCCACAGTAAAACAAGTCCCATATCGACATAACCTGAGAGGCCGCTCAGCAAGAAAGAAGCCACTGCTCCAAAACCGCCATAAAAAGCCAGACTATGTTTTGCAACTGCACATGGGGACAAAGATTGTACTTTTTGGAGAAATGTCCTCTGGTCTGAAAAAAATAACTGTTTGGCCATAATAACCATCATTATGTTTGGAGGAAAAAGGGGGAGGCTTGCAAGCCAAAGAACACCATCCCAACCGTGAAACACAGGGTGGCAGCATCATGTTGTGGTGGTGCTTTGCTGCAGGAGGGACTGGTGTTCTTCACAAAATAGATGGCATCATGAGGTAGGAAAAGTATGTGGATATATTGAAGCAACACCTCAAGATATCAGTCAGGAAGATAAAGCTTGGTTGGAAATGGGTCTTCCAAATGGACAATGACCCCAAGCATACTTCCAACGTTGTGGCAAAATGGCCTAAGGACAACAGTCAATGTATTGGAGTGGCCATCACAAAGCCCTGACCTCAATCCTATAGAATATTTGTGGGCAGAACTGAAAAAGTGTGTGCAAGCAAGAAGGCCTACACACCTGACTCCTTTACACCAGCTCTGTCAGGAGGAATTGGCCAAAATTCACCCAATTTATTGTGGGAAGCTTGTGGAAGGCTACCCGAAACGTTTGGCCCAAGTTAAACAATTTAAAGGCAATCTTCTGACCCACTGGGAATGTGATGAAAGAAATAAAAGCTTAAATAAATAATTCTCTACTATTATTCTGACATTTCACATTCTTAAAATTTAAGTGGTGATCCTAACTGACCGAAGACCGGGACGTTTTACTAAAATTAAATGTCAGGAATTGTGAAAAACTGAGTTTAAATGTATTTGGCTAAGGTGTATGTGAATGTCCGACCTCAGCTGTACTTTACCTATCATAATGTAACACAAACTACATGGTATAATTTTGGTTGTGCAGGGCACGTGATAAGGGGAAGCAGCAGCCTGCCCAGCCTAAGAAGCCCAAGAACCGTCCCAGCAGGAGAGAGCTACAGGGAGGAACGTCACTGGAGAAACCTACACAGCCCAGAATAAAGGTTACACTCACACACACACACACACATTACTCATGTCTGCATTTTGTGGCCCCAAGAACAGGTAATACATTGAACTGTCTGTCTTCAATTGTTTTCCAGAGCGCAAAGGGGGCCAAGAAGCGGTTTAGGAGCCAAGAGGATGACCGCTTTGACAACCTGGTTGAACAGTACAAGAGAAAACTGATGGGCGGCAACAAGACCACAAACATCAAGAAGAACAAATGGTTCAACAGTTAGTTGTGTGTGAGAGAGAGCGAGGCCATTTTTTGGTATACCCCAATAACCTTTTCCTTATGTTGGTTTCTACATCATTGACATGTTGAAACAAGGGTATGATGGTTGGAATAACATTGACCCATGAACTGTGTATAATGAAGGAGAGTCCGGCGTAGTACACTGTCATATGTCTGTGTCCTCATGTTATACACAACGTGTGGTGTGCCATCAGTGGTAAAGGAAAGCTAAGAGATGGAATATCGGAATATAATTAACTTCCTGAATTGACCCCGACTCTGACAGACTGCATCAGCTGGAAGCATATGTGTGTTCTTCACAACAGATGCTGATGCTTTACTCTGTACTGTGTTTTATGTTCATGTTAACTATTGGTCAATAATAATGTAAATTACATTTTTATTAAAGAACTTACAAAGACAGTTTGTTTAGTCGGTCTGTATTTATGTTAAATGATCATCTGTGATTCAATAACATTTTTCAAAGAATCAATACATTTTGGGAACATCCACATTTAAAAAATTTTTTTTTTAAAAATGTTACTTCGCCTTTATGTAAGCAGGTAGGCTAGTTGAGTTCTCATTTGCAACTGCGACCTGGCCAAGATAAAGCAAAGAAGTTTGACACACAACAACAGAGTTACACATGGAATAAACAAAACAGTCAATACAGTAGAAAAATATATATATACAGCATGTGCAAATGAGGTAGGATAAGAGAGGTAAGGCAATAAATAGGCCATGGAGGCGAAGTAATTACAATATACACTGCTCAAAAAAATAAAGGGAACACTTAAACAACACAATGTAACTCCAGGTCAATCACACTTCTGTGAAATCAAACTGTCCACTTAGGAAGCAACACTGATTGACAATAAATTTCACATGTTGTTGTGCAAATGGAATAGACAACAGGTGGAAATTATAGGCAATTAGCAAGACACCCCCCAATAAAGGAGTGGTTCTGCAGGTGGTGACCACAGACCACTTCTCAGTTCCTATGCTTCCTGGCTGATGTTTTGGTCACTTTTGAATGCTGGCGGTGCTTTCACTCTAGTGGTAGCATGAGACGGAGTCTACAACCCACACAAGTGGCTCAGGTAGTGCAGCTCATCCAGGATGGCACATCAATGCGAGCTGTGGCAAGAAGGTTTGCTGTGTCTGTCAGCGTAGTGTCCAGAGCATGGAGGCGCTACCAGGAGACAGGTCAGTACATCAGGAGATGTGGAGGAGGCCGTAGGAGGGCAACAACCCAGCAGCAGGACCGCTACCTCCACCTTTGTGCAAAGAGGAGCAGGAGGAGCACTGCCAGAGCCCTGCAAAATGACCTCCAGCAGGCCACAAATGTGCATGTGTCTGCTCAAACGGTCAGAAACAGACTCCATGAGGGTGGTATGAAGGCCCGACGTCCACAGGTGGGGGTTGTGCTTACAGCCCAACACCGTGCAGGACATTTGGCATTTGCCAGAGAACACCAAGATTGGCAAATTCGCCACTGGCGCCCTGTGCTCTTCACAGATGAAAGCAGGTTCACACTAAGCACATGTGACAGACGTGACAGTCTGGAGACGCCGTGGAGAACGTTCTGCTGCCTGCAACATCCTCCGTCATGACCGGTTTGGCGGTGGGTCAGTCATGGTGTGGGGTGGCATTTCTTTGGGGGGCCGCACAGCCCTCCATGTGCTCGCCAGAGGTAGCCTGACTGCCATTAGGTACTGAGATGAGATCCTCAGACCCCTTGTGAGACCATATGCTGGTGCGGTTGGCCCTGGGTTCCTCCTAATGCAAGACAATGCTAGACCTCATGTGGCTGGAGTGTGTCAGCAGTTCCTGCAAGAGGAAGGCATTGATGCTATGGACTGGCCCGCCCGTTCCCCCTGAATCCAATTGAGCACATCTGGGACATCATGTCTCGCTCCATCCACCAACGCCACGTTGCACCACAGACTGTCCAGGAGTTGGCGGATGCTTTAGTCCAGGTCTGGGAGGAGATCCCTCAGGAGACCATCCGCCACCTCATCAGGAGCATGCCCAGCCGTTGTAGGGAGGTCATACAGGCACGTGGAGGCCACACACACTACTGAGCCTCATTTTGACTTGTTTTAAGGACATTACATCAAAGTTGGATCAGCCTGTAGTTTGATTTTCCACTTTAATTTTGAGTGTGACTCCAAATCCAGACCTCCATGGGTTGATAAATTTGATTTCCATTGATAATTTTTGTGTGATTTTGTTGTCAGCACATTCAACTATGTAAAGAAAAAAGTATTTAATAAGAATATTTCATTCATTCAGATTTAGGATGTTAGTGTTCCCTTTATTTTTTTGAGCAGTGTAGCAATTAAACACTGGAATGGTAGAATGTGCAGAAGATGAATGTGCAAGTAGAGATACTGGGGTGCAAAGGAGCAAAATAAATAAATACAGTTCGGGGGTGAGGTAGATTGGATGGGCTATATACAGATGAGCTATGTACAGGTGCATTGATCTGTGAGCTGCTCTTATAGCTGGTGAGGGAGGTAAGAGTGTCCAGCTTTAGTGATTTTTGCAGTTCCAGTCACTGGCAGCAGAGAACTGGAAGGAGAGGCGGCCAAAGGAAGAATTGGCTTTAGGGGTGACCAGCGAGATATACCTGCTGGAGCGCGTGCTACAGGTGGGTGCTGCTATGGTGACCAGTGAGCCGAGATAAGGCAGGGTTTTACCTAGCAGAGACTTGTAGATGACCTGGCGCCAGTGGGTTTAGCGACGAGTATGAAGCGAGGGCCAGCCAACGAAAGCGTACAGGTCGCAGTGGTGGGAAGTATATAGGGCTTTGGTGACAAAACGGATGGCACTGTGATAGACTGAATCCATAAACCCACACAATGTTGATATGTGTACAAAAACCCCTTACCTTTAAACATGAAACCCTCTCTCTGGCTGGGACATAGAGACATCAACTTTTGACCCTTACTTATGTATCTTCTGGCGCCAACAGAGATGGCCGCCTAGTTTTGCGTTCCTAGGAAACTATGCAGTATTTTTTTTTTATGTGTTATTTCTTACATTGTTACCCCGGGAAATCTTAGGTTTTATTACATACAGTAGGGAGGAACTATAGGATATAAGAGCAACGTCAACTCACCAACATTACGACCAGGAATATGACTTTCCTGAAGCAGATCCCCTGTTTGGTCCACCACCCAGGACAATGGATCGGATCCCAGCCAGCGACCCAAAACAACGGCGCCGCAGACGGAGCGGTCTTCTGGTCAGGCTCCGTAGACGGCACATCGCGCACCGCTCCCGAGCATACTACTTGCCAATGTCCAGTCTCTTGACAACAAGATAGACAAAATCCGAGCAAGGGTTGCCTTCCAGAGTGACATCAGAGACTGTAACGTTCTTTGTTTCACAGAAACATGGCTCTCTCGAGACACGCTATCGGAGTCGGTACAGCCACCTGGTTTCTTCACGAATCACGCAGAAAGAAACAAGCATCTCTCTGTTAAGAAGAAGGGCGGGGGTGTATGCATTATCATTAACGAGATGTGGTGTGATCATAACAACATACAGGAACTCAAGTCCTTTTGACACTACAAAATTGCTTCGATCACGTGGACTGGGATATGTTCCGCATAGCGTCAAACAACAACATTGATGAATACGCTGATTCGGTGAGCGAGTTTATTAGCAAGTGCATCGGTGATGTTGTACACACAGCGTCTATTAAAACATTCCCCAACCAGAAACCGTGGATTGATAGCAGCATTCGGGCAAAACTGAAAGCGCGAACCACTGCTTTTAATCAGGGCAAGGTGACCGGAAACATAAACAAATACAAACAGTGTAGCTATTCCCTCCGCAAGGCAATCAAACAAGCTTCAGTATAGCGTTAGTATAGATACAAAGTAAGAGTCAAAATTCAACGGCTCAGACACAGAGGTATGTGGCAGGGTCTACAGTCGATCACGGACTACAAAAAAACCCAGCCCCGTCACGGACCACAATGTCTTGCTCCCAGACAAACTAAAAAACTTCTTTGCTCACTTTGAGGAAAATACAGTGCCACTGACACAGCCCACTTCCAAAACCTGCGGGCTCTCCATCACTGCACTCCATCACTGCAGCCAGTGAGTAAAACATCTAAACGTGTTAAACCTCGCAAGGCTGCAGGGCCAGACGGCATCCCCAGCTGCGTCCTCAGAGCATGCGCAGACCAGCTGGCTGGTGTGTTTATGGACATATTCAATCAATCCTTAACCCAGTCTGCTGTTCCCACATGCTTCAAGAGGGCCACCATTGCTCCTGTTCCCAAGAAAGCTTTTGTAACTGAGCTAAATGACTACCGCCTCGTAGCACTCACTTCCGTCATCATGAAGTGCTTTGAGAGACTAGTCACGGACCATATCACCTCCACCCTACCTGACACACTAGACCCACTCCAATTTGCTTACCGCCCCAATAGGTCCACAGACGACGCAATCACACTGTACACTGCCCTAACCCATCTGGACAAGAGGAATACCTATGTGAGAATGCTGTTCATCGACTACAGCTCATCATTTAATATCATAGCACCCTCCAAACTCGTCATTAAGCTCGAGACGCCCTGTGCAACTGGGTTCTGGACTTCCTGACGGGCCGCCCCCAGGTGGTGAGGGTAGGTAACAACATCTCCACCCACTGATCCTCAACACTGAGGCAACACAAGGGTGCTTTCTCAGCCCTCTCCTGTACTCCTTGTACACCCATGACTGCGTGACCATGCACGCCTCCAACTCAATCATCAAGTTTGCAGATGACACTACAGTGGTAGGCTTGATTACCAACAATGACAAGACCGCCTACAGGGAGGAGATGAGGGCCCTCGGATTGTGGTGTCAGGAAAATTACCTCACACTCAATGTCAACAAAGCAAAGGAAATGATCGTGGACTTCAGGAAACAGCAGAGGGAGCAGCCCCCTATCCACATTGACGGGAAAGTAGTGGAGAAGGTGGGAAGTTTTTAGTTCCTCGGCGTACACATCACGAACAAACTGAAATGGTCCACCCACACAGACAGCGTGGTGAAGAAGGCGCTGCAGCGCCTCTTCAACCTCAGGAGGCTGAAGAAATTCGGCTTGTCACCAAAAACACTCACAAACTTTTACAGATGCACAATCGAGAGCATCCTGTCGGGCTGTATCACCGCCTGGAACGGCAACTGCTCCGCCCAGAACCGCAAGGCTCTCCAGAGGGTAGTGAGGTCTGCACAACGCATCACCGGGGGCAAACTACCTGCCCTCCAGGACACCTACACCACCCGATGTCACAGGAAGGCCAAAAAGATCATCAAGTACAGCAACCACCCGAGCCACTGCCCGTTCACCCCGCTATCATCCAGAAGGCAAGGTCAGTACAGGTGCATCAAAGTGGGGACCGAGAGACTGAAAAACAGCTTCTATCTCAAGGCCATCAAACTGTTAAACAGCCATCACTAACATTGAGAGGCCGCTGCAAACATACTGACTCAACTCTAGCCACTTTAATAATGGAAAATTTATGTAATAAATGTTTCACTAGCCACTTTAAACAATGCCACTTTATATAATGTTTACCCTACATTACTCATCTCATATGTATATTCTGTACTCTATACCATCTACTGTATCTTGCCTATGCCGTTCGGCCATCACTCATTCATATATTTTTATGTACATATTCTTATTAATTCCTTTACACTTGTGTGTATAAGGCAGTTGTTGTGAAATTGTTAGGTTAGATTACTTGTTAGATTTACTGCATGGTCGGAACTAGAAGCACAAGCATTTCGCTACACTCGCAATAACATCTGCTAACCATGTGTATAGTGGGGCAAAAAAGTATTTAGTCAGCCACCAATTGTGCAAGTTCTCCCACTTAAAAAGATGAGAGAGGCCTGTAAAAGAGGCCTAGAAAAAATTAGAAAAAAAATCCAGAAAATCGCATTGTAGGATTTTTAATTAATTTAATTTCAAATGATGGTGGAAAATAAGTATTTGGTCACCTACAAACAAGCAAGGCCTCAATTACCTCAACTAACTGGTGCCCCCGCACATGGACTGTACCGGTACCTCCTGGTATATAGTCTTTCTATTGTTATTTTACTGCTGCTCTTTAATTACTTGTTCCTTTTATTTCTTATTCTTATTCATATTTTTTAACTGCATTGTTGGTTAGGGGCTTGTAATGAAGCATTCCAATGTAAGGCCTGTTGTATTCGGCGCATGTGGCTAGTAAAATGTGATTGGATTTGAAATCTTTCTCAGATTATTACCAATTCCACAAGGTATGACTCCAAACACCCAGAAAAGGCTACTCTCCTCAATGTTATCTTCACATATAATCCTGATCTGTATCAGTCTGGTGTTTTCTGTAATGACCTTAGTGATAATGGCAGGTTTGTAATGCTATGGATAATGGCAGGTTTGTGGGTGTACTATTTTTAGATTTTAGTGCAGCATTTGATTTAGTGGATCATGAAATAATTTAGACAAAATTAATGCATTATGATTTTAAGGAGGTCGCTTTGAATTGGGTACAGTCATATCTAACTGACAGGAAACACTCCACCTATATCAATGGTTCATTTTCTTCCCTTCCAGCTTTAAACTGTGGAATATCGCAGGCCAGTTGCCTTGGGCCACTTCTTTATTTAATATATACCAATGACCTTCCTTATGCCTTATCTGTAACTCAAGCTACTATATTTGCAGATGATGCTACAAGTTATACAGCAATACAATTGTTTCAACAGGTACAGACAGCAAGCTTTACAAGGAGATTTGGAGAATATCAGGGAGTTGGTTGCCGGAACAAACTTGTTTTAACTTCTTATGGCTGCAGGGGCATTATTGAGTAGCTTGGATGAAAGATGCTCAGAGGTGCCCAGAGTAAATGTCCTGCTCCTCAGTCCCAGTTGCTAATATGTGCATATTATTATTAGTATTGTATTGAAAACACTCTGAAGTTTCTAAAACTGTTTGAATGATGTCTGTGAGTATAACAAAACTCATATGGCAGGCAAAAACCTGAGAAGAAATCCAAACAGGAAGTGGGAAATCTGAGGTTGGTCGATTTTCAACCCAGCCCCTATTGAATACACAGTGGGATATGGATAAAGTTGCACTTCCTATGGCTTCCACTAGATGTCAAGCGTCTTCAGAAACTTGAATGAGGATTCTACTATGTTGTGAGGCCGGATGGGAGCTGTTTGAGTCAGTGGTCTGGCAGAGAGCCAGGTCCTGGTCATGCGCATTTCACATGATAGTGACCTGCGTTCCATGGCTTCTTTACAGACATAGGAATTCTCCGGTTGGAACATCATTGAAGATTTAGGATAACAACATCCTAAAGATTGATTCTATGCTTAGTTCGACAAGTTTCTTCGACCTGTAATATAACTTTTTGAAGTTTTCGTCCGACGTTCAGATGGACCTGCACGAGCGCTTGGATTTGTGTACTAAACGCGCTAACAAAAGTAGCTACTTGGACATGAATAATGGACATTATCGAACAAATCAAGCATTTATTGTGGAACTAGGATTCCTGGGAGTGCATTCTGATGAAGATCGTCAAAGGTAAGGGAATATTAGGTAAGGGAATATGTGATTTCTGTTGACTCCAACATGGCAGAATATTTTTTTTTTTGTCTGTCGTCTCAGATTATTGCATGGTTTGCTTTTTCCGTAAAGTTTTTTTGAAATCTGACACAGCGGTTGCATTAAGGAGAGGTATATCTATATTTCCATGTCTAACAATTGTATTTATCGACATTTATAATGAGTATTTCTGTAAAATGATGTGGCTCTCTGTAATATCACCGGATGTTTTTGGAACTAGTGAATGTAACTGAGATCTTTTGATATAAATATGAACTTTATCAAACAAAACATACATGTATTGTGTAACATGAAGTCCTATGAGTGTCATCTGATGAAGATCATCAAAGGTTAGTGATTCATTTTATCTTTATTTGTGCTTTTTGTGACTCCTCTCTTTGGCTGGAAAAATGGCAGATTTTTTTCTGTGAGTTGATGGTGACCTAACATAATCATTTGTGGTGCTTTCACTGTAAACCCTATTTGAAATCGGACACTGTGTTGGGATTAACAACAAGATTACCTTTAAAACGGCATAATGCATGTTTGAGGAATTTAAATTATGAGATTTCTCTTGTTTTGAATTTGGTGCCCTGCACTTTCACTGGCTGTTGTCATATCGAGATTAACGGGATTGCAGCCCTAAGAAGTTTAAACACCAAGAAAACCAAAGTTATGTTTGTCTGTTCCACTAAGAAAAGGTCAACACAGCATGGGATACAATTAAGTATTGGGGGAGAATATTTGTATTTTATTTTTTATAGGTAGGCCAGTTGAGAACAAGTTCTCATTTACAACTGCGACCTGGCCAAGATAAAGCAAAGCAGTGCAACAAAAAACAACACAGATTTACACATAGGATAAACAAAAGTACAGTCAATAACACAATAGAAAAATCTATATAGAGTGTGTGCAAATGGAGTAAGGAGGTAAGGCAATAAATAGGCCATAGTAACGAAGTAGTTACAATTTAGCAAATCAACACTGAAGTGATAGATGTGCAGATGATGATGTGCAAGTAGAAATACTGTGGTGCAAAAGAGCAAAAAAGTTAATTAAAACAATATGGGGATGAGGTAGGTAGTTGGGTGAGCTATTTACAGATGGGCCCTGTACAGCTGCAGAGATTGGTAAGCTGCTCAGATAGCTGATGCTTAAAGTTAGTGAGGAAGATATAAGTCTCCAACTTCAGCGATTTTTGCAATTCATTCCAGTCATTGGCAGCAGAGAACTGGGAGGAAAGGCGGATAAAGTGGGTGTTGGCTTTGGGGATGACCAGTGAGATATACCTGCTGGAGCACGTGCTATGTTTGGGTGTTGTTATGGTGACCAGTGAGCTAAGATAAGGCGGCGCTTTTCCTAGCAAAGACTTATAGATGACCTGGAGCCAGTGGGTCTGGCGACGAATATGTAGCGAGGGCCAGCCGACGACAGCATACAGGTCAAAGTGGTGGGTGGTATATGGATATGGGGCTTTGGTGACAAAATGGATGGCACCGTGATAGACTGCATCCAGTTTGCTGGGTAGAGTGTTGGAGGCTATTTTTTTAAATGACATCACCGAAGTCGAGGATCGGTAGGATAGTCTGTATGTTTGGGTATGTTTGGCAGTATTATTTAAGGAGGCTTTGTTGCGAAATAGGAAGCCGATTTTAGATTTAATTTTGGATTGCAGATGCTTAATATGAGTCTGGAAGGAGAGTTTACAGTCTAGCCAGACACATATGTATTTGTCCACATATTCTAAGTTGTATGACTTTGATGCTCGTTTCAAGGTTTGTTAACACAGTGTCCAAAGAAGGGCCAGATGTATACAGAATGGTGTCATTTGCATGGAGGTAGATCAAGGAATCACCCGCAGTAAGAGTGACATCATTGATATATACAGAGTAGAGAGTCGGCCCGATAATTGAACCCTGTGGCACCCCCATAGAGACTGCCAGAGGCCCGGACAACAGGCCCTTCGATTTGACACACTGAACTCTATCTCAGAAGTAGTTGGTGAACCCGGCGAAGCAGTCATTTGAGAAACCAAGGCTGTTGAGTCTGCCGATAAGAATACAGTGATTGACAGAGTCAAAAGCCTTGGCCAGGTCGAGGAAGACGACTGCACAGTACTGTCTTTTATCAATGGCGGTTGTGATATCGTTTAGTACCTTGAGCGTGGCTGAGGTGCACCCGTGACCAGCTCGGGAACCGTATTGCACATCGGAGAAGGTATGGTGGGATTCAAAATGGTCAGTGATCTGTTTGTTAACTTGGCATTCAAAGACTTTAGAAAGGAAGGGCAGGATGGATACAGGTCTGAAACAGTTTGGGTCTAGAGTGTCTTCCCCCTTTGAAGAGGGGGGATGATCCCGGCAGCTTTCCAACCTTTAGCAATCTCGGACGATACAAAAGAGAGGTTGAACAGACTAGTAATAAGGGTTTCAACGATGGTGGCAGATCATTTTAGAAAGAGAGGGTCTAGATTGTTTAGCCCGGTTGATTTGTACGGGTCCAGGTTTTGCTCTTTCAGAACATCTGCTATCTGGATTTGGTTTAAGGAGATGCTGGGGAGGATTGGGCAAGTAGCTGCGGGGGATGCGGAGCTGTTGGCCGGGATAGGGGTAGCCAAGAGGAAAGCATTGCCACTCGTAGAGAAATGCTTATTGAAATTCTAGATTATCGTGGATTTATCAGTGGTGACAGTGTTTACAAGCCTCAGTGCCGTAGACAGCTGGGAGGAGGTGCTCTTATTATCCATGGACTGTACAGTGTCCCAGAACTTTTTGGAATTAGAGCTACAGGATGCAAATTTCTGTTTGAAAAGGCTAGCCTTTGCTTTCCTAACTGACTGTATATTGGTTCCTGACTTCCCTAAAAAGTTGCATATCACAGGGACTATTTGATGCTAGTGCAGTATGCCACAGGATGTTTTTGTGCTGGTCGATGGCAGTCAGGTCTGGAGTGAACCAAGGGCTATATCTGTTCTTAGTTCTAAATTTTTTGAATGGGGCATGCTTATTTTAGATGGTGAGGAAATTACGTTTAAAGAACAATCAGGCATCCTCAGCTGTTGGGATGAGGTAAATATCCCTCCAGGTCAATTAGAAAGGCCTGCTCGCTGAAGTGTTAGGGAGCATTTGACAGTGATGAAGGGTGGTTGTTTGACCGCGGACCCATAACGGATGCAGGCAATGAGGCAGTGATCTCTGAGATCCTGATTGAAAACAGCAGAGGTGTATATGGAGGGCAAGTTAGTCATGATAATATCTATGAGGGTGCCTATGTTTACGGATTTAGGGTACCTGGTAAGTTCCTTGATAATTTGTGTGAGATTGAGGGCATCAAGCTTAGATTGTAGATTGTAGGATGGCCGGGGTGTTAAGCATATCCCAGTTTAGGTCACCTAACAGAATGAACTCTGAAGATAGATCTCTGCAGTAGATTGCAACTCCTCCCCCTTTGGCAGTTCTATCTTGATGGAAAATGTTGTAGTTGGGGATGGAAATCTCAGAATGTTTGGTGGCCTTCCTAAACCAGGATTCAGACATGGCTAGGACATCAGGGTTGGCGGAATGTGCTAAAGCAGTGAGTAAAACAAACGTAGGGAGCAGGCTTCTGATGTTAACATGCATGAAACCAAGGCCTTTACGGTTTCAGAAGTCAACAAATGACAGCGCCTGGGGACACACAGGGCCTGGGTTAACCTCTACATCACTCGAGGAACAGAGGAGGAGTAGGATGAGGGTACGGCTAAAGGCTATAAAAACTGGTCGTCTAGTGCGTTGGGGACATAGAATAAAATAATCAGATTTCTGGGCGTGGTAGAATAGATTCAGGCATAATGTACAGACGAGTATAGTAGGGTGCAGGTACAGTGGAGGGTAACCTAGGCATTGAGTGACAATAAGAGAGGTTGCATCTCTGGAGGCACTAGTTATGCTAGGTGAGATCACCCCATGTGTGGGAGGTGGGACAAAAGAGGTATCTGAGGCATGTTGAGTGGGGCCAGGGGCTCCGCAGTAAAATAAAACAATGATAACTAACCTAAACAACAGTATACAAGGCATATTGACATTAGAGAGAGACATAAAGCGAGGCATAAAGCAATCACAGGTGTTGATTGGGAGACAATGGGCAAGACAGCAACAGCTAATCAGCTAAGACAAGAACAACAGGTAAAATGGCGATGAATGGGCAGAGAGTGTCAGTTAACTACACACAGGGCCTGAGTTCGAGGCTGGGGCCGACAGATAAACAAAATAAACAAAATGGAGTACCGTGATTAATGAACAGTCCAGCAGGCATCAGCCATGTAGCCAGGTGATCATAAGGTCCAGTGAAGTGAAATAGATGAAACAAGGAAGTCGTTACTACGCTAGCAAGCAGGGAGACATGGCATTAATTATGTTAGCAGCCAAGGGCTAGCAGAAGCGTCTTCATCGGCGTCCGACAAAGGCCGTTTGAGGGCACTTCGGATGGAATTCCGTCGGCAGACCAGTCGTGATGGATCTGCGGGGCTCCATGTCGACAAAGGGTCCAGGCCAATGGCAAAAGAGGTAATGTAGCTGGAGTAATATTGTTTGCTAGCCGGGAGATGCGCCTGGCTCAAGGCTAACTGGTGCTAGCTTCGGGACAAGGGCGTTAGCCACTATAGCCACTGGGTAGCAGCTAGCTAGTTGCGATGATCCGATGCAAAGGTCCAGAGTTTACGGCAGGAATCCGGCGATGTAGTGGCTTCTAGTCGTGTTAGTGAAGAGTCCGGGAGGCATCAGCTGTGTAGCTGAGTGATCATAGGGTCCAATGAGCAGGCCGGGGGATGGGCCTGGTTCAATGGCTAGCTTCGGGGCTGGGCTGAGGATCTGGAATAACGGCCCAGTCATCTGTAGTAATGGTGGAGAAAAGCAGTCCTGATATGCTCAGGGTTGATATCGCACTGTACAGACTGGCATTGAAGAAGTGGCAGAAAACAAACTACTAGGAGTGCAGCTAGACAACTGCTTATAATGGTCGTCTCAAATAACTAATCTATGTAAAAACAATATATTAAAACAGCATGCATGATCAGAAGGATAGCTAAATATTAGGAGGCTGCAAATTGCACAGAACAAAGCAGCAAGGATTGTTTTAAGGTGGCGATATGATTATTCTGTTGTAGTCATGCGCAATGCTCTTGGTTGGTCATCAATCAACAAGATAATTGAAAAAAACATGCTCATTTTATTTCATAATATACACCATTTAAAATGGCCAAACTCTATTCACTAACTGTATTCAGTTGGTAAGAGACAGACATTCAGTAAATACTAGGAATAGATTGTCCACCATGTGTTATCCAGACAGAAAAGAGAAATAGGCCAAATAACATTTCGGTGTAGAGCATAAAGAAAATGAATAATTAGTGTATTATGTATTATGTTTGTAAAAGTGTGTTTATATGTGAAAATGTGTTTGTATTATAAATTGTATTTTAATGTTTAAGGACTCTTGGAAGATAAGTCCAAATCTAAAATCAAAATCACCGTTTTACAGCCTGTGTTCGTAATAGCTGCTCAGTGAAACGACCTGTCCTGATTTGTCATAGATGCTTGCTAAAAAACTTTAATGAGCAAACCTTCCTTCATGACCTGGCCACTGTAAATTTGAATAGAATCAGCTTGATCCTGTCGTGGAAATTTCCTGTATTACCAAATCATGAAAGAGCAAACCACACACAAGTCAGAGTTATCATAAAGTCCATCTTTAATTATATGAGCTTCACCATAGCCCTGTGACTCTCAGATCAAATCAGTGTCCATAAATTAATTATCTGAGAGTGTCAACATAATGGCAACTGAGATCCTTTATAGCAAAGACACACCAATCTAAACTCACATGACAAATAACAGATCTTAGGAACATTACACAAAGAACCTTTTACCAGAAAAAAGAGTATCCCATAATTTATAGCATTAGCTATAAATTATCGTTCAGTTTGATCTCCTAAACCAAAGCTCTTATCTCGTTCTTGGTACCACTTTGAACCAAAAACATTACCTCATCCAATGGCATATATCAAATACACCCCTTCCTGGACAAGCTTACAGAGAGATGTGACTGGGACACAGACATTGTGGAGCCACCAAACTGGTTCCCCATTAATCACACCATCCCTTCACATGGTTTAGGAATAGTTACAGACACATTCACAGATAAGACAAACCTGACCTCTCCCCTCTCTGGGCCCAAGTAACTTCCCACATAAGCATGCTTATAAAAATTAATAAAACATCTTATTTATAAATGTTACCTAAATGATTGTGATTCTGCCACGACATTCCCCTCTCAGGGACATTGTCCCTTCTAAAGAATCAGAACATTAATTACATACTCAATATTTAAATCCAATCCCTTCAATGTCAAATACCTTATGTAAGCTTTCTCAGTAAAAATCCTACAATGTGATTTTCTGAAATGTTTTCTTCTCACTTTGTCTGTCATAGTTGAAGTGTACCTATGATGAAAATTACAGGCCTCTCTCATCTTTTTAAGTGGGAGAACTTGCACAATTGGTGGCTGACTAAATACTTTTTTGCCCCACTGTATGGAATCATGTAGTAATCAAAAAAGTGTTAAACAAAACAAAACATATTTGAGATTTGAGATTCTTCAAAGTAGTTACCTTGATTACATCTTTGCACACTCTTGGCATTCTCTCAGCCAGCTTCATGAGGTAGTCACCTGGAACGCGTTTGAATTAACAGCTGTGCCTTGTTAAAAGTACATTTGTGTAATTTCTTTCCTTCTTACTGCATTTGAGCCAATCAGTTGTGTTGTGACGACAAGGTAGGGTTGGCATACAGAAGATAGCCCTATTTGGTAACAGTCAATATTATGTCAAGAACAGTTCAAATAAGCAAAGAGAAACGACAGTCCATCATTACGTTAAGACATGAAGGTCAGTCAATCCGGGGGGTGCTGGAGACTGTGACCAGGGCTGCTGTATTATTGTCACTGGGACCACCAGAGCTGAGTGACCCGAGTTCTGGGCACCATGACAGTGTCCCTCTGGCAGTGCTGTAATCAGACACTGCTGACCACTGTGATGCCTACTCCCTCCAGTCATCAGACACTGATCTGCTCCCTCCTGTCTCCAATGATGTAAAGTACTTAAGTAGTACTTTAAAGTATTTTTTACTTAAGTCATTTTTTGGTATCTGTACTTTACTCTACTATTTGTATTTTTGACAACTTTTACTTTTACTTCACTACTTTCCTAAAGAAAAGTATGTACTCTATACTCCATACATTTTCATTGACACCCAAAAGTACTCATTACATTTTTACATTCACACACTTATCTAGAGAACATCCCTGGTCATCTCAACTGCCTCTGATCTGGCGGACTCACTAAACACAAATGCTTTGTTTTTAAATGATGTCTGAGTGTTGGACTGTGACCATGGCTGTCCAAAAATAAAAATACAATTGTGCCACCTGGTTTTCTTAATATAAGGAATTTTAAATTATACGTACTTTCACTTCTGATACTTAAGTTTATTTTAGCAACTACCGTTACTTTTTCAACTTAAGTATAGTGGGGCAAAAAAGTATTTAGTCAGCCACCAATTGTGCAAGTTCTCCCACTTAAGAATATGAGAGAGGCCTGTAATTTTCATCATAGGTACACTTCAACTATGACAGACATAATGAGGAAAGAAAATCCAGAAAATCACATTGTAGGATTTTAATGAATTTATTTGCAAATTATGGTGGAAAATAAGTATTTGAGTCATTTTCTATTAAGGTATCTTTACTTTTACTCAAATGTGAGAATTGAGTACTTTTTCCACCACTGCCTGTCCCCATGTTTTGGGTGTTGCAATAGGTATTTACACTGTAATGACATTAACAGTCTCTCCCATACCAGTCAATAAGACACATACAACAATGAGATAGGGATCAGCCTAATGGTGACATACACTCGGGTGCTTATTGTAGTCAAGCACACACACACACACACACACACACACACACACACACACACACACACACACACACACACACACACACACACACACACACACACACACACACACACACACACACACACACAAGCACCTATATGAGCTAGCGGATCAGGGAACACCCTACTTTTCAAACATGTAAATGTACCATCCATGGAGAGATGAGAAAGAGAGCCAGGAAGTATACACTAAATACACTAAATATATATGTGTGTGTGTATGTTTTCAACCTCCCGTCTCCTGTCCTGCTACCCAGACTACCAGGGGACTGTGTAGAGATGGAGGAGAGGTGAGTAAAGGGGAGGATGGGGGAGAGGTGAGAGTGAGTAAGATGAGTCAACTGCCCTCAGCTATAAGAGAAGACCTGATGGAGCCTGGGAGTGACACACACAGACCCTCAGAGGTAAGATACTCTCTCCACAGCACTTTCTCTATCACTCTCTCTACCTCTATCATTTGCTTTATCACTATTACTCTTTCTCGCTCTCTCTTTGTTAGTATGTGCTACTGAAATAATATGTACAGATTTGAACAGGTGATGCAGTGAAACTTTATCTTGTCCGTAATGCATGGTTTGGTTTGATTGTCTTTCATGAAATGAGGTGCCATTTTTTAAAATAAACATTTTACACTTAACTTTGAACTTTAGAAAGAACGTTTGAAAGGAAGCATGTGGAATATACAGCCAACCAAGTAGATCAGGTAGACTTGGTAGACTGGGTTCTGTCTGTTTTCAGTAGTATGGGTGTAGTACGGTGAATCTTATCTGTAGCCTATTTATCAGAGGGCAGGCTGTTCTCTCTTGGTAGGGATTTCACCCCCAACCCTCTGCCAAATATTGATTGGTCGAAAACAAATATTTATTCTCAACCAAAACATGCCATTGAAGTTTAAGACTTTAAAAATAAGCAAATGTATATGAACATTATGGAAGTGCATAAGTGTATGTGTTCTGTAACAGACAATAAAAGAACAACCTGAATTTATAGGATGTATCTCTGCCCTCCTACAGGAATACCTGTGCTATTCTTTATACATACACAGATTAAGCACCAGGTTCAAGACACACACATTGACACCCGTACACACATTCACGCGCATACACCTGTTCATACAGACTACAGATATGGATTGTTCCATGGCCCTCCTGGTGTCCTCTCTACTGGCACTTTTCAGCATGGGGGCAGGAGCTTCACTGTCATTGGACATAGTGAGAACCAAGGTCAAATTCCTTGCTCAGACCATGGTGTACAGGACACAGATGGAAATCAAAAAGGTAATCAATCCATCGATCAATTAGTCAGTCAATCAATCATTAGTGTACTGACTAATGCAGTCTTTGGCTTGTTGATAAATGTGACTTGTAAAACAATATATAGTCTGCATAAATCTTATTTTAATCACATCTTTCTCTCTCTCTCCCTCCCTCCCTCCAGCTCCCTTCCTCTTCTAACCTGGTAATTGACGGCCTGGAATTGTTTTTCCCGGCAGCTGCAGGAGACCAGCCTATAGAAGGCCTGCCTTCCATAGTAGAGACCATAGGGTTCTACCAGGAACTGTTGATCTCCCTAGACATGGCAGACCTCAAACAGCTGGTGGAAGATGCCTCCACCATGCGGGGTCAGCTGGAGAACTGGATGATGTCGCGCTGCCCAGGTCGCCAGCAGAAACAGACAGGAGAGGGTGGGTTGGAGGAGGCTCTGAAGGACAGTGTCAGAAAGTTTGGTCTTAGTGTGAGTCCAGTGGCACTAAACAGACTCAAGGGCTACCTCGATCGGCTACTGCTGAACCTGGATCAGCTCAGGTACTGCTGATCAACTGTTACTGACATAGATCATCACTGAGTGACTGAACTCAGATCAGTTTGTACCATTCTGAACAACTGTTACTGACTATGACTGTCACTTAGTAACTGGACTTTGATCAACTCGTGATCTGCTGAAAACCTAGAATGAGTTGAAGCAAGACTGGACAGTCATACTGTAAGTCTAAAGATTATTCTGGGTGTACTTCAGATCACAGTCACTATCAGTCACTAAGTTAAGACATTTTATAGTGTATTTTATTCAGACAAGGATTCTAGCTTGAGGTATTTATTTCTACGAGGAAGAGGAAAAGAAGCAGCTCTATTTTTTAGCATTATTTGTACCTCTGTCAGTCAGTGATGCAGGGGAAAGTGTTTACTAAGCACTGAATCAGCTGAGTAATGCCAAATGTACCCACACGTGCATACACACACAAACGCTTTGTAATTCTGCTTGCTCCAGAAGACCGTTGTGTAGTGATGTCATGCTCACAGAGAGGGTTTCCTGAAATCCAAGACAGCCCCATGAAACCAGATGTTTTGATGTTAGAGCAGCGACAGAGAGTGAAGGTGGGGGAGAGAGAGGGGGCAAGATGTACATTCCTCTACAGCAGAGGCCTGTTAAGGAGGGTATGCCGTTACAGTGCATTCAGATAGAAATACATTGTATAGGACAGATATGATTGTCTATCTCTTAGAGGAGTAATTTCAGCTCTATTTCATTACATTTCTATTAGCAACGTTCTGAAGATGACACCTCACTGACCACATCCCAACTCAAATCAAATTAAATCTTATTTGTCATAACAGGTGTTTACTTACAGTGAAATGCTTAAAAATGGTTTCCTTTTATATTTTTCTGTCTTTATCAGTCTTTTGTAAGAAAATGAATCATTTGATACACGTATTGACTAGGCCATTGAGTGGGTGAGATGAACAGGTCAAGACCTACAGCAAACATTACGAATAGTCTATCAACAATTATTATTATTTTTTATTTTTTTCACCTTTATTTAACCAGGTAGGCTAGTTGAGAACAAGTTCTCATTACAACTGCGACCTGGCCAAGATAAAGCATAGCAGTGTGAACAGACAACAACACAGAGTTACACATGGAGTAAACAATAAACAAGTCAATAACACAGTAGAAAAAAAAGAAAAAAGAAAAAAAAGAGTCTATATACATTGTGTGCAAAAGGCATGAGGAGGTAGGCGAATAATTACAATTTAGCAGATTAACACTGGAGTGATAAATGATCAGATGGTCACGTGCAGGTAGAGATAGTGGTGTGCAAAAGAGCAGAAAAGTAAATAAATAAAAACAGTATGGGGATGAGGTAGGTAAATTGGGTGGGCTATTTACCGATGGACTACGTACAGCTGCAGCGATCGGTTAGCTGCTCAGATAGCAGATGTTTCAAGTTAGTGAGGGAGATAAAAGTCTCAAACTTCAACGATTTTTGCAATTCTTTCCAGTCACAGGCAGCAGAGAACTGGAAGGAAAGGCCGCCAAATGAGGTGTTGGCTTTAGGGATGATCAGTGAGATACACCTGCTGGAACGCGTGCTACAGGTGGGTGTTGCCATTGTGACCAGTGAACTGAGATAAGTCAGAGCTTTACCTAGCATGGACTTGTAGATGACCTGGAGCCAGTGGGTCTGGCGACAAATATGTAGCGAGGGCCAGCCGACTAGAGCATACAGGTCACAGTGGTGGGTGGTATAAGGTTCTTTAGTAACAAAACAGATGGCACTGTGATAAACTGCATCCAGTTTGCTGAGTAGAGTATAGGAAGCTATTTTGTAGATGACATCGCCGAAGTCGAGGATCAGTAGGATAGTTTTACTAGGGTAAGTTTGTCGGCGTGAGTGAAGGAGGCTTTGTTGCGAAATAGAAAGCTGATTCTAGATTTGATTTTGGATTGGAGATGTTTGATATGAGTCTGGAAGGAGAGTTTACAGTCTAGCTAGACACCTAGGTACTTATAGATGTCCACATATTCTAGGTCGGAACCATCCAGGGTGGTGATGCTAGTCGGGCGTGCGGGTGCAGGCAGCGAACGGTTGAAAAGCATGCATTTGGTTTTACTAGTGTTGAAGAGCAGTTGGAGGCCATGGAAGGAGTGTTGTATGGCATTGAAACTCGTTTGGAGGTTAGATAGCACAGTGTCCAAGGAAAGGCCAGAAGTATACAGAATGGTGTTGTCTGCGTAGAGCTGGATCAGGGAATCGCCCGCAGCAAGAGCAACATCATTGATATATACAGAGAAAAGAGTCGGCCCGAGAATTGAACCCTGTGGCACCACCATAGAGACTGCCAGAGGACCGGACAACATGCCCTCCGATTTGACACACTGAACTCTGTCTGCAAAGTAGTTGGTGAACCAGGCAAGGCAGCCATTAGAAAAGCAGAGGCTACTGAGTCTGCCGATAAGAATATGGTGATTGACAGAGTCGAAAGCCTTGGCCAGGTCGATGAAGACGGCTGCACAGTACTGTCTTTTATCGATGGCGGATATGATATCGTTTAGTACCTTGAGCGTGGCTGAGGTGCACCCGTGACCGGCTCGGAAACCAGATTGCACAGCGGAGAAGGTACGGTGGGATTCGAGATGGTCAGTGATCTGTTTGTTGACTTGGCTTTCGAAGACCTTAAATAGGCAGCGCAGGATGGATATAGGTCTGTAACAGTTTGGGTCCAGAGTGTCTCCCCCTTTGAAGAGGGGGATGACCGCGGCAGCTTTCCAATCCTTGGGGATCTCAGACGACATGAAAGAGAGGTTGAACAGGCTGGTAATAGGGGTTGCGACAATGGCGGCGGATAGTTTCAGAAATAGAGGGTCCAGATTGTCAAGCCCAGCTGATTTGTATGGGTCCAGGTTTTGCAGCTCTTTCAGAACATCTGCTATATGTGGGTGTGTGATGGTGTTTCTACAATCCCAAATTTCCAGAAACTGTTAAAACACATCAGAGCTATGAAATGTTACGTTGATCACAGATGACCATTTGATTGACACACCAACACCTATACACCGGGTTAGGGTAGCATAATTCTAGGGAACTATCAACATAAATTCCATGATTTTCCAGAAATCCTGGTTGGAGGCTTTCCTGCTCATTCCTTCCCGATCTGGGATTCTCCAAACAGTTTTTCGGGAAAACCAGGGAATTTATTTGAAAGTTCCGGACTAACTAGATAGCCAATTCCAAAAATATTGTCTATTCAGCTATTAACATGTATTAATGTCATTGCCACGTCCGGCTGAAACTAGCCCACTCAGTCTCAGATCAGAATTAGACGTTCATCCATGTTCCTCAAACATCACATTTTGAAGTTGCTGCAAACATCAAATTTAGAAGTGTTTAAGGTTAAGGTTTAGGCATTAACTCTGAAATCTTAAGGTTAGGCATTAACTCCAAATGGTTAAGGTAAGGTTTGGGATAGGCTTAAAACAAAAATCTCGGCCTCCCGAGTGGCAATGCTAGAGGTGTTACTACAGACTGGGCTGTGCCACAACCGGCCGTGGCCGGGAGTCCTATATACAGCGCACAATTGGCCCAGTTTTGTCTTGGTTCGGGGAGGGTCTGGCCGGTGGGGGCTTTACTTGGCTCATCGTGCTCCATCGACTCCTTGTGGCGCGCCAGGTGCCTGTGGGCTGACCCCGGTCACCAGTTGAATGGTGTTTCCTCTGACATATTGGTGCAGCTGGCTCCCGGGTTAAGCTTGCGGGTGTTAAGGAGTGTGGTTAGGTGGGTCATGTTTCGGAGGACGCATAACTCCACCTTCGCCTATCCTGAGACTGTTGGGGAGTTTTATTGATGAGACAAGATGGAAAATTGAGGAGAAACAGGAGATAAAATACAAAATAAAATATAAAATGATAAAAAAAAACTAATCTAAAAACAATTTTCAATTGCTGGATTAGAAACTTGCAACCTTTGGAGTCAAAGGCAAATGCCCATCCATCATCCCCGTCCACAAAGGCCCGAGCAAAACCAAAACCTACACACTCAATGTTGCCCCCAGTGGCCGGTTTCCACTTCATCTCCTGACGTCCACAGACATAAAGAACCAGTCACAAGTTTGCACACACCTTCTCATTCCAGGGATTTTCAATATTTGTACTAATCAAAATTATTCAAACTAGCCACCCGTTGCCTTGCTGACAGCTTTGCAAACTCTTGGCATTCCCTCAATCAGCTTCATGAGGATGTCACCTGGAATGCATTTCAATTAACAGGTGTGCCTAAAAGTTACTTTGTGGAAATTCTTTCCTTCTTGATGCATTTGAGCTATCAGTTGTGTTGTGACAAGGTAGGGGTGGTATACAGAAGATAGCCCTATTTGGTAAAATACCAAGTTCATACTATGGCTAACAGCTCAAATAAGCAAAGAGAAGTGACAGTCCATCATTACTTTAAGACATGAAGGTCAGTCAATGCGGAACATTTCAAAAACTTTGAAAGTTTCTTCAAGTGCAGTCACAAAAACCATGAAGCGCTATGATGAAACTGGCTCTCATGAGGACCGCCACAGGAAAGGAAGACCCAGAGTTACCTCTGCTGCAGAGGATAAGTTCATTACAGTTACCAGCCTCAGAAATTGCAGCCCAAATAAATGCTTTACAGAGTTCAAGTTATAGACACATCTCAACATCAACTGTTCAGATGAGACTATGAATAAGGCCTTCATGTCACGCCCTGACAGTAGATTGTTTTGTATGTTTCTATTTTTTGTTTGGTCAGGGTGTGATGTGGGTGGGCATTCTATGTTTGTATGTCTAGGTTTTGGCCGGGTATGGTTCTCAATCAGGGACAGCTGTCTTTCGTTGTCTCTGATTGAGAACCATACTTAGGTAGCCTGTTTTCCCACTGTTAGTTGTGGGTGGTTATTTTCTGTTTAGTGTTTGTTACACCTGTCAGAACTGTTTCGGCTAATATTTTTGTTATTTTGTATTCAGTGTTCAGTCAGAAAAAATAATATCAACACGTACCACGCTGCACCTTGGTCTTCACCTTCTTCTAATGAATGCCGCTACATTCATGGTCGAATTACTGGAGAAAAAAAACACTACTAAAAGAACACCAATAAGAACAAGATACTTGCTTGGGCCAAGAAATATGAGGCACGGACATTAGACCGGTGGAAATCCGTCCTTTGGTCTAATGAGTCCAAATTTGAGATTTTTGGATCCAATCGCCATGTCTTTGTGAGACGCAGATTAGGTGAACAGATGATCTCTGCATGTGTGAAGCATGGAGGAGGAGGTATGATGGTGCTTCACTGGTGACACTGTCAGTGATTTATTTAGAAATCAAGGCACACTTAACCAGCATGGCTACCACAGCAATCTGCAGCGATACACCACCCCATCTGGTTTGCGCTTGTGGGACTATCATTTGTTTTTCAACAGGACAATGACCCAACACACCTCCAGTCTGTGTAAGGGCTATTTGACCAAGAAGGAGTGATGGAGTGCTGCATCATATGACCTGGCCTTAACAATCACCCAACCTCAACCCAATTGAGATGGTTTTGAATGAGTTGGATCGCAGAGTGAAGGAAAAGCAGCCAACAAGTCCTCAGCATATGTGGGAACTCCTTCAAGACTGTTGGAAAAGCATTCCAGGTGAAGCTGGTTGAGAGAATTCCAAGAGTGTGCAAAGCTGTCATCAAGTCAAAGGGGGGATACTTTCATATATGTCACGTTCGTCGTATACATAATGAGCGGACCAAGGCGCAGCTTGAGTAGAGTTCCACATATTTATTAAAGTGAACCTTCAAAAAACAACAAAGAATAAACGTGCAGTTCGTAGCACCCATAGCACTAAACCAAAACAAAATCCCACAAACGCAGGTGGGAAAAGGACCACACTAAGTATGATCCCCAATTAGAGGCAACGGTCATCAGCTGCCTCCAACTGGGAACCATACTCACACCAACATAGAAATTCAAGACTAGAACACCCCCTGGTCACGCTCTGACCTATTGCACCATAGAGAACTCCAAGGGCTCTCTATGGTCAGGGCGTGTCAGTACCCCCCCAAAGGTGCGGACTCCGACCCCAAAACCCGAACCTGGATTGGGAGGGTTAGGGTGGGCAACTAGCGCCGGTGGCAGCTCCGGTGCGGGACGTAGCCCCCGTTCAGACTGCGGATCTGACCCTGAAGCCGGGCTGAACGCCGTGCCCGGACTGGGCAATGGAGCAGAGGAAGGCTCCGGCCATGGAGCGGGACTGGACGCCGTGCCTGGACTGGGCACCGGCGCAGAAGAAGGCTCCGGCCATGAAGCGGGACTGGACGCCATGCCTGGACTGGGCACTGGCGCAGAGGAAGGTTCCTGCCGTGAATCGGGACTGGACGCCGTGCCTGGACTGGTCACCGGCGCAGAGGAAAGCTCCGGACCGTGGACCGTTGCTGGAAGCTCCGGACCGTGGACCGTCGCTGGAAGATCCGGACCGTGGACCGTTGCTGGAGGTTCCAGACCGTGGCTGGAGGCTCCGGACTGTGGACCGTCGCTGGAGGCTCCGGACCGTGGACCGTGGCTGGAAGCTCCGGACCGTGGACCGTGGCTGGAAGCTCCGGACCGTGGACCGTGGCTGGAAGCTCCGGACCGTGGACCGTCGCTGGAGTGCGGGGGAGCCGGCACAGGACGTACCGGGCTGGGGAGGCGCACTGGAGTCCTAGTGCGTGGAGCCGGCACAGGTGGCACCTGACTGATGACACGCTCTTCAGGGCAAGTACGTGGAGCCGGCACAGGACGTACCGGGCTGGGGAGGCACACTTGAGGCCTGGTGCGTGGAGCCGGCACAGGTGGCACCGGACTGAGTACACGCTCTTCAGGGCGAATGCCGTGCAGAATACACCTAACCAACATCTCTCTCCGATCTTCCTCCTCCAACAGCTCCATCGACTCCCCGACGGTCTCTGGCTCTCTCCTCGGCTTGACCGAAAGCCACTTGTCCCCCCCCACAAAATAATCTTGGGGTTTCTGTGGCCGTGGACCCCGGCATCATCGCTGTTCTCCTATACTCCTTGGCTACTCCCGCCAAGGAAGGGTCTCGCATCCACCCATTATTTCCTCCCATGTCCAGCTCTCCTTTACCTCCATGGTACGCTGCTTGGTCCTGTAGTGGTGGGATATTCTGTCACGTTCGTCATATACATAATGAGAGGCCCAAGGCACAGCGTGAGTAGAGTTCTACATATTTATTAAAGTGAACCTTTCGAAAAACAACAAAGAATTAATGAACGTGCAGCTCGTAGCGCACATAGCAATAAATCAAAACAAAACAATATCCCACAAACGCAGGTGAGAAAAGGACCACACTAAGTACGATCCCCAATTATAGGCAACGATCATCAGCTACCTCCAACTGGGAACCATACTCACACCAACATAGAAATTCAAGACTAGAACACCCCCTGGTCACGCTCTGACCTATTGCCCCAAGGGCTCTCTATGGTCAAGGCGTGACAATATATTTGATTTGTTTAACACTCTTTTGGTTACTACATTATTACATATATGTTATTTCATAGTTTTGATGTCCTCACTAAAATAAAGAAAACCCCCTTGAATGAGCAGGTGTGTCCAAACTTTTGACGAGTACTGTAGATGGACGTTGAATAACGACTTGTATCATGGGTGACCTGGCTGAATGTCTGATGTCCTAAAATAACTTGTGTATAACCACAAATGGCCAACACACAGATACGGGTGCACAGTTGATAAAACCAGTTCTGCATACTCCAGTTGTAAACAGTCTCTCAAGCGTATAGAATTGGCAGGGTTTCTCCTTTATTCAATTATTTTTATTTTTAAATTGAACTAGGCAAGTCAGTTAAGAACAAATTCTTATTTACAATGACGGCCTACCAAAAGGCAAAAGGCCTCCTGTGGGGACAGGTGCTGGTATAAAAATAAAATGAAAAATTCAATAAAAAAATAGGACAAAACACATATCATGCAAGAGAGACAACACAACACTACATAAAGAGAGACCTAAGACAACAACATAGCATGGCAGCAACACATGACAACACAGCATGATAGCAACACAACATGACAACAACATGGTAGCAACACAACATGGCAGCAGCACATTGTGGTAGCAGCACAAAACATGGTACAAACATTATTGGGCACAGACAACAGCACAAAGGGCAACAAGGTAGAGACAACAATACATCAGGCAAAGCAGCCACAACTGTCAGTAAGAGCGTCCATGATTGTCCATGATTGGAGTCTTTGAATGAAGAGATTGGATAAAACTGTCCAGTTTGAGTGTTTGTTGCAGCTCGTTCCAGTCGCTAGCTGTAGCGAACTGAAAAGACGAGCAACCTAGGTATGTGTGTGCTTTGAGGACCTTTAACAGAATGTGACTGTCAGAACGGTTGTTATATGTGGAGGATGAGGGCTGCAGTAGATATCTCAGATAGGGGGGGGAGTGAGGCCTAAGAGGGTTTTATAAATAAGCATCAACCTGTGGGGTATACAATGGGTACGGGTATACAGAGATGACCAGTTTACAGAAGATTATAGAGTGCAGTGATGTAAGGAGCACTGGTGGCAAATCTGATGGCCGAATGGTAAAGAACGCTCGAGAGCACCTTTACCTGCCAATCTATAAATTACGTCTTAGTAATCTAGCATGGGTAGAATGGTCATCTGAATCAGGGTTAGTTTGGCATCTGGGGTGAAAGAAGAATGATTACGATGAAGGAAACCAAGTCTAGATTTAACTTCAGCCTGCAGCTTTGATATGTGCTGATAGAAGGACAGTGTACCATCTAGCCATGCTCACAAGTACTTGTATGAGGTGACTACCTCAAGCTCTAAACCCTCAGAGGTAGTAATCACACCTGTGGGGAGAGGGGCATTCTTGTTACCAAACCACATGACCTTTGTTCTGGAGGCGTTCAGAACAAGGTTAAGGGCAGAGAAAGCTTGTTGGACACTAAGAAAGCTTTGTTGTAGAGCGTTTTACACAAAATCCGGGGAGGGGCCAGCTGAGTATAAGACTGGATCATCTGTATGAATGGATGAGAGAGCTTCCTACTGCCTGAGCTATGTTGTTGATGTAAATTGAGAAGAACGCAGGGCCTAGGATCGAGCCTTGGGGTACACCCTTGGTGACAGGCAGTGGCTGAGGCAGCAGAAATTCTGACTTTATTGCACTCTTTGAGAGAGGTAGTTAATAAACCAGGTCCAAGACCCTTCAGAGACCCCAATACTCCTTAGTCGCTCCACAAGAATGGAATGGTCTACTGTATCAAAAGCTTTGGCCAAGTCAATAAAAATAGCAGAACAATATTGCTTAGAATCAAGGGCAATGGTGACATTATTGAGGACATTTTAAGGTTGCAGTGATACATGGTGAGGAGGAGGGTTTATTCTCCAGGTCTTTAATCGTTTTCCAGAACTTCTTGGGGTTAGACCCACTGAGACAGAACTGCTGCTTAAAACCTCTTGAAGCTAGGGGCACTATTTTTATTTTTGGAAAAATAACGTTCCCAAAGTAAACGGCCTATTTCCCAGGACCAGATGCTAGAATATGCATACAGCTTAGGATAGAAAACACTCTAAAGTTTCCAAAACTGTAAAAATATTGTCTGTCAGTATAACAGAACTGATATTGCAGGCGAAAGCCTGAGAAAAGTCCAATCAGGAAGTGACTCTTATTTTGAAAGCGCTGTGTTCCTATGCCTATCCCTATTGACCATTGAAAGGGATATCAACCAGATTATTTTTTCTGTGGCTTCCCTAAGGTGTCTACAGCCTTTAGACGTAGTTTCAGGCCTTTATTTTGAAGAATGAGCGTAAACGTCCACATTGCGTAAGGGGTCAGTTGTTGGCTCTCAGTGTGATTTTTGCGAAAACAGAGAGGTCGCCATTTTTCCTCTGACAGACTGAATAAGTGAAGGGGTAACATTTTAAATGAATGAGTTTTAAGGCAGACAACGCTGTCATAAGTCTAAATGGCATGTGACATAAACATGACTAGATATTTATATACACTGCTCAAAAAAATAAAGGGAACACTTAAACAACACAATGTAACTCCAAGTCAATCACACTTCTGTGAAATCAAACTGTCCACTTAGAAAGCAACACTGATTGACAATCAATTTCACATGCTGTTGTGCAAATGGAATAGACAACAGGTGGAAATTATAGGCAATTAGCAAGACACCCCCAATAAAGGAGTGGTTCTGCAGGTGGTGACCACAGACCACTTCTCAGTTCCTATGCTTCCTGGCTGATGTTTTGGTCATTTTTGAATGCTGGCGGTGCTTTCACTCTAGTGGTAGCATGAGACAGAGTCTACAACCCACACAAGTGGCTCAGGTAGTGCAGCTCATCCAGGATGGCACATCAATGCGAGCTGTGGCAAGAAGGTTTGCTGTGTCTGTCAGCGTAGTGTCCAGAGCATGGAGGCGCTACCAGGAGACAGGCCAGTACATCAGGAGACGTGGAGGAGGCCGTAGGAGGGCAACAACCCAGCAGCAGGACCGCTACGTCCGTCTTTGTGCAAGGAGGAGCAGGAGGAGCACTGCCAGAGCCCTGCAAAATGACCTCCAGCAGGCCACAAATGTGTATGTGTCTGCTCAAACGGTCAGAAACAGACTCCATGAGAGTGGTATGAGGGCCCGACGTCCACAGGTGGGGGTTGTGCTTACAGCCCAACATCGTGCAGGACGTTTGGCATTTGCCAGAGAACACCAAGATTGGCAAATTCGCCACTGGCGCCCTGTGCTCTTCACAGATGAAAGCAGGTTCACACCGAGCACATGTGACAGACGTGACAGAGTCTGGAGACGCCGTGGAGAACGTTCTGCTGCCTGCAACATCCTCCAGCATGACCGGTTTGGCGGTGGGTCAGTCATGGTGTGGGGTGGCATTTCTTTGGGGGGGCCGCACAGCCCTCCATGTGCTCACCAGAGGTAGCCTGACTGCCATTAGGTACCAAGATGAGATCCTCAGACCCCTTGTGAGACCATATGCTGGTGCGGTTGGCCCTGGGTTCCTCCTAATGCAAGACAATGCTAGACCTCATGTGGCTGGAGTGTGTCAGCAGTTCCTGCAAGAGGAAGGCATTGATGCTAAGGACTGGCCCGCCAGTTCCCCAGACCTGAATCCAATTGAGCATATCTGGGACATCATGTCTCGCTCCATCCACCAACGCCACGTTGCACCACAGACTGTCCAGGAGTTGGCGGATGCTTTAGTCCAGGTCTGGGAGGAGATCCCTTAGGAGACCATCCGCCACATCATCAGGAGCATGCCCAGGCGTTGTAGGGTGGTCATACAAGCACGTGGAGGCCGCACACACTACTGAGCCTCATTTTGACTTGTTTTAAGGACATTACATCAAAGTTGGATCAGCCTGTAGTGTGGTTTTCCACTTTAATTTTGAGTGTCACTCCAAATCCAGACCTCCATGGGTTGATAAATTTGATTTCCATGGATAATTGTTGTGTGATTTTGTTGTCAGGACATTCAACTATGTAAAGAAAAAAGTATGTAATAAGAATATTTCATTCATTCAGATCTAGGATGTGTTATTTTAGTGTTTCCTTTATTTTTTTGAGCAGCGTATAAAGCACTATCACCTCTTGAGAAAACAAAATCACTAATACACAAGCTTAGTGCTCCTCAAACTTTTCCTACCCTCACAGTCTGTTGAGGAAAGGGGCCTTTAGTATACTCTTCTAGCCTATTCACTCTATTGTTGACAGTGCTTGTCTACTCAACAGCACAACTGTAGGTGCTCATACACAACAGTACATGGCTAGTCTTTTTACAAGTCATACCCCCTTCAAACTTTTCACCCCTTTTTCTAAAAGTCCATCTCAATGTTCCATTTTTGACTATAACAACAGTATAACAAAACACATACCGGTCTACTTTACCTTCTTTTGTTTACAGATGAACATGGCTTCTTGTATGGCTACACATCCTCATGATCTGTCTCCATGTCTTACACATCCTTATGATCAGTCTTTATGTCTTTCCAGGAACACCTGCAGTACAAACACATTTTCTTCAAGAGGTCAAAGCAGTGGGTGGGAGAGGCTTGCTCCCCAAACCTAACATCCCTTCTAACATTGCTACAGCACTAATGCCTGCTAACCAGCTGCCACTGCCCAACACAAGAACAGTTTCACCAGCTTAAGAACATTCAGGACCCTGCCTGGAACATTCAGTCAATATGGTTCTAAGCAGACAGATGGGATTGTTTTAAGATGGTCATACTATGGATCATTTAGCTATTTTATTTAGAATTTTTAGACCCCTTTAGTTATAAAAAAATAGATATATAAACAAATAATTTGGTAAAATTTTGAATTTGGCCTTTACTACTATAGCCCAGAGAAATGCATTGAATAACACATTAATAAATGGCAAAAAAGACAGTCAAAAAATAAATCATAAGAAAGGTTTAAAAGTGTTTGTCCTATATCTAGGAGATGCTGTATAAGACAGCTCAGGAAATATAATAGGTATTATTATTTTTTACACATATGCATCTCATAATATTTGAATAAAGTATGTACATAAAACGTACTAAACACATCTGTAAAACCACAATGAGGACATCAACCAACCAAACACGTTTTCATAAATCGTTGGGTACAGCGCAACAAAAACATCAGAGTAATCTAAAATAGGGGCATAATTCATGTTTAAATTTACAACATAACATACATAGGCATTTCATCATTAAGACCTTTAGGAAATAATGTCTGGAGGGTGAAAATCCAAAAATATTCTCTTTTGCTCAGAATATTAATTATATCACCTCCCCAGTCTGATATTTTAACTTTCTCTTGACTTTTTCCACATTTTGTCACGTTACAGTATTATTCTAAAATTGATTAAATTGATTTCCCCCCCACCAATCTACACACAATATCCCATAATGACAAAGCAAAAACAGGTTTTTAGAAATTTTAGCAAATATATGAAAAAATAAATGGAAATATCACATTTACATCAGTATTCAGACCCTTTACTCAGTACTTTGTTGAAGCACTTTTTGCAGCGATTACAGCCGCCGAGTCTTCTTGGGTATGACGCTACAAGCTTGGCACACCTGTACTTCGGGAATTTCTCCCATTCTTCTCTGCAGATCCTCTCAAGCTCTGTCAGGTTGGATGGGTGGCATCACTGCACAACTATTTTCTTGTCTCTCCAGATATGTTTGATCGTGTTGAAGTCCAGGCTCTGGCTGGACCACTGAAGAACATTTAGAGACTTGTCCCGAAGCCACTCATACATTGTCTTGGCTGTGTACTTAGGGTTGTTGTCCCGAAGGAAGGTGAACCTTCGCCCCAGTCTGAGATCCTGAGCGTTCCAGAGCGCTCTTCATCAAGGATCTCTCTGTACTATGCTTTGTTCAGCTTTCTCTCAAGCCTGACTAGTCTCTTAGTCCCTGCTGCTGAGAAACATTCCCACAGCACATTTCTGCCACCACCATGTTTCACAGTAGGGGTGGTGACAGGTTTCCTCCAGACATGACCCTTGACATTCAGACCAAAGAGTTCAATCTTGGTTTCATCAGATCAGAGAATCTTGTTTCTCATGGTCTGAGTTCTTTAGGTCCCTTTTGGCAAACTCTAAGCAGGCTGTCATGTGGCTTTTACTGAGGAGTGTCTTCTGTCTGGCCACTCTACCATAAAGGCCTGAAGGGTTGTCCGTCTGGAAGGTTCTCCCATCTCTACAAAGGAACTCTGGAGCTCTGTCAGAGTGACCATCACGTTCTTGGTCACCTCCCTGGTCAAGGCCCTTCTCCCCCGATTGCCCAGTTTGGCCGGGAGGCCAACTCTAGAAGAGTGTTGGTGGTTCCAAAGTTATTTTATTTAAGAATGATAGAGGCCATCGTGTTCTTGGGGACCTTCAATGCTGAATTTGTTTTTGGGTACCCTTCCCCAGATCTGCGCCTCAACACAATCCTGCCTCAGAGCTCTACTGTGATAACATGCGTCTTGGTGAGAGGTGTAGGAGTCAGGCGCAGGAGAGCAGGGATGTCTGAGGAGCGTGTTTAATAATAGTCCAGCAACGCAAATGGCACAGAACAAAAATCCCAAAACTACGCTCTCGAATAATCGTGCAAACACACGGAGGAACTAACACAGTTCCGACACTTTACATACACGTGCGTAAATGCGAAAAAACAACAAACATCAAATACCATCGAACGCAATACACACAAGTCTAATCCTGCACGAATTACGGCAGGTAACAGCTGCCCTATATACCCACAGAAATCAAAGCAATTGAAAACCAGGTGTGAAAAGGAACACAGACAAAACAACCAGAAAAAGAAAAAGGGATCGGTAGTGGCTAGTAGACCGGCGACGCCGAGCGCCGAGCGCCGCCCGAACAGGGAGAGGAGTTACCCTTGGTAGAAGTCGTGACAGTACCCCCCCCCTGACGCGCGGCTCCCGCAGCGCGACGACGCCGGCCTCGAGGACGACCCGGAGGACGAGGCGCAGGGCGATCCGGATGGAGGCGGTGAAACTCCCTTAGCATAGGAGGATCCAGTACGTCCTCCACCGGCACCCAGCATCTCTCCTCCGGACCGTACCCCTCCCAGTACACGAGGTACTGAAGACCCCCCACCCGACGCCTCGAGTCCAGTATGGACCGAACTGCATACGCCGGCGCCCCCCCGATGTCCAGGGGGGGCGGAGGGACCTCCCGCACCTCATCTTCTTGAAGCGGACCAGCCACCACCGGCCTGAGGAGAGACACATGAAACGAGGGGTTAATACGGTAATACGGGGGGAGCTGTAACCTATAACACACCTCGTTTATTCTCCTCAGGACTTTGAATGGCCCCACAAACCGCGGACCCAGCTTCCGGCAGGGCAGGTGGAGGGGCAGGTTTCGGGTCGAGAGCCAGACCCGGTCCCCCGGTGTGTACACCGGGGCCTCGCTGCGATGGCGGTCGGCACTGGCCTTCTGCCGTGCTTCGGCCCGTTTAAGGTACCCATGGGCGGCCTCCCAGGTTTCCCTTGAGCGTTTCACCCAATCGTCCACCGCAGGAGCCTCGGTCTGGCTCTGATGCCATGGTACCAGGACCGGCTGATAGCCCAACACACATTGGAAGGGCGACAGGTTCGTAGAGGAGTGGGGGAGTGAGTTTTGGGCTATCTCCGCCCAGGGGATGTACTTCGCCCACTCCCCTGGCCGGTCCTGGCAATACGACCGTAGAAACCTACCCACATCCTGGTTCACTCTTTCCACCTGCCCATTACTCTCGGGGTGAAACCCAGAGGTCAGGCTGACCGAGACCCCCAAACGTTCCATGAAAGCCTTCCACACCCTGGACGTGAACTGGGGACCCCGATCAGAAACAATATCCTCAGGCACCCCGTAGCGCCGGAAGACGTGAGTAAACAGGGCCTCCGCCGTCTGTAGGGCCGTAGGGAGACCGGACAAAGGGAGGAGACGACAGGACTTAGAAAACCTATCCACAACGACCAGGATTGTGGTGTTGCCCTGTGACGGTGGCAGATCGGTCAAGAAGTCAACCGACAGGTGTGACCAAGGCCGCTGTGGAACGGGAAGGGGTTGTAACTTCCCTCTGGGCAGGTGCCTAGGAGCCTTGCACTGAGCGCACACTGAGCAGGAGGACACATAAACCCTCACGTCCTTGGCTAAAGTGGTCCACCAGTACTTCCCACTAAGACATCGCACCGTCCTCCCAATCCCCGGATGACCAGAGGAGGGGGATGTGTGAGCCCACCAAATTAACCTGTCTCTAACCTCCAGCGGAACATACACCCGTCCCGCTGGACATTGTGGTGGAGTGGGCTCAACACGCGATGCTTGCTCAATGTCTGCGTCCACCTCCCACCTTACAGGTGCCACTAGACAAGAAGCCGGGAGGATGGGCGCAGGATCAATGGCCCGCTCCTCCATATCATATAGTCGGGACAGTGCGTCTGCCTTAGTGTTCTGGGAGCCTGGTCTATAGGAGATGGTAAACCTAAATCGGGTGAAAAACATGGCCCACCTTGCCTGACGAGGGTTCAGTCTCCTCGCTGCCCGAATGTACTCTAGATTACGGTGGTCAGTCCAGATGAGGAAAGGGTGCTGGGCCCCCTCAAGCCAATGTCTCCACACCTTCAGGGCTCTGACAACAGCTATCAGCTCCCGATCCCCCACGTCATAGTTTCGCTCCGCCGGGCTGAGCTTCTGAGAAAAGAAAGCACAGGGGCGGAGCGTCGGTGGCGCACCCGAGCGCTGGGAGAGCACGGCTCCAACCCCAGCCTCGGATGCGTCCACCTCCACTATAAATGCCAAAGAGAGGTCCGGATGCGCCAGCACGGGAGCTGAGGTAAAAAGAGCCTTCAGGCGACCAAAAGCCCTGTCCGCCTCAGCCGACCACCAGTGACGTAATGGGCGCAGCCACCTGCCCAAAACCCCGGATAAACCTCCGGTAGTAGTTGGCAAACCCTAAGAACCGCTGCACCTCCTTTACCGTGGTTGGAGTCGGCCAATTACTCACGGCTGCAATGCGGTCATCCTCCATCACCAACCCCGATGTGGAAATGCGATATCCAAGGAAGGAGACGGCCTGTTGGAAGAACGAGCATTTCTCAGCCTTGACGTACAGGTCATGCTCCAACAGTCTCCCAAGTACCCTGCGCACCAGAGACACATGCGCGGCCCGTGTAGCGGAATAGACCAGAATATCATCGATGTAAACCACCACACCCTGACCGTGCAGATCCCTGAGAATCTCATCCAAAAAAGATTGGAAGACTGCTGGAGCATTCTTCAACCCGTACGGCATGACGAGGTACTCATAATGGCCGGATGTGGTACTAAACGCCGTCTTCCACTCATCTCCCTTCCGGATACGCACCAAGTTATATGCACTCCTGAGATCCAGTTTTGTGAAAAACCGTGCTCCGTGAAATGACTCAATCGCCGTGGCAATGAGAGGTAGCGGGTAACTATACCCCACCGTGATGGAATTTAGACCTCTATAGTCAATGCACGGACGCAGACCACCCTCCTTCTTCTTCACAAAAAAGAAACTCGAGGAGGCAGGTGAGATGGAGGGCTGAATGAACCCCTGCCCCAGAGATTCCGATATGTATGTCCCCATAGCCACCGTCTCCTCCTGTGACAGGGGATACACGTGACTCCTGGGAAGTGCAGCGCCTACCAGGAGATTTATCGCACAATCCCCTCGTCAATGAGGTGGTAATTGGGTCGCCTTCTTTTTACAGAAGGCGATAGCCAAATCGGCATATTCTGAGGGAATGTGCACGGTGGAGACTTGGTCTGGACTCTCCACCGTTGTAGCACCGATGGAAACTCCTACACACCTGCCTGAGCACTCCTCCGACCACCCCTGTAGAGCCCTCTGTTGCCACGAAATCCTGGGGTTGTGACGGGCCAACCAGGGGATCCCCAACACCACCGGAAACGCAGGAGAATCAATGAGGAAGAGACTAATTCTCTCTTCATGACCCTCCTGCGTAACCATATCCAGTGGAGCCGTGGCCTCCCTGACTAGCCCTGACCCTAATGGTCGGCTATCTAAGGCGTGCACTGGAAAGGGTTTATCCAGCTGAACAAGGGGAATCCCTAACCTGTTCGCTAAACCGCGGTCAATAAAATTCTCCGCCGCGCCTGAATCTACTAGCGCCTTATGCTGGGAAAGAGGGGAAAATTTAGGAAAAACAATCCATACATACACGTGACCAACAGGGGGCTCTGGGTGAGCCTGGTGCCGACTCACCTGAGGTGTCCGGGCAGTGCTCGGCCTGGCGTCTCGACTCCCGGGGGGACCCCCCCAGCACCGGTCAGCAGTGTGCCCTCTGCGACCACAGCTAGCACAGGAAAGGCCCCCTCCTCCGGTCGCCCTCGCTGAAGCACCTCCTAGCTCCATGGGTGTTGGAGTGGTGGAGCTGGGAGATGGAACTGACAGAGCCCGATCTGGACGTCCGCGGGTCGCCAGCAAGTTGTCCAACCGAATGGACATGTCGATCAATTGGTCCAAGGACAGGGTGGTGTCTCTACAGGCCAGCTCCCTACGGACGTCCTCACGCAAACTACACCTATAGTGATCGATCAAGGCCCTGTCGTTCCATCCCGCGCCAGCGGCCAAGGTCCGGAACTCTAGAGCAAAGTTCTGAACACTCCTCCTCTCCTGCCTCAGATGGAACAGCCGTTCACCCGAACTCTAGGTAGTGGTCCCTCGCCGAGTCAGGATCGTTCCACACCGCGTTGGCCCACTCCAGGGCTTTACCTGCGAGGCAGGAGACGAGGGCGTTCAAGCTCTCACCCCCCGAAGGAGCCGGACGAACGGTCGCCAGGTATAGGTCCATCTGGAGTAAGAAGCCCTGGCACCCGGCCGCCGTCCCATCATACTCCCTCGGGAGGGCGAGTCGAATTCCACTGTGCTCAGGCAATGAAGGAGAGGGTAGTGGTACTGGTTGGGGTGTAGCTGATAACGGTGTGGGAAGGCCACCTCTCTCCCATCTCTCCATCGTCGCCATCATCCATGGCGGTCCCCAGTCGGTGTAACACTGCCGTGTGGTGTTGAACTCGCTCCTCCACGGACCCTGGAAGTGCGTCCGCTCCTGCTGACTCCATAATTATATTGGTGCAGGATTCTGTGATAACATGCGTCTTGGTGAGAGGTGTAGGAGTCAGGCGCAGGAGAGCAGGGATGTCTGAGGAGCGTGTTTAATAATAGTCCAGCAACGCAAATGGCACAGAACAAAAATCCCAAAACTACGCTCTCGAATAATCGTGCAAACACACGGAGGAACTAACACAGTTCCGACACTTTACATACACGTGCGTAAATGCGAAAAAACAACAAACATCAAATACCATCGAACGCAATACACACAAGTCTAATCCTGCACGAATTACGGCAGGTAACAGCTGCCCTATATACCCACAGAAATCAAAGCAATTGAAAACCAGGTGTGAAAAGGAACACAGACAAAACAACCAGAAAAAGAAAAAGGGATCGGTAGTGGCTAGTAGACCGGCGACGCCGAGCGCCGAGCGCCGCCCGAGTTACCCTCGGTAGAAGTCGTGACATCTACGGACAATTCCTTTGACCGCATGGCTTGGTTTTTGCTCTGACATGGACTGTCAATTGTGGGACCTTATATAAACAGGTGTGTGCCATTCCAAATCATGTCAAATCAATTGAATTTACCACAGATGGACTCCAATCAAGTTGTAGAAACATCTCAAGGATGATCAATGGAAACAGGATGCACCTACTCAATATCAAAGGGTCTGAATACTTATGTAAATAAGATATTTCTGTTTTAATTTTCAATAAATTTGCAAACATTTCTAAAATACTGTTTTTGCTTTGTTATTATGGGGTATTGTGTGTAGATTGATGAGATAATTTTTTTTAATTTTTTTGAATAAGGCTGTAACGTAACAAAATGTGGAAAAAGTAACGGGGTCTGAATACATTTCGAATGCACTGTAGGTTGTCGCAGGTCTGTGGAGATCTTCACAATTACTATAATAATTTGCACAGAATCTCGAACAGCATTGATCACTTACTTAATCCAACTGCTCTTAATTGATAATCACCTAACCATTTGGTAAACCTATATATTTTAAACTGGTTTGTCTACTACAAATTTTGAGAACATCATAATGAAAATGCATGTCTGTAAAGTAGAAACATATAAAGTATGATATTTATACTGCAATGTACTATTTTACGCTTTAATCCAAAGAAACAAAAGTTTTGGTATGTAACCCCAGTGGAAATCAAACCCACAACTCTGGTGTTGCTAGTGCCATGCTCTCATGAACTGAGCCATGAACAGGAACACTATAATATACAAGTACAATACAATACTGTAACACATAATACATATGATTACAATACTGGTGGTCTATTTGCATTTACCCCCTCCTTTTTTTTTACGCTGCTGCTACTCGCTGTTTATTATCTATTTATAGTCGCTATACCCCTATCTACATATACATACCTCAATTACCTTAACTAACCTGTACCCTGCACAGTACCCCCTGTATATAGCTTCATTATTGTTATTTTATTGTTGCTCTTTTATTTTTTACTGTAGATTATTTAGTAAATATTTTCTTAAAACTGCATTGTTGGTTAAGGGCTTGTAAGTAAGCATTTCACGGTAAGATCTACATCTTTTGTATTCGGCATATGTGACAAATAACATTTAATTTAGGGCTCCCGAGTGGCGCAGTGGTCTAAGGCACTGCATCTCAGTGCTAGAGGAATCACTACAGAGACCCTGGTTTAAATTCAGGCTGTATCACAACTGGCCATGATTGGGAGTCCCGTTGGGCGGCGCACAATTGGCCCAGCATCGTCCGGGTTTGGCCGGTGCAGGCCGTCATTGTAAATATGAATTTGTTCTTAACTGACTTGCCTGGTTAAATAAAAAAGATTTATGATTGCCATCCCCATGAGCGTACCACCTCCTTTAGGCCATGGATGAGGCATGCAATGACATTAATCCAGACCTATGTTAGCCATGGATTCGCCACACCAAAAGGTTTTCCCCATAAGGATATTTAAAGCAATGTTGATGATAACCTGTGGCCAAATGCTCAAGACAAGCATGATGCAAATTAGTGCCTGCTAAACATGATTTTGTTTATTTAATTAGTTTAATTTGATTACAGTACAACTACACTGAGTGTACAAAACATTAGGAATGTTATTTTTGAATCGAGTTGATGATCCCTGCGCTAGTGAGTGACGCTCATAATCCGGAATTACCTATCAAACCACCAAAACACTTAGTGCTGTCTGGACAACACTGTGGTGTGTGCCTAAACACCAAAACAGTCATTACTATTGTGTTAGAGCAGAATAATCCTGATTATTCTGGCAATGGACCCAACTTTACCAGTGTGAACTGCACATTAAGAAAATAATTAGAGAAACAGAATGGATATAAGGGCTTTTTTTTGTTTTTATTGAAACTCCAAAGTACAGCACAATACAAAGACAGCTGACTGGGTGGGGGAAGGGTTGCAGACTGTGATCTCACCAATCAATCAAATGAAATATAAACCTCTCCTTACAGCAATCCTGATACACACACTCACACACATTGGTTTGACAAAGCTGTACTGATGTCTCTTTTCAAGACAAACTGGTCCACAGATTTCCAGGGAGAAGATACAACAGCATATTGATGCTCTGCAGGACTGTTAGGTTTCCAGATCCTGACTTGTTAAACTTGTGAGGTCACTCCACTTCAATGGAACATTATACAGGTTCCAGGAACTGCATGCAGGGGTTGTGTAAGAGGGCTATGGAACATGTGTGTGTGTGTGTGTGTACATGCTTGTATGCATAGGTGTTACTCTGCAGTCACATCCATGACTTTCCCAACGTAGAATTATTTAACGTTCAAAAACAGATATTCTGCTGCCATCTACTGGACTAGAACAGAGTTGTTGAGACCTTAGCACAGGTGTTAGGCAGCTATTGGTCAGATCAGGTTCAGAAGTGGGCAACTGGTTGTCAGGACTGGAGCCACAGGTACCATACTTGCGAACATTAGAACAAGTTTAAGTAAAAAAAAAATCTGTCTCAAAATGCGCATCACACTATTAAAATTGTCGACGACGTTGCATGTGATCAAACACTATATGTTAGCTGTTCCCATCAGATAACCTGGCAGACTTAGCCCTGTGCTTACCTGCACAGTTGGCCCTGATTATATCCGGTTAAAATGTCACTTGTTCATGAAAGCGTTCTTAACCCCCATGGGTCAATGTCTGCGCCCCTGTGGAAATCTAATTAGCATAATAATAAAAAAATCCCTATAAAAATCGGTCAGTTTAAGATAGATATCTGCATCTATCAGGGATCAAGGTAAGACCCAGATGCAGATTGTCGAAGTAACAATATTTATTGAAGCAACATGGGCAGGCAAAGACAGGCAGGCAGGGGTCGAAAATCCAGGGTAAGGCAAAGGTAAAGAACGGCAGGCAGGCTCAGGGTCAGGGACAGGCAGAGTTCAGTAATCCAGAGGTGGAGCAAAGGTACAGAACGGTAGGCAGGCAGAGAGGTCAGGCGGGCGGGTACAGGGTCAGGACAGGCAAAGGTCAAAAACCAGGAGGACGAGGAAAGAGAGGCTGGGAAACGAAAGGAGCTGGACAGGAAAAACGCTGGTAAGCTTGAACGAACAAGACAAACAAGACGAACAGGCAACAAACAGACAGAACACAGGTATAAATAGGAGATAATGGGGAAGATGGGTGACACCTGGAGGGGGGTGGAGACAAGCACAAGGTACCCCCGCTCTAGGGACGCCACCTGGCGTTCCACCTGGGAGGATACCTGGTTGACTGGGCTGGCAGCGGTGAAAGTCGGCTATGAGGGCCGGGTCCAAGATGTCTTTAGCGGGAACCCAGCAACTCTCCTCCGGGCCATAACCCTCCCAGTCAACCAGGTACTGGAAACCCCTGCCACGTGGTCGAACCCTCAGGAGGCGTCTCACCGTGTATGCTTGCTGGCCCTCAATGACACGGGGGGAGGGATGGGCCTAGAAACAGAAGACAAGGGGCAGTCAGACATGGTTTTGACTCTGGACAGAAAAGGTAGGAAAATAAGGAAGGTACAGGTCAACAGAGGACGAACAACAGAGGGGCTAATGATCTTGGATTAGGAGGGACAGGTCTCGGCTTCCCGGGGGTGTAGTGCCTCAGACTTGACCTTCTTGGATACCGGTTGGTGCTGCAGAAGCGAAGTGGCCCGAGCCTTACTGAACCCCTCCTGGAGTTCCTGGTACTCTGCGGAGCTGGCGAAAAGATCCGGGGCAATTTGCAAGCCCCCAGGAATACATCCCGGAGCAGGCAGACATAACTTTTATTTATTTTATTTTACTAGGTAAGTCAGTTTAGAACAAATTCTTATTTTTAATGATGGCCTAGGAACAGTGGGTTAACTGCCTGTTCAGGGGGAGAACGACAGATTTGTACCTTGTCAGCTCAGGGATTTGAACTTGCAACCTTCCAGTTACTAGTCCAACGCTCTAACCACTAGGCTACCCTGCCACCTCAGGCAATGAGTGTCAGGACGGGCTCCAGCCCACAATGGCACCAGTAGCCCAGTCAATGGAGGGATTGTGTCGCTGGAGCCAAGAGAATCACAATACCACGGGGACCTGCAGAGACTCAACCAACAGGAATTGGATAGCCTCCCCTACACTCGTAGGCTGATGTGGGTGGTCTGGTGGGTTACCCGGCCTATAGAGCGCCTGTCCAGCGCTCTAACACCCATGGGAAAGGAGAGGGGTTGAGTGGGATGCCCAGCTCAGATGCCAGGGTAATGTCTATGAGACTCACATCAGCCACAGGGTTTAGACTGTAATGGGTTAACAGAAATCCAACGGCATGTTCTGATAATCAAAGCAACTAGATCACATTTGTTTGACTGACTGGTCAAATAGCTCTCAATGTAGTGTGTCCAGCTCCACTTAATTGTCTCAGACTAAGGCAAGGGTCTGAATCTTACATGAGTTTGTTTTTCCCTTTGAAATGTAGAATTACATTGATTGTGTAGTGTGTTGATAAGAGAAGTTCAGACAAAACATTGTTTTCCTTAACAAAATGCTTGACCCGAGGGGGGCTAGATCCCACAGTTAATGTGCATTGATAATGGTAATTAACCCAAGACACACCACTGGTGTCATTTCCAATGGAAGCAAATTAAGCATAATGGGCAGAAAAAGCAAGGAGGAGGACAGAGCCAAGCACGAGCTAACAAGATCTTACTGGTGCATTTTAACATGTACAGTGAATTCAGACCCTTTCCTCTTTTTACATTACAGCTTTATTCTGAAAAGGATTAAATAAAAACATTTCCTCGTCAATCTTCATATAATACCCCATAATGACGAAGCGAAAACAGGTTTTTAGAGATTTTAAAAAATGTATTAAAAATAAAAAACAGAAATAACTTATTTACATACGTTTTCAGTCCCTTTGCTATGAGACTCAAAGTTGAGCTCAGGTGCATCATTGAGATGTTTCTATAACTTGATTGGACATGATTTGGAAAAGCACACACCGGTCTGAATAAGGTCCCACATTGGACAGTGCATGTCAGAGCAAACACCAAGCCATGACGTTGAAAGAATTGTTTATAGAGCTCCGAGACAGGATTGTGTCAACACGCAGATTTGGAAGGCTCCCAAAAAATGGCCCAAAGAATACAGTGGCCATCATTCTTAAATGGAAGAAGTTTGGAACCACCAAGACTCTTCCTACAGCTGGCCTTGGTCAGGGAGGTGACCAAGAAACTGACGGTCACTCTGATAGAGCTCCAGAGTTCCTCTGTGGAGATGAACCTTCCAGAAGGACAACCATCTCTGCAGCACTCCACCAATCAGGCATTTAATGTAGTGGCCAGACGGAAATCACTCCTCAGTAAAAAGCACAAGACAGCCCTCTTGGAGTTTGCCAAAAAGCACCTAAAGGACTCTCGGACCATGAGAAACAAGATTCTCTGGTCTGATGTAACCAAGATTGAACTCTTTGGTGTGAATGCCAACCGTCATGTCTGGATGAAACCTGGCACCATCCCTACAGTGAAGCATGGAGGTGGCAGCCTCATATTGCAGTAATTTTTTCAGCGGCAGGGACTTGGAGATGAGTCAGGATGGGGGGAAACGGAGCAAGGTACAGTGAGATCCTTGATGCTTCGGGACAAGTCTCTGAATGTCCTTGAGTGGCCCAGCCAGAGCCTGGCCTTGACCCTGATCGATCATCTCTGGAGAGACCTGAAAATAGCTGTACAGCGACGCTCCCCATCCAACCTGACAGAACTTGAGAGGATCTGCAGAGAAACTCCCAAAATACAGGTGTGCCAAGCTTGTACCCAAGAAGACCCGAGGCTGTAATCACTGCCAAAGGTGCTTCAACAAAGTACTGAGTAAAGAGTCTGAATACTTATGTAAATATGATATTTCATTTAAAAATAAAAATCTCTAAAATCCTGTGTTTTCTTTGTCATAATGGGGTATTGTGTGTAGATTTATGAGAAAAAAACAATTTAATACATTTTAGAATAAGAAGTTGTCAAAGAGCCTGATCTAGACCTGGTGCTCTGGTACCGCTTACTGTGTGGTAGCAGAGTGAACAGTCTATGACTCGGGTGGCTGAAGTCTTTTGTTAGGCGTTTCCTCTGACACCGCCTGGTATAGAGGTCCTGGATGGCAGAACACCTGGCCCCAGTGATGTACTGGGCCATAGGCAATACCCTCTGTAGTGCATTGCGGTCGGATGCCTAACAGTTGCCATATCAGGCCGTGTTGCAACCAGTCAGAATGCTCTTGATGGTTCAGCTGTAGAACTTTTTGACGACCTGAGGACCCATGCCAAATCTTTTCAGTATCCTGAGGAGGAATAAGCATTGTTGTGCCCTCTTCATGACTGTCTTGGTGTTTTAGGACCATGATAGTTTGTTGGTGATGTGTCTACTACAGCCTCGTCGATGTGAATTGAGGCATGCTCGACTCTCCTTTTCCTGTATTCCACGATCAGCTCCTTGGTCTTGCTCACATTGAGGGTGAGGTTGTTGTCCTGGCACCACACTCAGGCCTCTAACTTCCTCCATATAGGCTGTCTCATCGTTGTCGGTGATCAGGCCTACCTCCGTTATGTCTTCAGCAAACTTAATGGTGTTGGAGTCGTGTTTTGCCATGCAGTCATGAGTGAACAGGGAGTACAGGAGGGGACTAAGCACGCACCCCTGAGGGGCCACCGTGTTGAGGAACAGAGTGGCAGATGTTTTGTTGACTACCCTTACCACCTTGGGGCGACCCGTCAGGAAGTCCAGGATTCCGTTGCAGAGGGAGGCGTTTAGTCCCAGTGTCCGTAGGTTAGTGATGAGCTTTGAGGGCACTATTGTGTTTAACGCTGAGCTGTAGTCAATGAACAGCATTTTCACGTAGGTGTTCCTTTTGTCCAGGTGGGAAAGGGCAATGTGGAGTGCAACAGAGATTGCCCCATCTGTGCATGTGTTGGAGCAGTATGCGATTGTAGTGGGTCTAGGGTTACTGCAATGATGGTGTTGATGTGAGCATGACCAGCCTTTCAAAGCAATTCATGGCTACAGATGTGAATGCTACAGTTGGTATTCATTTAGGCAGGTTACCTTGCTGTTCTTGGGCATAGGGACTATGGTGGTCTGCTTGAAAGATGTAGGTATGACAGACTTGGTCAGGGATAGTTTGAAAATGTCAGTGAACACACTTCACAGTTGGTCAGCGCATGCTCTGAGTACATGTCCTGGCAATTTGTTTGACCTTGTGATTGTTGTTGACCTGCTTAAAGGTCTTACTCACATCAGCTATGGAGCGACACAGTTGTCCAGACCAGCTCGTGCTCTCATGCATGCTTCTGTGTTACCTGCCTCGAAGTACGCATAGAAGTAATTTAGCTCATCTGGTAGGCTTGTGTCACTGGGCAGCTCGAGGCTGGGCTTCCCTTTGCAATCCATAATAGTTTGCAAGCCCTGCCACATGCGGCAAGCATCAGAGCCGGTGTAGTAGGATTCAATCTTAGTCCTCTATTGACGCTTTGCCTGTTTGATGGTTCATCGCAGGGCATAACGGGATTTCTTGTAAACGTCCGGATTATTGTCCCTTTCCTTAAAAAAGGCAGCTTTAGCCTTTAGCTCATTGTGAATGTTGCCTGTAATCCATGGCTTCTGGTTGAGATTTGTACTTAAGGTCACTGTGGGGACGATGTCATCGATGCACTTATTGATGAAGCCTTTGACTCATGTGGTATACTCCTCAATGCCGTCAGATAAATCCCGGAACATCAAGCCTGTGCTAGCAAAACAGTCCTGTAGCTTAGCATCTGCATCATCTGACCTCTTCCTTATTGAGCGAGTCACTGGTACTTCTTACTTTAGTATTTGTTTGTAAGCCGGAATCACGGGGATAGAGTTATGGTCAGATTTGCCAAATGGAGGGCGAGGGAGAACGTGTCTCTGTGTGTGGAGTAAAGGTGGTCTAGATTTTTTTTCTCTGGTTGCACGTGTGACATGCTGGTAGAAATTAGGTAAAATGAATGTAAGTTTTCCTGCATTAAAGTCCCACTAGGAGCGCCGCTTCTGGCTGAGCATTTTCTTGTTTGCTTATGAACTTATACAGCTCACTGAGTGCGCTCTTATTGCCAGCATCGGTTTGTGGTAGTAAATAGACAGCAATGAAAATTATAGATGAAAATTCTCTTAGTAAATAGTGTGGTCTACAGTTTATCATGACGTAATCTGTTGTTATAGCTGTTATCATGAACCTCCGAAGAACAGTTCTTGTGCTGATGTTGGTTCCAGAGGCAGTTTGGAACTTGGTAGTGAGGACAGACGATTGTTAAGCGCTACGTGGTTTATCACTTGTTATGTGAGCTTGTGTGGCCTAACACTTTGCGGCTTAGCCGTTGTTGCCTCTAAACGTTTCCTCTTCACAATAACAGCACTTACAGTTGACCGGGGCAGCTCTTGCAGGGCATACATTTTATGAACTGACTTGTTGGAAAGGTGGCATGTTGAAAGTCACTGAGCTCTTCAGTAAGGCCATTCTACAGCCAATGTTTTCCTCTATGGAGATTGCATGGCTGTGTGCTCAGGTCCTATATACCTGTCAGCAACATGTGTAACTGAAATAGCCAAATCCACTAATTTAAGAGGGTGTCCACATACTTGTGTATATGTTGTGTATTACAGTTGTTAATGTCCCGTTGGTAGGATAGTCTCGAACGGAGCTCATCCAGTTTATTCTCCAATGTTTGCTTTTTGGCCAATAGGACGGATGGTAGAGGTAGGTTACCCACTTTCCTCACCTGCCAAATTCAAGAAAGTGTCCAGTATTATATAGATCCCTTATTGCATGGAACTTGCTTCCATCTCATATTGCTCAAATAAACAGCAAACCTGGTTTCAAAAACCAGATAAAGCAACACCTCGCGGCACAATGCATCTCCCCTATTTGACCTAGATATTTTGTGTGTATGCATTGACATGTAGACTACTTGTGCCTTTTGAAGAAATAGACTGTATGTAGTTCTGTCCTTGACCTGTTCTTGTCTGTTGATGTTCTGTATTATGTTTCATGTTGTGTATGGACCCCAGGAAGAGTAGCTGCTGCTTTTGCAACAGCCAATGGGGGTCCTAATAAAATACCAAAAAAACTAACCCTTGATCACGTCTGGTTCTGTTCCTCTGAAAGTTGTGTTATTTTCCGGTTTTCTGTTCTGTTCCCTCAACCGGTTCCAACCCCTAGCCATAACGTGACGTTCCCTTTCAGTCAGTCAACTTCGGTACAACATACTATGGGAAAATATAATTGTCCCAAGCCAACCCCAATGGATACTAAATGAAATGGCCCATGGAAGCCCACCCAGATATGACAGTCTGGGTATTGCACGCGGCGCGCTGTCCATTGACTTTCCCCTGTCCCAGCCGTAAGCACACTGTGTGCTATACTGGGAGCAGTGACATCCTAGCAATAAAACCCCACAAAAGTGTGCAGTGATGTCCAACTCGCCGCAGCACAAATATCTCTTAAAAGTCAACTCTTTAAACAATGCCCAAGACTCAAAACCCCGGGTGGAGTTGGCATTTACACCACAAGGTAACCCTTGCCTCTTGCTGCTATATGCCTCCGCAATCCAGTGGGAGAGGCGCTGCTTAGAGAGCGCCCTGCCACCACCTGGATTAGCAAATCAGACAAAAAGTTGGTCACATAACCGGATATCCTGGATCCATTCAATGTACGCGTGTAAAGCTTGCACTGGACACAGGGCATGTAACCTCTGTTGCTCTTCAGAAGCAAAAGAAGCAGAAGCAAGAGGAAAAAAGGTAAATAGATCAAAAACGAAGGAACTGCAGGACATAGTAATGACTTTCTGGACGAAAGCCGCATCTGGACACAACGTCACCTTAGAGTCGCCTGGAGTGAACTGAATCTAGGAAGGGCGTACGGAGGTCCCCAACACACTTAGCCAAGGCCAAAGCCCTGGCAAGGGAGGTTTTGTAGTAGAGGACTGATTCAAATCCACCGACTCCTGAGGTTCAAAGGGGGCCGCACACAGTGCCTCCAAAACCAGCGGCAAGTCCCATGTGGGCTCAATAGGTTTAGAGACACTCTTATCCAGAGCGTCTTAGGCCGGGATTCAATTGGATCTCGCTTTATTGACAATGCACCTTTAATGTTCCCATGTTCGTGGACACCACATTTACGGTAAATGCTGCATATGTCGGTTCAATCGATCAAATAGAATCCTGGCTTTATAGTCAGTGCATTTAACTGCGGTAGCTAAACAATCACATATCACAGTCATAGAAATTCAAAAGTGTCCGTAACCATTACTGACAACGTTTTCGTAGTTAAATTGTTCTGTTTGATGTGTCAGAAAGCTTTGAACATGATCATTGCCAATTCTGAAGCTTTTGAAAAGGCTAACATAATTACAAGTGACAAGATGGGAGCAATATTCCATACTCCAATCTCCATTTTGCTATTTTAGTCGGAAGTAAAACTTTTGAACCTGACATAATGCTTTCTTCATTGACAAGTAGATCTAAGTGAAATTATGTACAGTTGAAATTTGGCTGTCGAAACAATGACAAAAAAATATGTCTTTTAAACATTCACTTAGAACTGAAAAGGAATGTGACTTCAACTTCATACAAAGACATATTTTCAATGTCTTTCAATGTAATTTTGCTAACTGGGACACACACACACACACCTGTGCCTTTGCATTCAATAACATTGTAGAGAATGGTTTGTGATGCTGGGGTCAACTGCAGATGCTTTTTGGGGTAAGGGCTTCCTGGGTTGAGGTTTGTTAACAGCAAGCCCAGACCGCAAAAAGACCTGAAGAGGACAAAGGGGTCAACGTCAACATCAAGGTCACGGTCACATTTGCATATGGTCAGACAGTCCTCTCAGCACCTGAAACATATAAGCACACACATGTAAGACCTTAAAAACACACGTGTGAATATGAATGAATGACATTTCATGCCGGGTAGTTTGACCCATTCCTTACAGGTTTCCTTACACTATTCATTTCCAGCCCTAGTCTTCCAGCAGAGCACCTGATTCAATACATCTCAGTATGTTTAGTCAAACAAGTTATATGTATAGTGCTTATTTAAAATGAATGCACATGAACTCTGGAGTTGACGAAAAGTTTACATTTTTAGTACAGACCAGCTGGCCAGACACTAAACCTGACTATACTGAGGCTAAATCAAAACTGAGTGTAGATCAGTATTTGGCTTGACAGCAAGATTAACAGATCCAGATCAGTAGGATGGCTTGCTTACTTTGTTGAACACCCATACAACTCTTTGTGGTTAATAAATAAAGTGAAACTCACACTTCGTTACTTAGAAAAATAATATTTTAGAATATCTCCAAATCTGTGATTTTGGGTCAGAGCAAAGTGAGCTGGCCAACCGACTGACGCTTTTTTTGGGAAACACTCCCTTAGTCCATTGGTTACGGCCTATCTACCGGATAGGAGGGCACGATGACAGCACTGTAGCTGTCCATAGTGCTGAAATCAAAGTAGCGCGCTAGTCCTGCGGTGAACGCCCAACATCTCTTTCTCCCTCTCGCGTCTTCTCTCTCTCTCTCTCTCGCTCGCTGTCACGCACGCACACATACACAGACGGAGCACTACAACCGGAGAAACAAAACCAATGGTTACTATTGTCTCACACTCTATTTTGCATGTGTTTGTATGCGTGCAGAGAACGGTGAACGACTGGTCACATGCTTTTTTTTTGTCGTGGAAAGAGGTTGCGATGTGAGTCAATGTCCTGTAGTTGTCTACATTAGTCCATGTTTTACACCACCCAGACACCCATTCTCTGTTGGAAAAGAGATATAAAAAACAATTACACTAATCTAACCCAAAGATAAAAACATCCTTATTGATAAAATAAAATACACATTTTAACAGGATCACCAAGCTCTATTTAGGCTTTTCTAAAACATATGATTGGATATGTCTAAATAAAAACGAGACCCACAGGCGGTTGGCTATAAGTCAAAGTGTTTTTACAGAACACACACATGCAACATTTGTCACACGATTTAACGTTGCGTTTTGGAGCAACCGTGGCGCGCACGCACAGGGCTAAGCAGGATAGCATAATTGCTATTCTTACATACATCGGGTGTGCCAATATGATGCAAATTAATAAAAACAACTGTTAATTCAGTGTTGTCAAAATAACTTCATAAAGAGGGAGGAAAGAGCACTGCGGGAATGTCTATTCTTCATGTATAAAATGATAGACGGGTGAAACGCCAGATGAGAGAGGGTATGAGATGATGAGACGAGAAGTGGAAAGATTGAGGTAGAGGAGAGGCAGAGAATTGTGTTTGTTACCTTTCTCCGAGTGTAGATGCATGGTCTCTTTACTGTTTCAGATGAATCTCCTGAGAGGAAAATCAAGATGTTCGTAACTCTGTCCCTCCTCAGGAACATAACCGAGGTTGGAACCACGTCTTGTCTCCCAGTGAAAAACAAGAATGAAGAATGCACAAGGGTTTGATAAAGAACGTGATACAAATAATATGAGGCTGAAAGCGTTATTCCCGAATATGATTAGAGGTAGGTATTGATCCTGAGGGCTGTGGATATGAAGAAATCGCCTCCAACGGACGCATCCCTGCCACACTATCCGTTTGGCCACATGATGCCTTTGCCAATTTTTTCCTTTTGCATGAATGAATGAGCAGCGTCTATTTTCGTTGCAGTTTCGAAAATAGCACATTTACTTCCATCGCAGCCCTATTTTCACATAGTTTATGTAGTTAAAACAATACTGCAAACGAAAACCCAAATGGAACCCACCACCACTCATTCCTCCAGTCAGTAGGCGATTGACCCGCATTGACGTCATTGCGTCATTAGGTCTACCCTGGAAACACGGGGCTCCTATAAATAGAACACATAAATTAAGCGCGCGCAGGGTTGGCTTGTTGAGGAGTGACTATTTGTATCGAACCCATAACCCCATCCTCTGATTCCTGAGAAATATTACCGCCTCTCAAGGACAAACTGATCACGACTCATGGCTATTTTTAGAAACGGGGAGAGAGAGGGGGGTTAGAGAGAGAGAGAGAGAGCTTCGTTTGTCTTCCTCCCCGCCCCGCTCCCCATCTCTCCTCTAGCGGCAAAATAGAAACAGCGCCACGGGGATATAAATAGTACTAAACCGCCATCCAGCCAGTCAGTGGGGGGAGAGGAGACCCTGTATCTGATACAAAGTAGCCCTATCCCGGCCACGGAGTCCTGAGCAGCCCGCTGTAGTATGGTCTCAGAGAGAGAGACTGCATGGATGGCCAACCCTGCACGTGGAGAGCTATCCTCCTGTCGGATTTTGTACCAGCCCTGTTTTTCTGCTAATCAGCTGCTCATCGGGGACTTGGTAACTGAATCATGTGTGTTTTAGTAGTACTGGATTAAAAGCCTGTAGGCAAAGTAGTTCTCCAGGAGGCGGGTTGGCCACCTTTGCATTGTTACAACACTTCATGGAATAATCTCATTCTCTAATGTCTGACTTTCTTCATTATGTTCCAGGGCCGTTCATTCATCCATCCGTTCATTCTTCCATTCATTTCAAAAACTGATGAAACAACACATCTCCCATATTTGAACCAGATATTGTGTATTAGGAAAGTATATTCGGAAAGTATTCAGACCCCTTGACTTTTTCCACATTTTGTTACGTTACAGACTTATTATAAAATGTATTAAAACAATGTTTTCCCTTATTAATCTACACACAATAGCCCATAATGACAAAGCGCAAACATGATTTTTGAGATTTTTGCAAATGTATTAAATATAAAAAACTGAAATTATTCAGACCCTTCGCTATGAGACTCGGAATTGAGTTCAGGTGCATCCTGTTTTCGTTTATGATCCTTGAGGTGTTTCTACAACTTGATTGGAGTCCACCTGTGGTAAATTCTATTGATTGTGCATGATTTGGAAAGGCACACACCTGTCTGTATAAGGTCCCACAGTTGACAGTGCATTTCAGAGCAAGAAATCAAGCCAGGAGGTCAAAGGAATTATCCGTAGAGCTCCGAGACAGGATTGTGTCGAGGCACAGATCTGTGGAAGGGTACCAAAAATGTTCTGCAGCATTGAAGGTCCCCAAGAACACAGTGGCCTCCATCATTCTTAAATGGAAGAAGTTTGGAACCACCAAGACTCTTCCTAGAGCTGGCCGCCCAGACAAATTGAGCAATTGGCAGAAAAGGGCCTCGGTCAGGGAAGAAACCAGGAAACCTATGGTCCCTCTGACAGAGCTCTAGAGTTCCTCTGTGGAGATGGGAGAGCCTTCCAGACGACAACCATCTCTGCAGTACTCCACCAATCAGGCCTTTATGGTAGAGTGGCCAGACTGAAGCCACTCCTCAGTAAAAGGCACATGATAAAAAGCAAGATGGCAGCCCTGCTTCTAGCTCCTAGGAAACTTTGCAGTATTTTGTTTTTTATGTGTTATTTCTGTGACTTTAATAATGTGTACGTACTGTATTCTATTATTTTCTATTGTATCTTAGTCTATGCCTCTCTGACATTGCTCATCCAAATATTTCTATATTCTTAATTCCATTCCTTTACTTTAGATGTTTGTCTATTGTGTGTATTGTTGTGAAATTGTTAGATATAACTTGTTAGATATAACTGCACTGTTGGAGCTAGAAACATAAGCATTTCGCTACACCTGCAATAACATATGCTAAACATGTGTAACCCTAACCATTCTGGATTAATGCATGCATTTAAGTTGAACTTTTGTAGATTTTGACTGATAGCTAAGATACGGCACCACATGGCACAATTAAAACGTCAAGCCATGCCGTAATTCTGTGACAGCTAAAATATGGCACCACATGGCATAATTAAAAAGTCAAGACATGGCGTCATTCCGTTGCTGCAGTTGTGCCACGGACTGGCGTTTCATTTGGAGATTGGGTTGACTGTGAGTGTAATGAGTAGGATGTACATTCAGAAGAGAGCTGCTCTTTAACTACTGATGCCATCTACTGGTGCTTTGGGATAACTGCATTAAATACAGAGCAACTAGTGGCATGACGCTCTGAGGTAAGGTGCAGACATATCTGAGCAGCTGGGGGAGCAGGAGAGGGGGTGTGAGGAGGCAGACCTGTTGAAGTTCTCTGACTTTATCCTGAAAACAGAATACAGATTGTGTGTGTGTATGTGTGACGACGATGAGGCAGACTACCAATAGGGAGGAGGTCAGAGACCTGGCTGAGTGTTCAAGTTCCTGGGTGTACTCATCACTAAGGAATTAACAAGGTCCACACACACCCACAAAGTTGTGAAGAGGGCACAAGGCTGACAGTCCCCTCAGAAGGCTGACAAGATTTGGCATGGATCCTCAAAAAGTTTTACATCTCCACCATGAAGAACATCTTGACTGGCTGCATCACTGCTTTGTATGACAACTCCAAGGCACCTGACCACCAGGTGGTGTCAGAGGAAGGCCCAAAAAATTGTCAAAGACTCCAGCCACCCAAGCCATAGACTGTTCTCTCTGCGTCTGCACGACAAGAGGAGCCAGTGCACCATGTCTGGAACCAACAGGAGCCTGAACAGCTTCTACCCCCAAGCCATAAGACTGCTAAACAAGACTGCTAAACAAGACTGCTAAACAAGACTACTAAACAAGACTGCTAAACAAATCAAATCAAATCAAATTTTATTTGTCACATACACATGGTTAGCAGATGTGTAGCGAGTGTAGCGAAATGCTTGTGCTTCTAGTTCCGACAATGCAGTAATAACCAACAAGTAATCTAACTAACAATTCCAAAACTACTGTCTTATACACAGTGTAAGGGGATAAAGAATATGTACATAAGGATATATGAATGAGTGATGGTACAGAGCAGCATAGGCAAGATACAGTAGATGATATCGAGTACCGTATATACATATGAGATGAGTATGTAAAAAAAGTGGCATGGTTAAAGTGGCTAGTGATACATGTATTACATAAGGATGCAGTCGATGATATAGAGTACAGTATATACAGTGCCTTGCGAAAGTATTCGGCCCCCTTGAACTTTGCGACCTTTTGCCATATTTCAGGCTTCAAACATAAAGATATAAAACTGTACTTTTTTGTGAAGAATCAACAACAAGTGGGACACAATCATGAAGTGGAACGACATTTATTGGATGTTTCAAACTTTTTTAACAAATCAAAAACTGAAAAATTGTGCGTGCAAAATTATTCAGCCCCTTTACTTTCAGTGCAGCAAACTCTCTCCAGAAGTTCAGTGAGGATCTCTGAATGATCCAATGTTGACCTAAATGACTAATGATGATAAATACAATCCACCTTTGTGTAATCAAGTCTCCGTATAAATGCACCTGCACTGTGATAGTCTCAGAGGTCCGTTAAAAGCGCAGAGAGCATCATGAAGAACAAGGAACACACCAGGCACGTCCGAGATACTGTTGTGAAGAAGTTTAAAGCCAGATTTGGATACAAAAAGATTTCCCAAGCTTTAAACATCCCAAGGAGCACTGTGCAAGCGATAATATTGAAATGGAAGGAGTATCAGACCACTGCAAATCTACCAAGACCTGGCCGTCCCTCTAAACTTTCAGCTCATACAAGGAGAAGACTGATCAGAGATGCAGCCAAGAGGCCCATGATCACTCTGGATGAACTGCAGAGATCTACAGCTGAGGTGGGAGACTCTGTCCATAGGACAACAATCAGTCGTATATTGCACAAATCTGGCCTTTATGGAAGAGTGGCAAGAAGAAAGCCATTTCTTAAAGATATCCATAAAAAGTGTCGTTTAAAGTTTGCCACAAGCCACCTGGGAGACACACCAAACATGTGGAAGAAGGTGCTCTGGTCAGATGAAACCAAAATTGAACTTTTTGGCAACAATGCAAAACGTTATGTTTGGCGTAAAAGCAACACAGCTCATCACCCTGAACGCACCATCCCCACTGTCAAACATGGTGGTGGCAGCATCATGGTTTGGGCCTGCTTTTCTTCAGCAGGGACAGGGAAGATGGTTAAAATTGATGGGAAGATGGATGGAGCCAAATACAGGACCATTCTGGAAGAAAACCTGATGGAGTCTGCAAAAGACCTGAGACTGGGACGGAGATTTGTCTTCCAACAAGACAATGATCCAAAACATAAAGCAAAATCTACAATGGAATGGTTCAAAAATAAACATATCCAGGTGTTAGAATGGCCAAGTCAAAGTCCAGACCTGAATCCAATCTAGAATCTGTGGAAAGAACTGAAAACTGCTGTTCACAAATGCTCTCCATCCAACCTCACTGAGCTCGAGCTGTTTTGCAAGGAGGAATGGGAAAAAATTTCAGTCTCTCGATGTGCAAAACTGATAGAGACAGCGACTTACAGCGACTTACAGCTGTAATCGCAGCAAAAGGTGGCGCTACAAAGTATTAACTTAAGGGGGCTGAATAATTTTGCACGCCCAATTTTTCCGTTTTTGATTTGTTAAAAAAGTTTGAAATATCCAATAAATGTCGTTCCACTTCATGATTGTGTCCCACTTGTTGTTGATTCTTCACAAAAAAATACAGTTTTATATCTTTATGTTTGAAGCCTGAAATGTGGCAAAAGGTCGCAAAGTTCAAGGGGGCCGAATACTTTCACAAGGCACTGTACGTATGCATATGAGATGAATAATGTAGGGTAAGTAACATTATATAAGGTAGCGTTGTTTAAAGTGGCTAGTGATATATTTACATCATTTCCTATCAATTCCCATTATTCAAGTGGCTGGAGTGAGTCAGTGTCATTGTCAGTGTGTTGGCAGCAGCCACTCAATGTTAGTGGTGGCTGTTTAACAGTCTGATGGCCTTGAGATAGAAGCTGTTTTTCAGTCTCTCGGTTCCAGCTTTGATGCACCTGTACTGACCTCGTCTTCTGGATGATAGCGGGGTGAACAGGCAGTGGCTCGGGTGGTTGATGTCCTTGATGATCTTTATGGCCTTCCTGTAACATCGGGTGGTGTAGGTGTCCTGGAGGGCAGGTAGTTTGCCCCCGGTGATGCGTTGTGCAGACCTCACTACCTTCTGGAGAGCCTTACGGTTGAGGGCAGAGCAGTTGCCGTACCAGGCAGTGATACAGCCCGACAGGATGCTCTCGATTGTGCATCTGTAGAAGTTTGTGAGTGCTTTTGGTGACAAGCCAAATTTCTTCAGCCTCCTGAGGTTGAAGAGGCGCTGCTGCGCCTTCTTCACGATGCTGTCTGTGTGAGTGGACCAATTCAGTTTGTCTGTGATGTGTATGCCGAGGAACTTAAAACTTGCTACCCTCTCCACTACTGTTCCATCGATGTGGATAGGGGGGTGTTCCCTCTGCTGTTTCCTGAAGTCCACAATCATCTCCTTAGTTTTGTTGACATTGAGTGTGAGGTTATTTTCCTGACACCACACTCCGAGGGCCCTCATCTCCTCCCTGTAGGCCGTTTCGTCGTTGTTGGCCCCCTTGAACTTTGCGACCTTTTGCCACATTTCAGGCTTCAAACATAAATATATAAAACTGTATTTTTTTGTGAAGAATCAACAACAAGTGGGACACAATCATGAAGTGGAACAACATTTATTGGATATTTCAAACTTTTTTAATTAACAAATCAAAAACTGAAAAATTGGGCGTGCAAAATTATTCAGCCCCCTTAAGTTAATACTTTGTAGCGCCACCTTTTGCTGCGATTACAGCTGTAAGTCGCTTGGGGTATGTCTCTATCAGTTTTGCACATCGAGAGACTGAAATGTTTTCCCATTCCTCCTTGCAAAACAGCTCGAGCTCAGTGAGGTTGGATGAAGAGCATTTGTGAACAGCAGTTTTCAGTTCTTTCCACAGATTCTCGATTGGATTCAGGTCTGGACTTTGACTTGGCCATTCTAACACTTGGATATGTTTATTTTTGAACCATTCCATTGTAGATTTTGCTTTATGTTTTGGATCATTGTCTTGTTGGAAGACAAATCTCCGTCCCAGTCTCAGGTCTTTTGTAGACTGCATCAGGTTTTCTTCCAGAATGGTCCTGTATTTGGCTCCATCCATCTTCCCATCAATGTTAACCATCTTCCCTGTCCCTGCTGAAGAAAAGCAGGCCCAAACCATGATGCTGCCACCACCATGTTTGACAGTGGGGATGGTGTGTTCAGCTGTGTTGCTTTTACGCCAAACATAACGTTTTGCATTGTTGCCAAAAAGTTCAATTTTGGTTTCATCTGACCAGAGCACCTTCTTCCACATGTTTGGTGTGTCTCCCAGGTGGCTTGTGGCAAACTTTAAACAACACTTTTTATGGATATCTTTAAGAAATGGCTTTCTTCTTGCCACTCTTCCATAAATTGCAGATTTGTGCAATATACGACTGATTGTTGTCCTATGGACAGAGTCTCCCACCTCAGCTGTAGATCTCTGCAGTTCATCCAGAGTGATCATGGGCCTCTTGGCTGCATCTCTGATCAGTCTTCTCCTTGTATGAGCTGAAAGTTTAGAGGGACGGCCAGGTCTTGGTAGATTTGCAGTGGTCTGATACCCCTTCCATTTCAATATTATCGCTTGCACAGTGCTCCTTGGGTTGTTTAGAGCTTGGGAAATATTTTTGTATCCAAATCCGGCTTTAAACTTCTTCACAACAGTATCTCAGACCTGCCTGGTGTGTTCCTTGTTCTTCATGATGCTCTCTGCACTTTTAACGGACCTCTGAGACTATCACAGTGCAGGTGCATTTATACGGAGACTTGATTACACACAGGTGGATTGTATTTATCATCATTAGTCATTTAGGTCAACATTGGATCATTCAGAGATCCTCACTGAACTTCTGGAGAGAGTTTGCTGCACTGAAAGTAAAGGGGCTGAATAATTTTGCACGCCCAATTTTTCAGTTTTGGATTTGTTAAAAAAGTTTGAAATATCCAATAAATGTCGTTCCACTTCATGATTTTGTCCCACTTGTTGTTGATTCTTCACAAAAAAATACAGTTTAATATCTTTATGTTTGAAGCCTGAAATGTGGCAAAAGGTCGCAAAGTTCAAGGGGGCCGAATACTTTCGCAAGGCACTGTATGTAGCTACCTCAATTACCTTGTACTCCTGCATATCGACTCGGTACTGGTAACTGTTATTTTTACTCGTCATTGTTAGTTGTTATTCACTGTGTATTTATTCCTCGTGTCACTATTTCTATTTTTGCATTGTTGAAAAAGAACTCGTAAGAAAGCATTTCACTGTTAGTCTACAACTGTTGTTTTACGAAGCATGTGACAAATAACATTTGATTTGATTTTGTGTCCATATACACCAGGATCAAGGCGACAGCTCTCTGTTTGATTCTATTAACCATTTAAAATGTCTGTCATCGGAACTCTGAGACACAGTGAACACAGAGGAGCAGAGGACAGTGAAACAGCACCACATGACATTCTCCTGTGACCATGTGGACTCATGCAGCACAGTGAAAGGCACTTTTGGAGGAAGATAATGTTACTTTTGGAACTCAAAGTTGGGTCATTTAGCAGCGAGCCTAATTGTGTTTTTAATGTCTTCATTTTGGTTTCATATGGTGCAGCTATAACAGAGGGATTTCTGGGGAGGCATCAGGTAGAAAATAGCAACAGCCATATCCTCCCCCCATCCCATCTCCTCCATCCCCAGACATAGAAATAAAGAGCAGCCCCTGGCAGTCATTACAGGTCCTGACGGTAAGCAGTTTCATCCCAGGCCCTAGTAAATCACAGCCACTGGAGACATCCGAGCTGTGATGGCTTTATGTGCTGTTTTATCTCCACAATATACCTGATTTATAATTTCCTTGATCTTGGCAGAGGAAAATAACCAACATCTTCACCTGATGACATCGTGCTCTGGTAAATACTTTATTTGTTTGTATTTTAAATTGTGTTTTTGTTGACTGGGGGATAAATGTGGCAATATTGGCATATTTATATAGACTCTCTCCCTACGTCTTTGTCTGTCATCCCCTCCTCTTCTCTCTCTCCCTGTTATTTTAGTTTTGAGCTATGTTGAAGGAGGTCCTTTCGGTTTGAAAACCATATAAGCATCTTTTCCTGTTTCCTCATGTTTTCCTACAGTGCTGATCGTGTCCTGTCCTCCTGTGACTCAGTGGGTGCTTGTGCATGCACACACAACAACAACAACACACACACAGTGTTGGTTGGGTAAGCTTATAGGCCCACTGAGAAGTTTAGCTCTGTGGGTAATGTATCAGTTCTTTCTCAAGGTCACTATTACTGTGTAATATCTCCCAAACATCACCAATAAAAGCAGGACACCAGATACACTTTTGGAAATACATTTTTTTAAATAGATTTTTAAGAGAAAAATATTATACCAATCTTGAATTCCCTACAATAAAAGTCACATAAACAGTAAATATACAGTAAGGTTGACCTACCACATTTTTGTAAGGGCTTCACCTTCTGTTGCCCTCCAGTACAGATCCTGTAAGTCTGTGTTCAGTAGCTGATTGTTAATGATATAGATCTGTCAGGATGACAAGCTGTTGTGGAGGTCCTAAAGGCTGCTTATTGGAATATTAGTCAGCTGTTTAACCATCCAGAGTCATACAGCCTTCTGTGGCCAAGAGGCTCTACTACAGCATACCTGTTGTCTCTCTCTGCATCTTTGTCTCCACCTGCACATATCCAACAAAGAATCAGTGCTACAGTGTCTACTCACGTTTCCTGCTTTCTCCTGGTTTTACTATTGCTCAGGTTTTATATTACACCTTGGGTCTGGCATAAAGCTAGTGATTTCTTTGGTTGATCGTTGTTATTTCTAAGGTTTTTGCCCTAATTTGTTATGTTAAAGCCCCTACATTATATAAACCTTGCTGTTGGTGTTAACACAAGGACAGTCCAGCATTTCTGTATCCCCTTGTTCTCTCCTTCCACTCTTACCTCCCTCACTAACCCTCTTCACTCTGTCTTGTGTCGTGCTGAGTGTGTATATCGGTCTTTCTAACAGGCTTGTAACAGCTCCACAGGGCGAAATAGACTGCTACTTTTTCAATTAGACACAGACTCACATATCACTGCATATTACAGAGAGGAGGAATACTGCAGCCTGAAGACAGGATTACACTGAGCATGCAACACGCACGCACGCACACACACACACGCAGACACACACGCAGAGACACACGCAGACACACGCGCAGAGACACACATGCAGACACACACACACAGAGACACACACGCAGACACACACACGCAGAGACACACACGCCGAGACACACACGCAGAGACACACACACACACACACGCACACACGCACACACGCACACACGCACACACGCACACACGCACACACACACACACACACACACACACACACACACACACACACACACACACACACACACACACACACACACATTCAGCAAATTACCAGAACTCTCAGTCTACTGGAAACCCTGTAGGCCTATGGGAAATTGGGCCGTGACTGAATTAAAAACAGAATTGACCCTTAATGGAGAAGTTTACTTTTTTACAACCAAATCTGTACTGTGGAAGTAAATTGTATGTTATGGAAAAATAACATAATTGTGGAACATGTGACATGTTTCTACATGTGTACATTCATGTTATCACATGTTATCACATTAACTTCACATAAGATCACGCAATCACATGAAAACATGTGTTTTTGGAAAACTTCACGTGTTCACATGTGAAATTCATGTGTTTTTTCCGTAAGGGAAGGGTCCAGTTTTTTTGTGATTTTGCTTGTTTCTGAGAAGTGTATCCCAACCAGCGATACACTTCCTAATCTTCGTTGTGAAGTATGGGAGCCGAAAAACCATGAACAAAGGCTCCAAAAACAACGAGATACATTATTTTAGAAACTGAAATACAGTATGGAGACGCAGTTCTTCAGATGTTGTTTACATGAAATTAAGTGATTCTTTATCCCCAACGTTATATTCTATTTTGTGAGACTCAAACGGTTTCCCCTATCCAGTTCCATTCTCTCTTTAGCCTGTAGCTAGAATGGACTGAGAGGTGTCGCAAAAGTTGCAACAAAATGGAATATAACGTTTTTTATTCATCCGTTATTTTACCAGGTAAGTTGACTGAGAACACGTTCTCATTTGCAGCAACGACCTGGGGAATAGTTACAGGGGAGAGGAGGGAATGAATGAACCGATTGTAAAATGGGGATTATTAGGTGACCGTGATGGTTTGAGGGCCAGATTGGGAATTTAGCCAGGATAACGGGGTTAACACCCCTACTCTTACGATAAGTGCCATGGGATCTTTAATGACCTCAGAGAGTCAGGACACCCGTTTAACGTCCCACCCGAAAGACGGCGCCCTACACAGGGCAGTGTCCCCAATCACTGCCCTGGGGCATTGGGATATTCATTTAGACCAGAGGAAAGAGTGCCTCCTACTGGCCCTCCAACACCACCATCCGTCGCGGATAAAGTTCAGAGTAACACAATTTCATGTGTGCAACATTTAAAAGGAAGTATTTGGGTGTTTTTGGAGCCTTTGTTCATGTTTATCAGCGGCTCCAAAACTGCAGAACGAGCAATGAGGAAGTGTATCGCGAGCAACCCAATCTCCAAATAAAATGTCAACAGAATTACGCATGACTTTACATTTGAATAACTATCTGTCAGTCAAACTTTGCAAAAGTGAAACTAAAACTTGATTTTCGAATCGTTAAGTTTAGGGCTAAGGTTAGAGATAGGGTTAAACTTAAGTTTAGGCATTAATTCCGAGCATGCCACAACTAGATGGTAATAGGTGCTCACTATGTCTTTAGTGGACGGTATAGCTCTGCAAATGGCAAAAAAAGTGTCTACACCCTTCTATCACACGCAATTTACATCCAAAATAGAGATTTGGTTGTAATAAAGTTAACTTCTCCTTTAATGACACTTTCTTAGGTTGGTTTCATTAGAACAGCCCAGGTGTGGAAAAAAGTACTACATTTTCATACTTGAGTAAAGGAACCTTAATAGAAAATGACTCAAGTAAAAGTGAAGGTCACCATGTAAAATACTACTTGAGTAAAAGTCTAAAAGTATTTGGTTTTAAATATACTTGAGTATCAAAAGAAAATGGAGTTTCTAAAATGTCCTTACGTATTAAAAGTAAAAGTATAAACCATTTTGAATTTCTTATATTACACTTTTTTTTTTACAATGGCTAGGACCCATTTCTCAGTACTTAGGTCACTTTTTCAAAACTCTTCTCACAGTGAGCACAAGAGCAGTCTATGTGGGTTAAACTGTGGATCATTTTTCATTGCTTTGGCACAACATGCATTCAATATCTACATCTTTCAAATTTCATGAATTCTTGTCTCGCTCAGACACAAGGTCCACCAAACTCTATATACCTACAGGCCAATTTGCACATGTTTACATACTCTTTTCAAAACTGTTAAACATAAGTTAAAACCTAACATAACACAAAATTGAATAAGACAGCAATATTCTACATTTCTACAGTAATACCGTATTGAAACATATTCCAAATAAAAAAAATTAAATACTATCAAAACATTTAGACCAACCACAGCTGATTCCCATTGTAGCTGAACACCTACCCAGGTGTTAGTCTTTCAATTTCATTACCATCTATACAAAAAGGGACATCTTAGGAAAAATGCTGTACTGTAATGTAAACATGGACCCAGCTAGAGATAGAGAGGTGTCTGACAGAGGAAGAAGAGTGGCTGGGAGAGGGAGAGGAGTACGTATGCGTGCTGGAAGAAGACTGAGAGGAAGATCAAGAGCTGTATTCTCAGATGAGATTAGGGCTACTTTAAGTGATCATGTAATAAATCATGGTCTGTCAATGAGAGTGACTGGTCTGAGAGTGCAGCCAAATCTGCAACGCTCAACAGTGGCATGTATTGTGAGAAATTTCTGGCAAAACAACAGGTAAGATGTGCATTCTGCAAGGGCATCTGACTGAACTGCACATTACAGAAGTCAATTGAGCAAAGCCTCCAAACCCACTTGTGTGTAATTGTTTTTTAAGTTTCTGCTTAGGGCCCAACGGTTACCTCCCACAGGCGGGAGAGGTAGGATTTTCACTGCTGTGCAGGAAACTGCAATCGTTGATATGGTCATCAGAAACAATGGCAGAAAACTCAGAGATTTGGGACAGTTTTGGCAGACAGCATTACATTTGGAAATATTCACAATGTAATAAGCATAACAACTATTTCTAGAGTCCTGAAATAACATCAAGTCAGGATGAAGCAGTTGTACACTGTCCCCTTTGAGAGGAACTCTGAATGAGTCAAGCAACTCAGGAACCAATATGTCACAGTAAGTTTACTATAAAATACAAAACTGGTTTTGAGCAAAACCAAACACAGCAGAGGCACACAATGGCATGTTTTTAGGTATAATGTAAACTACCGTAATAGTCTAACTCTTATGTTGCCTTGTGGATTTATTTTAGGGAGTCATGGAGATTGAAGCCAGGCAAACACCCCACATATTCATCCTTGTAGATGAGGCTGGTTTCAACTTGGCCAAAACAGAGGCAGTAGGGATGACCAGGGATGTTTTCTTGATAAGTGTGTGAATTTGAACATTTTCCTGTCAAAATGTAATGAGTACTTTTGGATTTCAGGGAAAATTTTTTCTTTAGGAATGTAGTGAAGTAAAATGAAAAGTTGTCAAAAATATAAATAGGAAAGTACAGATACCCCCCAAAAATACTTAATTAGTACTTTAACGTTTTTTTTACTTAAGTATTTTACACCACTGGAACAGCCCAGGGCAGAATGTATTAAATAGGAACTTAATTCATTACCTGGAAAGAAGAAGCCAATTGAGTTAATTGTTTCAGGATTTAATTAGTATGTAGAACAGCTATTGATTTCTGCTTAATGAGAATGTCTAACTGGCTCAGGGGAGTAATTACGGATAAGGAGAATCCAGTGATCACGCACGCAAACACACACACAGACACACAGACACACAGACACACACACACACACACACACACACACACACACACACACACACACACACACACACACACACACACACACACACACACACACACACACACACACAGAGGACAGGATCACACATGCCTAAATAACAAACACACACAATGTTATATCCCCAGTGAAACCAGTGACATCGATGGGCTCTCCAGTTTCACATTATCCTGTAACAAATAGTAAGTTGCATCATGTAGGCCTAGCAGACAAACTCAAATGTTTATTGAAGCACTGAAAGAACAGTAAATATTCTCTGTGCATGAAACCAATAAACCTCCAGGACAGCCACTGTAGAGACCACGTTAAAGAGAGGGGATATACAATTAATGTTTGTTGATTTTATATAAATCCCCTGAGTGATATCTCCCCACACTGATAATAAAACATTGGGTAATACACTGGATTTACACTATACAGTGCTATCTAAGACCCAAAAGTAGAACAAATACAGTTTAAAGAGGAAGAAAAGGAAATCTCTCTCTCTCTCTCCATTATTTATATCGCTCCCTTTTCTCTATTTGGGATGACCTGCAGAGTAAATGCCAGTGTGATCCTTTCTCATTCTCCAACCATCCGGCGGGCAGTGGTGTAAAGTACTTAAGTAGAAATACTTTCAAGTACTACTTAATTCGTTTTTTTGGTGTATCTGTACTTTACTATTTATATTTTGGACAACTTTTACTTTACTTCACTACACTCCTGAAGAAAATTATGTACTTTGTACTCCATACATTTTCCCTGACACCCAAATGTACTCGTTACATTTTGAATGCTTAGCAGGACAGGAAAATGGTCCAATTCATGTACTTTTCAAGAGAACATCCCCGGTCATCCTTACTGCCTCTGATCTGGCGGACTTGCTAAACACAAATGCTTCGTTTGTAAATGATGTCTGAGTGTTGGAGTGTGCCCCTGGCAATCCGTATTATTATTATTTTTTTAATGGTGCCGTCTTGTTTGATTAACATAAGGAATTTGAAATGATTTATACTTTTACTTTTGATACTTAAGTATATTTTAGCAATTACATTTACCTTTGATAATTAAGTATATTTAAAACAAAATACTTTTAGACTTTTAATCAAGTAGTATCACTTTCACTTTTACCACTGCCAGGTGTGTGTATGTGTGTGAGCAGCAGGAGCCAGTTCATTGTTATCAGTCCTCCTGAGGTAGAGAGAGAGATTGAGAGAAGGAGCGCAAGAGCGAGAGAGAATGCGAGAGCATGAGATAGAATGCAAAAGATACAGTTGCAGGCAGTGTCCTGGGTGAGGCAGCAGAGAAACAGCCTTTGTCTCCATGTCAGCGCTGTGACAGCTGTAATGCTGCTGTGTCCAGACATACACAGAAACACACATATGTACACACAGACTCACGCACGCAAGCACCCACACGTCCATGCCGTGCTTGACAGACTTGCTCTGAGTGACTCAACATTTGAGAGAGAGAGAGTATTCTGTCCTTTGTAGAGAGTGAATGTAGTACCACTACCACTTGCTATAAGGGTCCAGACTTGCAAAGCCTGTATTGCAGTTGAAAACAGACCAAAGGGTCACATTTATTTTGAAGTTCTGAACGTTGCAGTTAGAAAAGCGCACACACACACACACACACACACACACACACACACACACACACACACACACACACACACACACACACACACACACACACACACACACACACACACACACACACACAAAAACACACAAAACACACTAAACACACTAAACACACACTTTGTGGGCAGGTGATCAAGAGCACCTGCAGTGCTGACATTAACATGATAAATACGAGTGGCTCAGTTTGACTCTGTAAATTTGAAGTTTGGTAATTAATAGAAATGGAGAGGAAAACACTGAATGTTTAAATATGACTAGAATAATGTCACACTGCTGGTGCACCATACTAATGCATTATAGATGAACATCTGTGTCTTCCATTTGCATGTTGAGGTTGTATTTCAGATCACATTTTGTCACATTGCCCAAGTATATGTTTAAATTAGTCTGCAGGGAATATATATGACAATTAACCTCTTGCTCTAACCCTTATTCTAAACCTAACCCTAGCCATAACCTAACCCAAACCTTAACCTTAATCATTACTTTAACCCTGATCAGCTAAAATAAAAGATCTCAGAATTTTCCAAAAAGCATACACTCAAATTCTGTGCACAAATGTGTGTACATCCCTGTTAGTGAGCATTCTTTTCTTTGCCAAGAAAATCCATCCACCTGACAGGTGTGGCATATCAAGAAGCTGATTTAACGACATGATCATTATACAGGTGCACCTACTGCTGGGAATGATAAAAGGCCACTAAAATATGCAGTTTTGCCACAAAACACAATGGCACAGATGTCTGAAGTTTTGAGGGAGCGTGCACTTGGCATACTGACTGTAGGAATGTCCACCAGAGCTGTAGCCAGAGAAAAGCCTTCTCCAACATCGTTATAGAGAAGTTGGCAGTACATCCAGCTGGCCTCAGAACTGCAGACCAAGTTTATGGCGTTGTGTGGGCAAGCGGTTTGCTGATGTCAACGTTGTGAACAGAGTGCCCCATGGTGGTGGTTGGGTTATAGTATGGGCAGGCATAAGCTACTGACAATGAACAAAACTACATTTTATCAATGACAATTTGAATGCCCAGAGAAACCATGATGAGATCCTATGACGAGATCCTGAGGCCCATTCATCTGCTGCATTCACCGCATATTTCAGCATGATAATGCATGGCCCGAAGTTGAAAATGTCCCAGTTCTTTCACGGACTGCATACTCACCAGAAAATGTCATCCATTGAGCATTTTTGGGATGCTCTGGATTGAAGAGTATGACAGCACGTTCCAGTTCCCGCCAATATCCAGCAACTTTGCACAGCTATTGAAGGCGAATGGGACAACATTCCACAGGCCAGAATCAACTTCCTGATCAACTCTATGTGAAGGAGATGTGTTGTGCTGCATGAGACAAGGTATCTGTGACCACCAGATGCATATCTGTGTGATGGAAACTTTTATCTTGTGAAGAGACAGCCTTGAAAATGTTAATATTTTCTTCATGTCATACAGGGCATTCGGAAAGTATTCAGACCCCTTGACTTTTTCCACATATTGTTATGTTATAGCCTTATTCTAAAATGTATTTCAATAAAACAAAAAATCTTAGCAATCTACACACAATACCCCATAATGACAATGCAAAAACAGGTTTTTAGAAATGTTTAGAAATGTATTAAATATAAAAAACAGAAATACCTTATTTACATAAGTATTCAGACCCTTTGCTATGAGACTCGAAATTGAGCTCAAGTACATCCTGTTTCCATTCATCATCCTTGAGATGTTTCCACAACTTGATTGGAGTCCACCTGTGGTAATTTCAATTGATTGGACATGGTTTGGAAAGGCACACACCTGTCTATATAAGGTCCCACAGTTGACAGTCCATGTCAGAGCAAAAACCAAGCCATGAGGTCGAAGGAATTGTCCGTAGAGCTCCGAGACAGGATTTTGTCGAGGCACAGATCTGGGGAAGGTTACCAAAAATGTCTGCAGCATTGAAGGTCCCGAAGAACACAGTGGCCTCCATCATTCTTAAATGGAAGATATTTGGAACCACCAATACTCTTCCTAGAGCTGGCCACCTGGCAAAACTGAGCAATTGGGGGAGAAGGGCCTTGGTCAGGGAGGAAACCAAGAACTCAATGGTCACTCTGACAGAGCTCTAGAGTTCCTCTGTGGAGATGGGAGATCTTTCCAGAAGGACAACCATCTCTGCAGCACTCCACCAATCTGGCCTTTATTGTATAGTGGCCAGACAGAAGCCACTCCTTAGTAAAAGGCACATGACAGCCCCCTTGGAGTTTGCCAAAAGGAACCTAAAGACTCTCAGATAATGAGAAACAAGATGCTCTGGTCTGATGAAACCAAGATTGAACTCTTTGGTCTGAATGCCAAGTGTCAAGTCTGGAGGAAACCTGGCACCATCCTTACGGTGAAGCATGGTGGTGGCAGCATCATGCTGTGGGGATGTTATTCAGCGGCAGGGACTTGGAGACAAGTCAAGATTGAGGAAAGATGAACGGAGCAAAGTACAGAGAAATCCCTCCTTAGGACCATCTGGCAGAATGCCCAGAATATATTCTATAAATTAGGATAGGAGACGGTGTCAGATACATGCCGGAACCAACCCTATGAACTATGCAAATGTAACATGTCTTTTAGCAGTATATTAGGGATCTAACGGGACTGCCCCGGGAGAGCTCCTGACAGACGTTCACTATGGTTCATCAAGTTAATAACTGTTAATAAAGAAGGATTCATTTAAGATTAACTTCCAGTGTCCCATGTGTAGAATTTCCACAAAAATTTGGTGTCAGGAATTGGATGACTGATTCTGCCTGTGGAGATTTCCATTGGGGGTCTGCGAGGAAAACTGGTGGCAAATTATATGAAGCATGAGGGAAATTCACGTCTGTCCAAAAGTTGACGTTGACCCACCCAGACCAGACCCTTACTGTGAGCTGTCCAGGAGGAGACACATCATCTGCGAACAATCGAAGGACATGGCGACTGAATTTCAGTAAGTCAATTTGTATAAATATTTAAAAAATTGTGATAAAACCAATAAAACTAAACATAAAAATGGAATTGAATGTGGATGTGAAAGTTGTGTGAGTGTGGAAAGTATTAACCTGATTTAAATTGGGATAATAAAACAATTGAAATTTGGATGCAAAAATATTTTTACCTAGATAGGAAGAAATATTTGGATAATAAGCTGATTGAAATTTCGATAATAGCACAAGGTGCTATTCTATATGTATAGAAAGATACATATATTGCATAGCAAGTAACGACAGAGAATCGTTGAGGATGTACATGGTAATAGGGGAGATTACCGAGTGTGTTTGGGAATAGTACTAAGTGAATATGGATGTGAGAGTTGTGTGAGTGTGGAAAGACGCGTTAAGATGATTGAATTTAAGATATTAAGCTGATTGAAATGTGGATAGTAAGAGGATTGAAATTTGGATATTAAGCTGATTGAAATGTGTATAATAAGAGGATTGAAATTTGGATATTAAACTGATTGAAATTTGTATAATAAGAGATTGAAATGTAGAATACAGTACTGAGTGAATGAGAGCTGTCAGGGGACTGGCTCCGGTGTGAAAGGAAAAAATGGGAGGTTACTGAATGAGTGTCTGAATGGATACCCCAACCAGTTCTGTGAGCTGAGTTTTTGATCTATAACGTTATCTACGGTTATTATACATGTATAGGAAGTAGCGGCAAGCTGGTCTTCGGAGAAGGCTAGAGAGAGGGCAAAGAGACCCCACTGACAATTGTCTGAGAACCACTGGAGGCCTCAATGACAATTGTCTGTAGGTATTTATAAGATAAGTGTTTACGTGGTCGGAGTACCACTGGAACCGTTGAAGATACATATGATAAATACCTAAGAAGTGTCTACGTGTGTTTGCAGCCACTAATTATAGCACAGGGTATTATTTTATATGATACATATGGTATCTATGTTGTCTGGGAACCACTGATGATAGCACGGGGTGTTATAATATATGATACATATGGTGTCTATGTTGTCTGGGAACCACTGATGATAGCACGGGGTGTTATAATATATGATACATATGGTGTCTACGTTGTCTGGGAACCACTGATGATAGCACGGGGTGTTATTTTATATGATACATATGGTATCTATGTTGTCTGGGAACCACTGATGATAGCACGGGGTGTTATAATATATGATACATATGGTGTCTACGTTGTCTGGGAACCACTGATGATAGCACGGGGTGTTATAATATATGATACATATGGTGTCTACGTTGTCTGGGAACTACTGATGATAGCACGGGGTGCTATTGTAGGCATTTAGAGTCGTTGAAGATGCACATGAGTGGTGTGGATGTCTGTAGGCATTTATGTTGACCTGTAACGTTAAATAGGGAATATGTATAGGTGAGAGATATGAAAGGAGAAAGTACTATTCCCGAATATGCTGTTAAATAGATCAACTAGCATAAACATCTAAACCCCATGAGTCTAAAGGAGGGATTGGGGAAGAAAAGTATACTGGGTTAGTAGAGATTTGCTAAAGTAACGGAGAAAAATAATAATAATAATAATAATATCCAACTTGCACACCCACACGTAGTTATTCATAAGTGGTGTAAAAAGTATTAAGATAAATTAATAGTATAATGGATCACTAGATTTGATAATAATCTATAGGGGAGGGGACACGCCATTTATAGGGGACTGATAGACATTGCCAGCCCAGTTATTGTGAAAGTTGATCCCAGAAAGAGACTCTAGTCTCCAGAGCTACCTTAAAAAAGGAAGCTCCCTCCAAAGTTTATCTCTTCCCTTCTGAATTGGGCGATGTATTTTATAAATTCAGCACATTACATGTTAATCTTAAAAGAATAGACATTTAATACATTTTAAAATAAGGTCACATGACGAACAGCGGGATTGAGCATTGGGACTGATATTAAATGAAAGGCCACCATCTGGTGTTTGGGTTAGAGATATGTTTCGTGTGGAACAATAGATAGCAGCCAATACTAACTGAACTCAAACAGGCTGTAAGGGACACAGTGGGGACATTTGGGACAGAGGTATGAATAATTGAATAAGACACGTTTTTGACTATTTCCAATTATTAATTGTATTGTTTGGGGAGCACAAGTGATTTAAGTAAGAAGGTAATGTCATCAAAAACAATAATCTGTTTCCATTGTGTGGAACTGTGTCCAGTGACTAAAGTAAGAGGGTAATGTAATCTAAAACAATAATCTGTTTCCATTGTGTGGAACTGTGTCCAGTGACTGAAGTAAGAAGGTAATGCAATCTAAAACAATAATCTGTTTCCATTGTGTGGAACTGTGTCCAGTGACTGAAGTAAGAAGGTAATGCAATCTAAAACAATAATCTGTTTCCATTGTGTGGAACTGTGTCCAGTGACTAAAGTAAGAAGGTAATGTAATCTAAAACAATAATCTGTTTCCATTGTGTGGAACTGTGTCCAGTGACTGAAGTAAGAAGGTAATGCAATCTAAAACAATAATCTGTTTCCATTGTGTGGAACTGTGTCCAGTGACTGAAGTAAGAAGGTAATGCAATCTAAAACAATAATATGTTTCCATTGTGTGGAACTGTGTCCAGTGACTAAAGTAAGAGGGTAATGTAATCTAAAACAATAATCTGTTTCCATTGTGTGGAACTGTGTCCAGTGACTGAAGTAAGAAGGTAATGCAATCTAAAACAATAATCTGTTTCCATTGTGTGGAACTGTGTCCAGTGACTAAAGTAAGAAGGTAATGTAATCTAAAACAATAATCTGTTTCCATTGTGTGGAACTGTGTCCAGTGACTGAAGTAAGAAGGTAATGCAATCTAAAACAATAATCTGTTTCCATTGTGTGGAACTGTGTCCAGTGACTGAAGTAAGAAGGTAATGCAATCTAAAACAATAATCTGTTTCCATTGTGTGGAACTGTGTCCAGTGACTAAAGTAAGAGGGTAATGTAATCTAAAACAATAATCTGTTTCCATTGTGTGGAACTGTGTCCAGTGACTAAAGTAAGAGGGTAATGTAATCTAAAACAATAATCTGTTTCCATTGTGTGGAACTGTGTCCAGTGACTAAAGTAAGAGGGTAATGTAATCTAAAACAATAATCTGTTTCCATTGTGTGGAACTGTCCAGTGACTGAAGTAAGAAGGTAATGCAATCTAAAACAATAATCTGTTTCCATTACGTGGATCTGTGTCCAGAATTGAAGTAGATTAAAGTAAATCTTTTTAGTACCGAATATGGAGCTGATAAACCAGCACCAACTCTTTGAAGATCCTAGCAGATTTGTTAAACAACAGGTTTCATATTTTGACTAGTTTATGTCCCAGGGAAAGTTAGTACAGAATTGTATGTCAATGCAACAGGTCAAAAAGATTAAGATTACAAGAGAGGGGCTCTGGGATCGTTTACTTTAGAAGGTGCCTATTCAGCTTTACGGGACACAGTATCATCTAATGTGTCTGAAGTATAATTCTGAAAACTCATGGATTTATCAAGACTTCCTGCCCAAGATGCAGTAAACTTGATTAATGATTAAGAATTTTTAGGAATGATTCAAATGTAGCATAGTGAAAACCAAGTACATGTTTATTTTCTTTCTTCCAGTACTGATAAAATGTCCGCTACCACGTTTTCTTTTGACATGTTTATCAATGATTCTGGTGCCTCGGGAGTTAGTATGTAGGTAAGGCCTGGCCATTTTGTTTGTTTTGACCTGTTATTGAATATTTTCTAGAGGTGTTAACACTGATTTATTGTGTGGGGTCTTTTTATTTTCAGTTTTTCACAGGTTAGAAAGGATGCACCTTAAAGGACACGCAAATTAAACTTTCTGAAGTATCTATTGTCAGAGTTTTGGTTGCACTAATGTAAATTCTCTGAATAAGAAATGTACTGAAAAGCCCAATGTAAAACTGATGTTTGAAATATGTTATATATATTATCTGAGGTACAGGTAAAGAAACACCCAAGATGGCGTTATCAAGGGTTGTAATTCTAATTTCATTTGTTATTTTGATTTAACAGGCACTGTTGTTGTTTTTTCTGGGACACATGACTCACAATGTGAGTCATGTGTCCGAAGGGGAAATGACCGGTCCACCTGGGGCCCTTTGGTAAATATGCAAATAGAATTTCTTCACATGCCTGCCTGTAAAAGGAAAAAATATATGTTGGTAATGGTTGATAGTTACTCCAAATGGATTGAAGTTTTCCACACCTCTAGTTTTATATGAAGAAGTGTATTGTTGTTGCTGTGTTGTTTTTTAGTTTTTTTTGTCTTGCTTCAATACAAATCTCACCAGATTGGGTCTGCTGGATGGTCAGGATTTCTCCCTAAGGATTTAGCCTTCTCCCTGAACCTGTAACTCTGCGGTGAAATCACCAAGATGATAGGGGAGTATAAGTCAATTTGGGAGAAAAAAAAAAATTCAACCGTGTGTTGTTATTCTCTTTGTCATTTGTCTTAAAAATCTGTATCAAAAATATTGGTAGTGGTAATAATTTGTCATACAATGAATCATTTGTAGTTTGTCATACAGTAAAGCATTTGTCTGGATTTTCTGAATCAGAAATACCCTAAACCAAACTGTTGTTATGGTCTGTCTTCTCTCGAGGTTATGGTGAAGGTGACCACAGATGGTATCTAGATGCATGGAAGGGACAATTTGGCAGAGAACAGTATGAACCTCACCCCCTCTAACCAGCTGAAATAATGGTGACAATGGCGTTCACTGTGGTCCTTCACCACTTCGACCGTGAGACATGAGCCCGAGCCAGCAACCTGTACACAGCATCCAGTCGAAGCTATCAACTGCTTTTTCTCCCATACCTTTTCTATCAGGAGTGCAACATGAGTCCACGTGGAGTGAACATGGAGAGAGATCCCATCCAAACTTCTCTCATGCTGTTGGTTTACTGATAGTAAAATGGACAATACATAATGGACTGTAAAGGGCAGTGGCGGCTCAGGTGAGAGATATCGGGACATTATCAAGGGCCATCCACGAAAATTCCAAAAAGTTAGATTACTGGTCGTAGAAACATATCAAACGTTGTATAGAATCAATCTCTAGGATGTTTTTATCATAAATGTTCAATATTGTTCCAACCCGTAGAATTCCATTGTCTGTAGAAAAGCCATGGAACGAGAGCTAACTCTCGTGACCGCGTGTCACGAGCCTGTGACACTCTGCCAGACCACTGACTCCAAGAGCCCTCATTCCCCCCTCCTTTATAGTAGAAGCCTCAAACAAGTTTCTAAAGACGGTTGACATCTAGTGGAAGCCTTAGGAAGTACAATCTCACCCCATAGACACTGTGCATTCGATAGGCCAAGCTTTGAAAAACTACAAACCTCAGATTTCCCACCCTCTGGTTGGATTTTTACTCAGGTTTTTGCCTGCCATATGAGTTCTGTTATACAGATATAAATCAAACAGTTTTAGAAACTTTAGAGAGTTTTCTATCCAAATCTACTACTAATATGCATATACAGTGGGGCAAAAAAGTATTTAGCCTTTTATACTGATAACAAGTTCAAACAGGTAACGAGTGGAGGACAGAGGAGCCTCTTAAAGAAGAAGTTACAGGTCTGTGAGAGCCAGAAATCTTGCTTGTTTGTAGGTGACCAAATACTTATTTTCCACCATAATTTGCAAATAAATGCATAAAAAATCCTACAATGTGATTTTCTGGATTTTTTTCTCTCATTTTGTCTGTCATAGTTGAAGTGTACCTATGATGAAAATTACAGGCCTCTCTCATCTTTTTAAGTGGGAGAACTTGCACAATTGGTGGCTGACTAAATACTTTTTTGCCCCACTGTATTAGCATCTGGGACTGAGCAGGAGGCAGTTTACTCTGGGAACGCTTTTCATCCAAATGTGAAAATGCTGCCCCCTATCCCAAAGAAGTTAAAGGAGTTCCTACATATGCTGAGTACTTGTAGGCTGTTTTTCCTTCACTCCTTCACTGGTTCCAACTCATCCCAAACCATCTCAATTGGGTTGAGGTCAGGTGATTCTGAAGCACCACTACATCCCTCTCGTCCTTGGTCAAATAGCCCTTACACAGCCTGGAGGTGGGTTTGGTCCTTGTCTTGTTGAAACACAAATTATAGTTACACTAGGCGCAAACCAGATGGAATGGCATATCACTGCAGAATGCTGTGGTAGCCATGCTGGTTAAGTGTTCCTTGAATTCTAAATAAATCCCTGACAGTGTCACCAGCAAAGCACCCCCACACCATCACCATCACACCTCCTCCTCCATGCTTCACGGTGGGAACCACACTTGTGGAGATCATCTGTTCACCTACACTTCGTCTTACAAAAACACGGCAGTTGGAACCAAAAATCTCAAATTTGGACTCATCAGACCAAAGGACAGACTGTCCATTGCTGGTGTTTCTTGGCCCAAGCAAGTCTCTTCTTCTTATTGCTGTCCTTTAGTAGTAGTTTCTTTGCAGCAATTTGACCATAAAGGCCTGATACACGAAGTCTCCTCTGAATAGTTGATGTTGATATGCATCTGTTACTTGAACTCTCGTGAAGCCTTTATTTGGGCTGCAATTTCTGAGGCTGGTAACTGTAATAAACATTTCCTCTGCAGAAGAGGTAACTCTGCGTCTTCCTTTCCTGTGGCTGTCCTCATGAGAGACAGTTTCATCATAGCGTTTCATGGTTTTTGCGACTGCACAATTTTCCGTATTGACTGACCTTTTCACGCGTGAATTCCAAATATCTCTAATGGTCGCCTGTGTGAGTTGTTTTATGCATGTGATGTCAGAATGCACTCACTGTTCCAAAATGTAATTGTTACACAACAGGACAGTTAACTTTTTACGGATCATTGGGCGTCTCACCTCGACAACATCCGGTGAAATTGCAGTGCCAAATTCAAATGACAGAAATCGTAATATTAAACATTCATGAAAATACAAGTGTCATACATCATCTAAAAGCTTAACTTCTTGTTAATTCAGCAGCATTGTCCGATTTCAAAAAGGCTTTACGGCAAAAGCACACCATGCGATTATCTGAGGACAGCGCCCCGCAAACAAAAGCATTACATACATTTTTCAACCAAGCAGATGAGTCACAACAGTCAGAAATAGCGACAAAATAAATAATTTACCTTTGAAGATCTTCATCTGGTTGCAATCACAAGGGTCCCAGCTACATAACAAATGGTCCTTTTGTTTTATAAAGTCCTTATTTTTATCCCCAAAAAAGTATGTTTCAATGGCGCGCTTGACTCAGTAATCCACCGGTTTCCCTCTTCAAAATGCATACAAAATCAATCCCGCAAGTTACCAATAAACTGCTTCTAAACAAGTCAAACAACGTTCCTAATCAATCTTCAGGTACCTTATTATGTAAATGAACGATACAATTTAAGACGGAGAATACCGGAGACCATTACTGGAGATAAATAACGAAGTACGCACCCTCACCGGAACGCGCTACAAACACTACAGCCAAAATAGGAGCCACTTAGAAAAACTACATATTCTAGCTCATTTTTCAAAAAACAAGTTTAAATTCTTTCTAAAGACTGTTAACATCTAGTGGAAGCCCTAGGAACTGCAATCTGGGAGGACTTACTATTAAATTCCCATTCCCAGCCATTGTAATCAGAGGTGAGCTGAAAAAAACCCATTTCTGGGTGGATTGTCCTCGGGTTTTTGCCTGCCACATCAGTTATGTTATACTAACAGACATTATTTTAACAGTATTGGAATCCTCAGAGTGGTTTCTATCCAATACTACCAATTATATGCATATCCTAGCTTCTGGGCCTGAGTAACAGGCAGTTTACTCTGGGGACCTCATTCATCCAAACTTCTGAATTCTGCCCCCTAGCCCGAAGAAGTTAACACGCGCTGCCTGCTAATTATCAATAGGCTATGTTTCAACTTCCCAATTTCATTTTTTTTTAGTTTGAATTGAGGTGTGTTCCCCTAATTATTTCACATAGAACTGTTGCGGACTATTCACTGTTGCGTACTATGTTTGTTTTAGACTTTACTGAGACGGATAAACTTCTCTCTTCGAGGAGAGCTCAAGGACTTCCCTCAGTGTTTCCACAGATCAAATATGCAGACATTTGCGCAGTCTTGCACGAACAAGCCCATCTTCTGGCTTGCGCTCACATTGGATTCATTCTGGTTTTCCTTACAAAAAATAACTTTGGACGTGTGCTTTCCTATCAAAATAAGTGCCTTATTTTCTGTATATCGTGTTGTTGTTTCTACTGTAGCATACATTATGTATGTATGTATGTATGTATGTAATGTATTTACAGTTTTCACGTTTTTAAGTACTGTTGACAAATAATGCAAACTGATTATTGCATAGATTGTAATGGACACCTATGATTTGTGTAAAATAATTTTTTGAAAGTTGTACTGATTATGATGAGCTAATGCTAAGCTATTTACCAGCTATGTGTGTCACTATTTCTGTTGACGTTATACAATGCATTCTGGGTGTCCTGTAAATGTCTGTCAGATGAAAGATGGTATGAAGAGAGGGATGTTTCACTCATCTTTCGAGAAACTTCTGGAAGTGAATGATGGGATGTGAATGATGGTAGACTACACAACCCCCTCAACATGCATTCTGCAAACATTCTGTCTCCTCTTATTATCTTTGGTTGACACGAAAAAAACATACGAGGCATGCACAGACTACCCATCTTTGGATTACTTTCAATTTTTAGAAAATGTCTTACTTAATTATTTAGATCAATGGTGAGCTCACCCGTGATGTGATGAATTGTACATAGTAATTACTATTAGCTAATTCATATTGTGGTTTCTGTCAGCCGAGACTTAGCTAAATATGACTGCTTGTGTTACGCCAAGCTTTCCTGAGTTAGCTAGGACTAATGTAGCTTACATTGTCCTGTTTGAATGATTGTGTTATGCTGTCGCTACTTCTGTGAATGTCTGAACATTGCATCCAAAAATAAACTGGTCACATTCAGGACACAACTTTATAAGGACTGTGTTTGTGCAAAATGTTTCCGTGAGAAAACAGTGTGGACAGCTCAAGCGCTGACCTTTGCGTGAATCGAAACTGGACATTTTAAATAAGCTTTCTAATCAAAACGGTTTGAGCGTATACTGCAGGGACCACCATAGAATGATTAAACCCGTTTGCTGGTATGTGTGAAAAGGTTAAAGTAATAATAGACTGTAGACTGTTCTCTTTGCTTATTTGAGCTTTTACCAAATAGGGCTATACTCTATATACCAACCGTACCTTGTCACAACACAACTGACTAGCTGAAACATATTAAGAGGGAAAGAAATTCCACAAATGAACTTTTAACAAGGCACACCTGTTAATGAAATCCGTTCCCGGTGACTACCTCATGAAGCTAGTTGAGAGAATGCCAAGAGTGTGCAAAGCTGTCATCAAGGCAAAGGGTGGCTACTTTGAAGAATCTCAAATATATAATATGTTTTGATTTGTTTAACACAGACCGTATAGACCACTTGAGAGAGGAATATACACAACACTATGACAAGAGGGATAGAGACAGTTTGAGGATGTATGCCTTATCTACTTTGACTAAAGACAGTACTGTATGGGGTGCACATAGATGAAGTTAGATGGTCTGGCTGGCTGACTGCTACTGCCTGAGCAGAGATGAGATGATGACTTTAAGGAATTAAAAAAAATCATAAAATAAAAACGAGGTAATATACACAACTTAAATATTTTATTATTTCATAGTAATTTCCTATTTCTGTCTACCCAATGTGGACTTGACAGAGACAATGGAATATTTTCGGTGTTTTGGCAATTTAATATTCTGTATTTTTGGCTTTGGAAATTCCATAAAAAATCTCTAAATTCATTGTAATTTCAATATTTCATACATTTAATGTCTAAAAAAAGTATCAAATCCAAAATGGAAAATTTTTATATAAAAAAAATAATAATGGAACAGAAACAGACCTCAAAAAGCTCTAATCCTTCAGCCCCTCTACAGAGACATATTTCCTCACACAGACTGCCATTACACTCTCTCACAAGACCCAGTTGTCAGTGTGTGTGGGTTCAGGTGTCTGTTTGTGTGCGCGTGTGTAAACGTGTTTGTGTGAGTGTTGGTAGACTAGTGTAGGTTTCAAAGCTGCTGAGCTGATCTACAGGAGTCCCAGCTAGAGGACCAATAGATGGATCCAAGTTGCAGGAGGTAGATCCTCACAACATGTGTTGGTTTCAGAATAGCCAATGTTTTTTTCACAAGACTGTGTTATCCCACTGATCTAAAACCTAGACAATTCCTTGCGGAGATAATGCAAGTCTACAGTTCTCAGGCAAGCTACTTATTACACAAGCGTGGTTCACCAGACAGTCAACGTATTGTGCAGTTAAAAAGACTTGTGAGTAGAGTACTTGTTCGCACATACATGGACACAGGTACGTAGGCACTGACATAAGTACTGTGGACGGGAGTGATCACAATAGAACAGTGTACAGAACCCTTATGGGATGAGAAGGAAATTACAGAGGGACTTCATTCAATGAGACATCCATTTACGCAGAGTCAGATTCCGTTACTCACATGTATAGACTACTGTAAAACAGTGGGGGGATAAAGACACAGCAGAACACAGAGAACACAGGTTAGTGTCCTGGGCTGATTTCCACTTGCTTAAAGTAGTGCATTCTTTGCAGCAGTTCGACCATGAATGCCTGATTGAACAGTTGATGTTGAGATGTGTCTGTTACTTGCACTGTGTGAAATGTTTATTTGGGCTGCAATCTGAGTAGCTGTTAACTCTAATGAACTTAAACTCTGCAGCAGAGGTAACTCTGGATCTTCCTTTCCTGTGGTGGACCTCATGAGAGCCAGTTTCATCATGGTGCCTGATGGTTTTTGAGACTGCACTTAAAGAAACTTCCAAAGTTCTTGAAATGTTCCGCATTGACTGACCTTCATGTCTTAAAGTAATGATTGACTGTCGTTTCTCTTTGATTATTCGAACAGTTCTTGCCATAATATTGACTTGGTCCTTTACCAAATAGGGCTATCTTCTGTTTACCACCCCTAACTTGTCACAAGACAACTGATTGGCTCAAACTCATTAAGAAGGAAAGAAATTCCACAAACTAACTTTTAACAAGGCACACCTGTTGATTGAAATGCATTCCAGGTGACTACCTCATGAAACTGATTGAGAGAATGCCAAGAGTGTGCAAAGCTGCCATCAAGACAAAGGTTGGCTACTTTGATGTACCTAAAATCTGAAATATATTTGATTACAACATGATTCCATATGTGTTGTTTCATAGTTTTGATGTCTTTACTATTATTCTACAATGTAGAAAAAAAAAAAAAGAAAGAAAACCCTGAAATGAATAGGTGGGTCCAAACTTTTGACTGGTACTGTATATCATAGAAATTCATGAGCAGTTTGGCTAAGGTTAGGGATAAGGTTAGGTTTCAAATCTGATTTTAAGAAGATAAATTGTAGAAATATGCGGGGTATATGACTTTGTGGCTGTGGTAAATAGTGACGACCCTGCGCAATAGCGATTGGGAAATGCTTCACATAATGGTTGTGTTTTTGTATTATTATTATAGGGACTGTTGGCTTATAATGTCAGACTTAATGGGCTGCTTATTTTTAAACATCATGCTGTGTGTGACTTCTTTCTATCAGCCCTATGTGTCTTACAAACAGTGTACTCTCTCTCCTACATGGAATGCACTGCATATTACAGTCTCTGTCCCTTCAGCATCATGAGCCTGTCACACTCATAGCCTTCTATGTGTCACTATTGTCGCTTTTGGTGATAGTGTGATAGTGATGGCGTTAGTGGACCATAGGTTGTGTAAACAGGGTGGTGGTTGTAGGCCTCAGGCTTGTTTTATTCAGTTGGGTACATTAATCGATGCTATGTTTCTGTAATTTTTCTTGATTTTTTGCATTTGGTACAACGTGTTTTAATATTTTTTTTCCTCCCACTGAAGGCCTAGGTCCAATAGCCACGGTTCACCACACACACACACACACACACACACACACACGTACACACGTTCCTAATCCCCTGTTCAGTGTGATGTGTTTTATTCTCGGCCTGTCAGCAGTTTTAAACGTCCAGCTCATACTCATTCAGGGCATTGTGTTGTACAATTACTCTGAAAAATGCCTGAGTGATTTTCTTGGCCGTGTTTCATTAAAAAAGTACACTTTACAAGAAGGGAGAGAAACGGCTTAGAGAATAAAACTGAGTTTTCCTACCCCAGGGATTTTCTCATAAATATTGTAATTGTGCTGTGATAGAGAGGCCCAGGCTATTTCTAGTTTTGTATTTTAATACTGAGAAGTCTTTGGCTGCTGGCCAGGCTGGGACTGGGAGATACTAAGAAATGGGAATATCTAAAGACTATCTCTATACTATTATGCTCACACATGCTATGATGGAAACACACTGTATTACATGCATAAATCTACAGGGCTGTGCTTTGTCGGTAGAATAATAAGCATGGGGTCATTCTCATTAATATATTAGTATTGTATCAATCCGTAATACAAGACAGAGTGGTTAGCGTACCGGTCTTTCACTATTGCTGTTGAAGACCCATATAGACACTTCATTTTGACGATGACCATGATTAATATTTTATTATAAACTGGGTGGTTCGAGCCCTGAATGCTGATTGGCTGACAGCCATGGTATATCACACCGTATAGCATGGGTATGACAAAACATTTAATTTTGCCACTCCAATTATGTTGGTAACCAGTTTATAATCACAATAAGACACCACTGGGGTTTGTGATTTTTGTCCAATATACCATGGCTATGGGCTGTGTCCAGGCGCTCCGCGTTAAGTTGTGCATAAGAACAGCCATTAGCAGTGGTTTATTACCATATACCATACTTCCTCGGCCCTTATTAATTAATTATACAACGAGTGGGTCTAATCCTGAATGCTGATTGGTTAAAACCTCATTCCAGCCGGTGTCTATTCCACAAGTTACCACCGGCTAAATCTATGACGTTAAAATGCCTATTTGTGAATCATTTCAGGAAACTAGGCGTGTGTCGCGTTACACTACTTTACAGGAGAGTGTCACGCCCTGACCGTAGAGAGGTTTTTATGTCTCTATTTTGTTTGGTCAGCGTGTGATTTGGGTGGGCATTTTATGTCCTTTTTCTATGTTTTGTATTTCTTTGTTTTGGCCGGGTATGGTTCTCAATCAGGGACAGCTGTCTATCGTTGTCTCTGATTGGGAACCATACTTAGGTAGCTTTTTCCCACAGGGGTTTTGTGGGTGATTATTTTCTGTATTAGTGTTTGCACCTTACGGGACTGTTTCGATTCTCTTGTTATTTTGATTTAGTGTTCAGTTCAATAAACAAACATGAACACTTACCACGCTGCGCTTTGGTCCGACTACTCTTCCTCATCCGACGATGAAAGCCATTACAGAGAGACATTTAAAAAAAAAATCTAAATGCGTTTTTTGGCAGAAATGCCTTCTGGGACATGTGAACTTTCGTGTGACTTAATAACAAACTTATGCCATCTGTAAATACGAATAACAATTTTCAATTACGAGCCAAGGTGGTTTAGCAACAGAAAAAGTCAGGAACCTTCTCTCTAGCCATGACTGGCTGAGATAATGGATGGGCCACGCCGAGAGATGAGTTTGGATGGGTCTGTCATGTAGCTCGCTTCTGTCTATAACATGACCCGGTCGGTATGTGTAGGACAACCTTTCTAATGCGTTTCTTAAAAAGATATCACATAGTAGAACTGTTTAGGTGTTCAAATCAAATTTTATTGGTCACATACACAGATTTAGCAAATGTTATTGAGGGTGTCGCGCAATGCTTGTGTTCCTAGCTCCAACAGTGCAGTATTATTTAACAGATCACAAAAATACACACTAATATAAAAGTAAAATAATTAACAAATATATCAATATTAGATTGAGCAACATCAGAGTGGCATTGACTAAAATTCAGTAGAATAGAATAGGGTATATACGTAAATATGACATGCGTAAAGCAGTATGTAAACATTATTTAAACATGACTAAAGTGACTGGTGTTCCATTATTAAAGTGGCCAGTGATTCCAAGTCTATGTAAACTCAGCAAAAAAAAGAATATCCCTTTTTCGGGACCCTTTCTTTCAAAGATAATTCATAAAAATCCAAATAACTTCACAGATCTTCATTATATAGGGTTTAAGCACCATGCTTGTTCAATGAACCATAAAAAATGTATGAACATGCACCTGTGGAACGGTCGTTAAGACACTAACAGCTTACAGACGGTATGCAATTAAGGTCACAGTTATGAAAACTTAGGACACTAAAGAGGCCTTTCTACTGTCTCTGAAAAACACAAAAAGAAAGATGCCAGGGGTCCCTGCTCATCTGCATTTAGGCATGCTGCAAGGAGGCATTAGGACTGCAGATGTGGCCAGGGCAATAAATGTCAATGTCCGTACTGTGAGATGCCTAAGACAGCGCTACAGGGAGACAGGATGGACAGCTGATCGTCCTCGCAGTGGCAGACCACGTGTAACAACACCTGTACAGGATCGGTACATCCGAACATCACACCTGTGGGACAGGTACAGGATGGCAACAACAACTGCCCGAGTTACACCAGGAACGCACAATCCCTCCATCAGTGCTCAGACTGTCCGCAATAGGCTGAGAGAGGCTGGACTGAGGGCTTGTAGGCCTATTGTAAGGCAGGTCCTCACCAGACATCACCGGCAACAACATCGCCTATGGGCACAAACCCACCGTTGCTGGACCAGACAGGACTGGCAAAAAATAATGGTCGGATTCGTGTTTATCATCGAAGGAATGAGCGTTACACCGAGGCCTGTACTCTGGAGAGGGATTGATTTGGAGGTGGCGGGTCCGTCATGATCTGGGGCGGTGTGTCACGGCATCATCGGACTGAGCTTGTTGTCATTGCAAGCATTCTCAATGTGTGTTACAGGGAAAACATCCTCCTCCCTCATGTGGTACCCTTCCTGCAGGCTCATCCTGACATGACCCTCCAGCATGACAATGCCACCAGCCACACTGCTCGTTCTGTGCGTGATTTCCTGCAAGTCAGGAATGTCAATGTTCAGTCATGGATGGCGAATTGCCCGGTTCTCAATCCCAATGAAATGTCCGGGAACTTGCAGGTGCGAAGGGGTGTGTTTTGTCCCCACTCCTGTACATCTTGTACACTAATAGTTGTTCTAGTTCCAATCCTAACAGATACCTCGTTAAGTTCGCTGATGACAGTGCCTTGATCAGCCTGTTGCATGATGACGAGGAACATCATGGCCCGGTCCTAGATGACTGTAGACTGGTGTGAGGAATCACACTTGGTCCTCAATACCAACAAGACCAAAGAGATGTGCATAGACTTCAGGAAGCGTACAACACCTACCTCTGCAACATCTATCAGAGGTCAGCATCTAGACGTTATCTCACATTACTTTTTGACTAACATTTAGTTTTCAAAATCCGAAATTTGTAAAAAACCTTGCTGTCTGTTTCTCCGACATTTGCAACATTGTTTCTATATTAAAATCCGATCTCCAGATGCCCCGTATAGTAATGAACGTGTAGGGAGTCGGGATGAGACAGACACAGGCAGGAAGCTTTTCTCAGCCCGTTGAAATCGTGAATAATTTTTATGGATATACAGTACCAGTCAAAAGTTTGGACACACCTATTCCAGGGTTTTTCTTAATTTTTACTATTTTCTACATTGTAGAAAAGTAGTGAAGACAAAAAAACTATGAAATAACACATATCATGTGGTAACCAAAAAAGTGTTAAACAAATCTAAATATATTTTAGATTCTTCAATGTAGCCACCCTTTGCTTTGATGACAGCTTTACACACTCTTGGCAATATCTCAACCAGCTTCATGAGGTAGTCACCTGGAATGTATTTAAGGTGTGTCTTGTTAAAAGTTGATTTGTGAAATTTCTTTCCTTCTTAATGTGTTTGAGCCAATCAGTTGTGTTGTGACAAGATAGGGGTGGTATATAGAAGATAGCCCGATTTGGTAAAAGACCAAGTCCATATTATGGCAAGCACAGCTCAAATAAACAGAAATAATCGAAGTCCATCATTACCTTAAGACATGAAGGTCAGTCAATCTGGAGTATGCAGTTTCATCAAGTGCAGTCGCAAAAAACATCAAGTGCTATGATGAAACTGGCTCTCATGACGACCACCACAGGAAAGGAAGGCCCAGAGTGACCTCAACCTTGAAAGATCTGCTTCTTGTGCTTGGCCCTCCTGTGTTGAACGTAATAAACGCCTCCCTATCCACCGGATGTGTACCAAACTCACTAAAAGTGGTAGTAATAAAGTCTCTCTTGAAAAAGCCAAGCCTTTACCCAGGAAATATGAAAAATGAATCGGCCTATATCAAATCTCCCATTCCTCTCCAACATTTTTGAAAAAGCTGTTGCGCAGCAACTCAATGCCCTCCTGAAGACAAGCAATGTGTACAAAACACTCCAGTCTGGTTTTACACCTCATTATAGAGGCAGGGTAGCCTAGTAGTTAGAGTGTTGGTCTAGTAACTGGAAAGTTGCAAGTTCAAACCGCCGAGCTGACAAGGTACAAATCTGTTGTTCTGCCCCTGAACAGGCAGTTAACCCACTGTTCCTAGGCTGTCATTGAAAATAAGAATTTGTTCTTAACTGACTTGCCTGGTTAAATAAAGATACAAGAATTGCAGTGAGACTGCACTCGTGACGGTGGTAAATTTCCTTTTTAATGATGTCAGACCGAGGCTCTGCATCTGTTCTTGCGCTCCTAGACCTTAGTGTTGCTTTTGATACCATCAATCACCACATTCCTTTGGAGAAATTGGAAACCCAAATTGGTCTACATGGACAAGTTCTGGCCTGGTTTAGATCTTATCTGCCAGAATGATATCAGCTTGTCTCTGTGGATGATTTGTCAAATCAACTGCAAATTTCAGTGTTCCTCAATGTTACATTTTAAGACCACTGATGTTTTCACTATATATTTTACCTTTTGGAGATGTCATTCGGGAAACATGATATTAACTTTCACTGCTATGCCGACGATACACAGCTGTACATGTCAATGAAACATGGAGAAGCACCAAATCTGTCCCCCCTTGAAGCCTGTGTTTCAGACATAAGGAAGTGGATGGCGGCACAATTAAAATAGTTCTTGGACCCAGGAAACAAAGAGATCTTCTGTTGGATCTGACAATAATTATTGACGGTTGTTCAGTCGACTCAAATAAAACTGTGAAGGACCTCGGCGGTTCACTGGCTCTGGAGGATCCTGGCTGACTGGCGGCTCTGGCAGATCCTGGCTGACTGGCGGCTCTGGCGGATCCTGGCAGACTGGCGGCTCTGGCGGATCCTGGCTGACTGGCGGCTCTGGCGGCTCCTTGCAGACTGGCGGCTCTGGCGGCTCCTTGCTGACTGGAGGCTCTGGCGGCTCCTTGCAGACGGGCGGCTATGGCGGCTCCTTGCAGACTGGCGGCTCTGGCGGCTCCTTGCAGACTGGCGGCTCTGGCGGCTCAGGACAGACTGGCGGCTCTGGCGGCTCAGGACAGACGAAAGACTCTAGCAGCTCTGGACAGGTGAGGTGCACTGTAGGCCTGGTGCGTGGTGCAGGCACTGGTGGCACTGGGCCGAGCACACGCACCTCAGGGTGAGTGCAGGAAGGAGGAACTGGGAGTACTGGGCTCTGGACACGCACAGGAAGCCTGGTGCGGGGTGCCGGCACTGGTGGTACTGGGCCGAGGACACGCACCTCAGAGCGAGTGCGGGGAGCAGGAACAGAACACCCCGGGTTGTGAAGGTACTCTGGAGACCTGGAGTGTATAGCCGGCATCAATCGTTCCGGAGCTTTAACACATGTTTCAGGATGAGTACTAGGAACTGACACATGTGGCATCAGACAGCTTACACGCTCCTCAGGGTGAATGCCGTGCATACTGCGCCAAACCGACAGCTCTCTCTCTTCACTCACCTCCAATTTTATCAACAACTCCTCGAATGTTTCATAATCTCCCCTCCATTCACTCTCCTCAAATTTGTCCATTAACTCCTTCACTGTCTCTGCTTCGCTCACCTCCAACACCGGCTCTGGTTCCATCCTTGGCTCCTCACGGTAAACAGGGGGAGTTGGCTCAGGTCTGACTCCTGACTCTGCCACTCTCTCCCTGTGACCCCCCCCAATACATTTTTGGGGCTGCCTCCCGGGCTTCCAGCCGCTCTGCCGTGCTAGCTCCTCATAATGCCGCCTCTCTGCTTTCGCTGCCTCCAGCTCTGCTTTGGGGCGGCGATATTCCCCTGGCTCTGCCCAGGGACCTTTTCCGTTCAACTCGTCCTCCCATGTCCATTCCTCCTTGCGCTGCTCCTGCTATCGCTGCCTGTCACCACGCTGCTTGGTCCTGTTGTGGTGGGTGATTCTGTAACGGTTTTCTTCCGCTGAAGGAGAGGAGGACCAAAATGCAGCGTGGTTAGTGTTCAACATATTTAATAACGACAATAAACGTGAACACTATAAAATACAAAACATCAAATGTGAAAACCGAAACAGTCCTATCTGGTGCATAGAACACAAAGACAGAAGACAATCACCCACAAAATACCCAAATAACATGGCTGCCTAAATATGGTTCCCAATCAGAGACAACGATAAACACCTGCCTCTGATTGAGAACCAATCTAGGCAACCATAGACATACAAAACTACCTAGAAAGGAAACAGCCCCATGAACATACAAAACCCCTAGACCAGACAAAACACATAAATCCCCCATGTCACACCCTGACCTAACCAAAATAATAAAGAAAACAAAGATAACTAAGGCCAGGGCGTGACAGTTGTTCTGGGATTAATGTGCACTTTTTGATTTGCACCTTTCGCACCAAAGTACCTTCATCTCTAGGAGACAGAACATGTCTCCTTCCTGAGCGGTATGATGGCTGCGTGGTCCCATGGTGTTTATACTTACTATTGTTTGTACAGATGAACGTGGTACTTTCAGGCATTTGGAAATTGCTCCCAAGGATGAACCGGACTTGTGGACGTCTACAATTTGTTTTCTGAGGTCTTGGCTGATTTCTTTCGATTTTCCCATGATGTCAAGCAAAGAGGCACTGAGTTTGAATGTAGGCCTTGAAAAACATCCACAGGTACACCTCCAATTGACTCAAATTATGTCAATTAACCTGTCAGAAGCTTCTAAATCCATGACAGAATTTTCTGCAATTTTCCAAGCTCTTTAAAGGCACAGTCAACTTAGTATATGTACATTTCTGACCCACTGGAAATGTGAAATAGTGAATTATAAGTGAAATCATCTGTCTGTAAACAATTGTTGGAAAAATTACTTGTGTCATTCACAAAGTAGATGTCCTAACCCATGTGCCAAAACTATAGTTTGTTAACAAGACATTTGTGGATTGGTTGAAAAACAAGTTTTAATGACTCCAACCTAAGTGTATGTAAAAGTCCGACTTCAACTGTACATAATTTGCAAAAATCCGAAATGTTCTGTCCAAAATGACGCAGAGAAATTAATCCATGCTTTTGTCACCTCAAGATTAGATTACTGCAATGCACTACTTTCTGTCTACCTGGATAATGCCCTAAATAAACTTTTGTTAGTGCTAAACACGGCTGCTAGAATGTTGACTAGAATCCCAAAATGTGATCATATTACTCATATTAGCCTCTCTACACTTTCTTCCTGTTAATGCTAGGGCTGATTTTAAGGTTTTTCTGCTAACCTACAAAGCATTACATCTTCTTGCTCCTACCTATCTTTCCAATTTGGTCCTGCCGTACATACCTACACATACGCTATGGTCATAAGACACAGACCTCCTTATTGTCCCTAGAATTTCTTAGCAAACAGCTGGAGGCAGGGCTTTTTCCTATAGAGCTCCATTTTTAATTGAATAGTCTGCCTATCCATGTGAGAGACGCAGACTCGGTCTCGACCTTTAAGTCTTTATTGAAGACTCATCTCTTCAGTAGGTCCTAATGATTGAGTGTAGTCTGGCCCAGGGATGTGAAGGTGAAGGTGAACGGAAAGGCACTGGCAAGACAGACTGCCCTTGCGGTCTCTGCCTGTCCTCTCTCTCCACTGGGATTCTCTGCCTCTATCTCTATTAAGGGGGCTGAGTCACTGGCTTACTGGTGCTCTTCCATGCTGTCCCTAGGAGTGGTGAGTCACTTGAGTGGGTTGAGACACTGACTTGATCTGCCTGTCCGGGTTGGCGCACCCCTCAGGTTCATGCCGTGGGGGAGATCTTCGTGGGAATTAGTCGGCCTTGTCTCAGGGTAGTAAGTTGGTGATTTTAAGATATCCCTCTAGTAGTGTGGCGGCTGTGCTTTGGCAAAGTGAGTGGGGTGCCTGGTTGCTGAACCTTTGCACCGGATCATCGCAGCTAGCTAGCTAATATCCGAGGGGCTACTCCTGGCTAACGTCTCTGTCCTGAAGCAAGCACCAGTTAGCCTGGAGCTAGTTAGCCTGGAGCTATCTATTCTCCCGCGCCCAGAAATCTGCTCCTTTTACTCTCTGTTCCGAATGCACTAGACGACCAGTTCGTATAGCCTTTAGCCATACCTTTATCCCACTCCTCCTCTGTTCCTCTGGTGATGTAGAGGTTAACCCAGGCCCTGCAGCCCTTAGCTCCACTTCCATTCCCCAGGCGCTCTCATTTGTTGTCTTCTGTTACCCTTTAAAGCCTTGGTTTCATGCATTTTAACATTAGAAGCCTCCTCCCTAAGTTTGTTTTATTCACTGCTTTAGCACACTCCGCCAACCCAGGTGTCCTAGCCGTGTCTGAATCCTGGTTTAGGAAGGCCACCAAAAATTCTGAAATTTCCGTCCCTTAACTGTAACATTTTCTGACCAGATAGATCTGCCAAAGGGGAAAAATCAACCTTTCCAGAAACAAGTCTCTCACCGTTGCCGCTTGTTATAGACCCCCTTCAGCCCCCATATGTGCCCTGGACAACATATGTGAATGAATTGCCCCCCATCTACCTTCAGAATTTGTACTGTTAGGTGACCTGAACTGGGACATGCTTAACAATCCGGCCATCCTACAATCTAAGCTAGATGCCCTCAATCTCACACAAATGATCAAGGAACCTACCGGGTACAACCCTAAATCTGTAAAAATGGGCACCCTCCTAGATATTATCCTTACCAACTTGCCCTCTAAATACACCTCTGATGTCTTCAACCAGGATCTCAGTGATCACTACCTCATTGCCTGCGTGCGTAATTTGTCCGCGGTCAAAGGACCACACCTCATCACTGTCAAACGCTCCCTAAAACATTTCAGCGAGCAGGCCTTTCTAACCTGACTAGGGTATCCTGGAAGGATATTGACCTCATCCCGTCAGTAGAGGATGCCTGGTTGCTCTTAAATAAGCATGCCCCATTCAAAACATTTAGAACCAGAAACAGATATTGCCCTTGGTTCACCCCAGACTTGACTGCCCTTGACCAGCACAAAAACATCCTGGGGCATTCCGCATTAGCATTGAATAGCCCCTGCGATATGCAACTTTTTAGGGAAGTCAGGAATCAATATACTCAGTCAGTTAGGAAAGCTAAGGCTAGCTTTTTCCAATTTGCATCTTGTAGCACTAATTCCAAAAAGTTCTGGGGCATTGTAAAGTCCATGGACAATAAGAGCATCCCCTCCCAGCTGCCCACTGCACTGAGGATAGGAAACACTGTCACCACCGATAAATCTACAATTGCCAAGCCGCCCCCCCCCCCCCCCCCCACCGCTTCTCCTTTACACAAATCCAGACAGCTGATGTTCTGAAAGATCTGCAAAATCTGGATCCCTACAAATCAGCTGGGCTAGACAATCTGGACCCTCTCTTTCTAAAATGATCTGCCAAAATTGTTGCAACCCCTATTACTAGCCTATTCAATCTCTTGATGTGCAGCCGTCTTCGTCGACCTGGCCAAGGCTTTCGACTCTGTCAATCACCGCATTCTTATCGGCAGACTCAATGGCCTTGGCTTCTCAAATGACTGCCTCTCCTGGTTCACCAACTACTTCTCAGATAGAGTTCAGTGTCTCAAATCAGAGGGTCTGTTGTCCGGACATCTGGCAGTCTCTATGGGGGTTCCACAGGGTTCAATTCTTAGGCTGTCTCTTTTCTCTGTATGTATCAAGGATGTCGCTTTCGCTGCTGGTGTTTCTCCGATCCACCTCAACGCAGATGACACTATACTGTATACATCTGGCCCTTCTTTGGACACTGTGATAACAAATCTCTAAACGAGTTTCAATGCCATACAACTCTCCTTCCGTGTCCTCCAACTGTTCTTAAATGCAAGTAAAACTAAATGCATGCTATACATTCGATCGCTGCCCACACCTGCCCTCCCATCCAGCATCACAACTCTGGACGGTTCTGACCTAGAATATGTGGACAATAACAAATACCTAGGTGTCTGGTTAGACAGTAAAATCTCCTTCCAGACTCACATTATTAAGTATTTCCAATCCAAAATTAAATCTAGAATCGGCTTCCTATTTCGCAACAAAGCCTCCTTCAATCACGCTGGCAAACATACCCTCGTAAAACAGACTATTCTATCGATCCTTGACTTCGGCGATGCCATTCACAAAATAGCCTCCAACACTCTACTCAGCAAATTGGATGCAGTCTATCACAGTGCTATCCGTTTTGTCATTAAAGCCCCATATACTACCCACCACTGTGACCTGTATGCTCTCGTTGGCTGGCCCTCGCTTCATCTTCGTCGCCAAACCCACTGGCTCCAGGTCATCTATGTCTATGCTAGGTAAAGCCCTGTCTTATCTCAGCTCACTGTTCACTATAGCAACACCTACCCGTAGAACGCGCTCCAGCAGTTATATTTCACTCTTCATTCCCAAAGCCGTCTTTCCTTCCAGTTCTCTGCTGCCAATGACTGGAACGAATTGCAAAAATCACTGAAGCTGGAGTCTTATAACTCCCTCTCAAACTTTAAGCATCAGCTGTCAGAGCAGCTTACCGATCACTGTACCTGTACACAGCCAGTCTGTAAATAGCACACCCGTCTAAATCATCCCAATATTATTATTTATCCTCTAGCTCTTTTGCACCCCAGTATCTCTACTTGCACATCATCATCTGCACATCTATCACTCCAGTGTTAATGCTAAATGGTAATTTGTTCGCCTCTATGGCCTATTTATTGCCTTACCTACCTAATTCTTCTACATTTGCACACGCTGTACATAGATTTTTATATTGTGTTATTGACTGTACATTTTTTTTACGTGTAACTTTGTGTTGTTGTTTTTGTTGCACTGCTTTGCTTTATCTTGGCCAGATCGCAGTTGAAAATGAGAACATGTTCTCAACTGGCCTACCTGGTTAAATAAAGTATTTTCGTACTGTACTACATTGTTATGTCTTGCCTCTTTCAGAGACTCCTGGAGCTAAAAGCAGATGTAATGCATAATGAGCTAATATATGTGGACGAGGCAGGTTTCAACCTTGCAAAAACAAGGGGCCGCGACAGAAATATCATCGGGCACCGTGCCATCGTCAACGTCCCAGGACAATGTGTGGCTATTAGTCAAAACGGCATCCTTCACCATCATGCAATCCTAGGCCCATACAACACTGCCCACATTCTCTCGTTTCTGGACAACCTCCACAACAGACTAATCCCTAAAGAACACGGGCCAGAGCAGTCCAGATACGTTATCATCTGGGCCAATTTTAGTTTCCACCGAGCTGCTGTGGTCCGCAATTGGTTCACAGGGCACGCTCTTTTCATCACACTCAATCTCACCCCATACTCTCCGTTCTTGAATCCTATTAATAATTATTCTCTGCATGGCGTTGGAAGGTGTATGATCGCCAGCCCACCAAGGCATACCCCTCCGTCCCAGTCTCAAATCTCTGGAAGACAAACAGTTTTCCCTCAAGAATTTCCCTGTATTTAGCGGCATCCATCATTCCTTCAGTTCTGACCAGTTTCCCAGTCCCTGCCAAAGAAAAACATCCCCACAGCATGATGCTGCCTCCACCATGCTTCACCGTGGGGATGAGAGGTGTTGGGTTTGTGCCAGACATAGCATTTTCCTTGATGGCCAAAAAGCTACATTTTAGTCTCATCTGACCAGAGTACCTTCTTCCATATGTTTGGAGAGTCTCCCACATGCCTTTTGGCGAACACCAAATTTGTTATCTTATTTTTTTTCTTTTAAGCAATGGCTTTACCCAACCCTGATCTGTACTTCTCCACAACTTTGGAGAGCTCCTTGGTCTTCATGGTGCCGCTTGCTTGGTGGTGCCCCTTGCTTAGCAGACTCTGGGGCCTTTCAGAACAGGTGTACTGTATATATAGTATACTGAGATCATGTGACAGATTAATAAATGTCATGTTAACTGACCACTATTATCTCATAGAACAAAAAGTATAAGGTCTCCTAAGCCTGTTGAACTCAGATCTTATTTTCTGTGTTTATTCCCAAAAGCTATTCTTTCTCCATTCATTTTCCCATAGGCATGGATGAACGACCCAGAGGTAACTCATTGCTGGGTTTTAGGACTACAAACTGCCGAGTTCTATTGGACTCATCGATGTTCCTTTCTTCCACGACATTACAGGAAATCTAGGTTTACAAATTTCCCTGGCTTTGTAAAGACTACAGCCTGACGGAAGCCATACTTCCTTGTCCAATTGTTTTCCCATCCTCGAAGGCAGGCTTGGTCAAAACGGTGGTGCTACTAGTTTCTACAGGTTCATGAGACCTATGTTACCATGCACTGTCTATCAGAGATTGCTAAATAATTATAATGGCTGATTCTGATGATTCCTCTTTCCAAGAAGAGCTGGATGATGAAACCATTTTGATGTTCTTTTACACTGAACAAAAATATAAATGCAACATGCAACAATTTCATCAATTTTACTGAGTTACAGTTCATATATATATATTTTTAAAAATATATCACATATTTTTTCCACACAAAGGGCTTTATTACAGATAGAAATACTCTTCCGTTTTGTCAGCTGTCCGGGTGGCTGGTCTCAGATGTGGAGGTCGTGGGCTGGCATGTGGTCTACACGTGGTCTGCAGTTGTGAGGCCCGTTGGACGTACTGCCAAATGCTCTAAAATGACGTTGGAGGTGGCTTATGATAGAGAAATGAACATTCAATTTTCTGGCAACAGCTCTTGTGGACATTCCTGCAGTCAGCATGCCAATTGAACACTCCCTCAAAACTTGATACAGCTGAGGCATGTGTTGTGTGACAAAACTGCACATTTTAGAGTGGTATTTTATTGTCCCTAGCACAAGGTGCACTTGTGTAATGATCATACTGTTTAATCAGTTTCTTGATATACCACACTGGTCAGGTGGATGGTGGATGGATTAGGATGGATTAGAAGAAATGCTTACTAACAAGGATGTTGGCAATTTCAGAGAAATACGCTTTTGTGCATATGGAACATTTCTGGGATCTTTGATGAAACATGGAATCAACATTAAGTGCATTCGGAAAGTATTCAGACGTCCTCCTTTTTTCCACACTTATTTTACATTACAGCCTTATTCTAAAATGTATTAAATAAAACATTTTCCTCATCAATCTACACATAATACCCCATAATGACAAACAGAAAACAGTTTGGTCAAAAGTTTGGACACACCTACTCATTCCAGGGTTTTTCTTTATTTTTAATTTTTTTTACATTGTAGAATAATAGTGAAGACATCAAGACTATGATATAACACATATGGAATCATGTAGTAACCAAAAAAGTGTTAAACAAATCAAAATATATTTTAGATTTTAGATTCTTCAAAGTAGCCACCCTTAGCCTTGATGACAGCTTTGCACACTATTGGCATTCTCTCAATCAGATTCATGAGGAAGCCACCTGGAATGCATTTCAATTCAAAGTACATTTTTGGCCAATCAGTTGTGTTGTGATAAGGCAGGTGTGGTGTACAGAAGATAGCTCTATTTGGTAAAAGACCAAGTCCACATTTTAGCAATAACAGATCAAATAAGCAAAGAGAAATGACAGTCCATCATTACTTTAAGACATGAAGGTCAGTCAATCTGGAACATTTTAAGAACTTTTCAAGTTTCTTCAAATGCAGTCGCAAAAACCATCAAGTGTTATGATGAAACTGCCTCTCACGAGGACTGCCACAGGAAAGGCAGGCCCATAGTTACCTCTGCTGCAGAGGATTTGTTCATTAGAGTTAACGTCACCTCAGATTGCAGCCCCAATAAATACTTTAGTGTTCAAGTAGCAGACACATCTCAACATCAACTGTTCAGAGGAGACTGCGTGAATCAGGCCTTCATGGTCAAATTTCTGCAAAGAAACCACTACTAAAGGACACCAATATTAAGAAGAGACTTGCTTGGGCCAAGAAACACGAGCAATGGAAATTAGACCGGTGGTATCTGTCCTTTGGTCTGATGAGTCCAAATTTGTGTAAGGGCTATTTGACCAAGAAGGAGAGTGATGGAGTACTTCATCAGATTACCTGGCCTCCACAATCACCCGACCTTAACCCAATTGAGATGGTTTGGGATGAGTTGGACCGCAGAGTGAAGGAAAAGCATTCAACAATTTCTCAGCATATGTGGGAACTCCTTCAAGACAGTTGGAAAATCATTCCTCATTCAGCTGGTTGAGAGTATGCCAAGAGTGTGTGAAGCTGTCATGAAGGCAAAGGGTGGCTACTGTGCAGAATCTAAAATATAAAACATATTTTGATTTGTTTAACCTCTAGCGACGAGCAATCCCGTATCCGGGAGTGTAATTATAGCCTCAAGCTCATTACCATAACGCAACGTTAACTATTCATGAAAATCGCAAATGAAATGAAATAAATATATTGGCTCTCAAGCTTATCCTTTTGTTAACAACACTGTCATCTCAGATTTTCAAAATATGCTTTTCAACCATAGCAAAACAAGCATTTGTGTAAGAGTATTGATAGCTAGCATTGCATTAAGCCTAGCATTCAGCAGGCAACATTTTCACAAAAACAAGAAAAGCATTCAAATAAAATAATTTACCTTTGAAGAACTTCGGATGTTTTCAAAGAGGAGACTCTCAGTTAGATAGCAAATGTTCAGTTTTTCCAAAAGGATTATTTGAGTAGGAGAAATCACTACGTTTTGTTCATCACGTTTGGCTGAGAAAACCCCCAAAAATTCAGTCATTAAAACGCAAACTTTTTTCCAAATTAACTCCATAATATCGACAGAAACATGACAAACGTTGTTTAGAATCAATCCTCAAGGTGTTTTTCACATATCTATTCGATGATAAGTCACTCGTGGCAGTTTAGTTTCTCCTCTCTTCAAAATGGAAACATGCACGCACCTGGAGATTACGCAATAGTTTCGACACAGGACACCTGGTAAATATAGTCTCTTATGGTCAATTTTCCAATGATATGCCTACAAATACGTCACAATGCTGCAAACACCTTGGGGAAACGACAGAAAGTGTAGGCTCATTCCTTGCGCATTCACAGCCATATAAGGAGACATTGGAACACAGCACCTCCAAAATCTGGGGTACTTCCTGTTTGAAATTTCATCTTGGTTTCGCCTGTAGCATCAGTTCTGTGGCACTCACAGATAATATCTTTGCAGATTTGGAAACGTCAGTGTTTTCTTTCCAAAGCTGTCAATTATATGCATAGTCGAGCATCTTTTCGGAACAAAATATATTGTTTAAAACGGGAAGGTTTTTCATCCAAAAATGAAATACTGCCCCTAGAGTTTCAAGAGGTTAACAGTTTTGTTGGTTACTACATGATTCCATATGTTATTTTATAGTTTTGATGTCTTCACTATTTTTCTACAATGTAGAAAATAGTTACCACAAAGAAAAAGTAGTAGGTGTGTCCAAACTTTTGACTGGTACCGTATGTGGGAACTCATTCAAGACTGTTTCAAAAGCATTCCTCATGAAGCTGGTTGAGAGAATGCCAAGAGTGTGCACAGCTTTCATCAAGGCAAAGGTTGGCTACTTTGAAGAATGTAAAATATGAGTAGGTGTGTCCAAACTACTGTATAAAAAACAGGGCAATCACGTTTTTGACTGCACTGGACCTTTAAAAATCACTGTCGGTCGCATCCTCCCTCTGTCTCTGTGCTGTCACGAGGGGAGCAGTTGAAACTAGGACACATGCAATATTAAAGCTCTACCCTGGTAGTCCTCGTCAGCACGTCCTTCTCTCTGTAGCTCTCTCTCTCTCACATACTCATTCTCACTCCGGGTAGACCTCAGCAGATTGTTTCTCACACACGCTACAGTATACTCTCACTCGTTAATCTTCTCTTCAGTAGCCTGCCTACTCTGTTTGTGCCTCTCTCTTTGTTTCCCTCTCCACCAGACATATTCACCCTGTCTGTCTTGCTCTGCCTCCTTTCTTGGTAGTACTCTAGCCAGAATGTGTTTCTAAATGTTGCAGATAGAAATGAATAGAGCTAATTCAATGTTTTACTCTACATGCCAGGGATGCATGTCGTTTCTGTTGGACAAGGCTGAGGCCCCTTTCACAGCCTTGGCAATCAGGAGCTCCCCCTCCTTCTTTCATCCTCCTTCCGTCTATCCCTTGTTCTGGCTCTGGCAAGGCCTCTCTCCCTGGTTGTGCCTCTGGCCATTTCTGCCTCTGGCCAGGCATCTCTCCCTTGTTCTGCCTCTGGCCAGGCCTCTCTCCCCGGACACCCTATTTGGTCCCTTTGTTCAAATTATAATTAGTCACTATTTCACAGCAGTTGCAGAAACATGGTTACAAATTATTAAGGCTTACCAGTGAGAGTGCATTTCAATGGTACCATAGCCAATAGTTATTCTCTCACTCTGCAAAGGCAAAATGGTGTCTGGTTCTGGCCAACTGTTTGAGACCCTCATTCTGATCCTGCAGTAGAGTTCAGGAGTTTACCAAAAAGACTTCATTGCTGGACTGATTGGTATTAAAGATACGTCCTGAACACACAGTCACCTCTGCAGGTGTTGTTTATTGTTGATGTTTGGTCAGCAACCTTTTTGTAGACCCGTCGGAGGCAAGTGTGTGTGCAGGAGTTATCTTTAATAATGAAATGAACTCTGGGGCTTCTGTTGCCAGTGCCAGATACGAGAGCTAGTGTGGTGTTAATATTCCTCTGTCCCCTGAAACTCAACCGACATACACACACTGCTCTCCTTCAGATGCCAAGGTAGGTACATTATTATTTTGGCTGATTGAGGGTAAGTACACGCACTGCATGCACGCAGGCACACACACACACACACACACACACACACACACACACACACACACACACTGAATGCGAAATGTCTGCTGATGCGAGGTAGTGGTTCACCATTGTCGGAGATGATAAATGGTATGAAAGAGAAACAGGCCTGGAAGGGCTAAACAGGTGTGGTGGCATATAATGACAACCTGCACTGTTTACGGATATCAGTCTCCTAAATTGTTGTTTGATCTTTACTTTTAGGTAGAGTCAATGTTTAGAGAGACAAAATACAATTCCAGGACTGAATTATAACATGTTGTGGAAGCTGTGCTGAATATCTATTAACTTGTTGGAAAGGAGGAGAATGTGTGTGTGTATGTGTTTGTATGTGTCTGTTTGTGACAGGAGGAAAAAGTGTTTTTCCCTTTTTCCCTCCAGTGGCAGAACGATTTCCCAATCACATTTGGTGTTTTTTTGCAGTCACATTCTCTCTCTCTCTCTCTCTCTCTCTCTCTCTCTCTCTCTCTCTCTCTCTCTCTCTCTCTCTCTCTCTCTCTCTCTCTCTCTCTCTCTCTCTCTCTCTCTCTCTCTCTCTCTCTCTCTCTCTCTCTCTCTCTCTCTCTCTCTCTCTCTCTCTCTCTCTCTCTCTCTCTCTGCCACAGCTACATTTTGTTTATGATGCTGTCACTGCTGCCAGCGCCTTGGATGCATCCCAACGTCCCGTAGGGTGAAGGAATAGGGTAATACATCACACACAGACAGTCTTGTACAGCTAACCTTGTGGGGACACATAGTTCAGTCCCATTCAAAATCCTATTTTCCCTAACCCCTAAACCTAACCTAACCTTAACCCAAAAACCTAACCGTAACCCTAGCTCCTAACCCTAAACGTAATTCTAACCTTAACCCAAACCCCCTAGAAATAGCATTTGTCCTTGTGGGGACTAACAAAATGTCCCCAGTTGGTCAAATTGTTGTTTGTTTAAACAGTTAAAAATGTCCACACATACATACACACACACACACACACACACACACACACACACACAAATACACACTGATCTGTGTGTGGGGCCTTCTCTCTAGGCTTTCTGTTCTATCTGATGAGTGTGCTGAAAAGGGTGTGTAGGTACTATGTATGTGTATGTATGTGTGTGTTGAACAGAATGTTTCACTAAGCACATCCTGTTTGACAGTCATGCTGTCCTCTCCCTGCTCCATTCCTTAACTTGCCTCCATGCTCAATTTGCTTGCTACTCCCCAGACTGCTTGGGCCAAAACACAAGCGCATGTACACGTGTACACACACACACACACACACACACACACTATGTGTGTCTCCCTCATCATTAACAGGATCAGGCATTACCCCTGGGTGCTTGGTACACCTACCTGCTCTCATAGTCTCACGTCAGAATTAGCCTCTATCTGCAAAAGCAGGGTATCTGTAGGAAGCTGAGTATCTTGTCTATTGACCGGTGCCATCAAATCTTTGGTGTGACTTAGTACCATATATGGGCATACAAATTTATAAGGGCAGGCAGAGCCAATGACCTCATTTCAAGATGTCTGTTGCCTACATTCCGGTTAGTGTTGTGAAGCATAAACAATATAAACATGGAATACGTTGATACACACCGAAAGCCGGGAATCCACAGATCATGAGGATATCTTATATGTCTGCCTGTGACCTACCATTATTGATCACCTACCCCGAGAGTCTAAATGTTTATTTTACACAAAGTTGTCACCAAACAGCAAACATCTTACAAGGTAAGCTTCGATTTGGTCTGTGTTTGAGCTATAGCTACATGGGGGTTATCAAATTAATTAAAATTAATTACCTTTAATGCGTAATGCGAACTATTGCTACCTGGCTCATTGACGAGACACACTGAGCACGCTGCATTACATTGTCAACAGATTTCATCGCTTTACTTTCATCGCTTTAGCATAAACGATGGCTTCTAAAGAACAAAAAAAGGGAAAAACTAAGACTATCAAACCGGAACCTAAAAAGAAGGCAGCTATGAATAAGTATACTGACATAGAAGCTTTGAATAAAATACTGGATTCGGACTAGGATCAGGGGAGCAAATTGGAGAACGAGGATTTTGACTCGGTCGACGAAGACGTCTTTCTAGAAGGATTCGATCCACTTTTAGATCTGCAAGTAAATTATTTCCATGACGTTATGTAGCAAATTTACTATAAGTATTTCATTTTTTGTAAGTTGTTTGCTTTTTGTGCTTTGTATTTAGTTTACATAGGCCTATGTAACAAGTAATTTCAATGTTATATAATTCCAAAGTAGTTATTGTCTATGTTTCATATTAGTTCACTTTTGCTGTTCCAAGTTTCATCCTTGTAACTTTGGAGAGGCCACTGAACTCTCATGGCCTTTGATCATTTGTGGTTGTAACGTGTGCACTGGGAGTTGGGAAGCAAGTTCAGGGAGTGAATACATTTAATGAATAAACTTAATAGGAAACACGAACAACGCACAGACATGGAACAGAAACAATGACGCCTGGGGAAGGAACCGAAGGGAGTGACATATATAGGGCAGGTAATCAAGGAGGTGATGGAGTCCAGGTGAGTCTGATGAGAAGGAGCACATGTGACAGTGGTTCTCACCTCTGTCTTTGTCTCCAAAGTGTTACTGTTTGCATTGTGTGTGTGTGCTTCACACCTATCGGAGTCCCTGTACAGATACAGTTCAGGCTTGGTGTTTTTATTTTACAGCAATGTTGTTTTGTAAATGTAGTAAACCGTAATTATGTGTGTCTTACAACAATATATCCCTTTATTTTATTCACCACAGAGTGGAGGATGCCGAGGATTTGGACGATGACATTTGGGCCACCCCTCCCTAGCAAGCACACCCTCCGGTCAAGGTCTTCACCCCCCACTGCTATGTCAATCACACAGTCTGATGGTTCTACATCCACCACCCGAAAAAGGCCCCACTCCTCTTCAACCACCCCCACTGCCGGCCCTGGCACCACTCCCCTCTCTGCAAGTTAATGGAGGTGAAGGGGCAGGGAGGAGATCTAGGCCTCATGAAAGAAGAGGGGGGAGCAGAGGGAGAGGCAGTGGAAGCAGCACAACAGAGGGAGATGAAACTGAGGACAGGTTGCATGAAGTCCTTGAAGATGATGAGGATACAGATCAATTTAGGTTTAAACCCAAACTACCATTTAGGTTTAAGCCCACAGTTGGTTAGTGATGAAACATACACCCCCTTACAGCTGTTTCAGCTCTACTTTACAACCTCTGTACTGAGAACACTAATTAGTAATACCAACATGTATGGGGACAAGAAGCAACAGGGGGGAAGGAAGATGTCCTGGAAAACTGTCACCTTGGGTGACATGCTCGAATACATTTCCTTGGTGATTTACATGGGACTGGTCAAGGTATCAAGACTAGTTGACAACTGGAGCAAGTCCCCACTCTATCAGTTCGAGTTCCCCACTCTATCAGTTCGAGTTCCCCACTCTATCAGTTCGAGTTCCCCACCTCCTTCAGGAGTGAAAAATTATTATTGGCCATCAACCGTACTCTTCACATGAGTGACCCACAAAAGGATCAAGAGAATGACCAGAAGAAGGGGACTGCAGGGTATGATTGTCTTGCAAGAGTCAAGCCCCTTTATCATGACATGGTGGAGGCATGCAAAACTTACCTCCAGCCTGCTCAAAATCTATCTATAGGTGAGCGGATGGTTGCCACAAAGGCTTGAATTGGCTTGAAGAAATATATGAAACATAAGCCAACCAAATGGGGCTACAAGCTCTTTGTGTTAGCAGATTCAGACTCTGCCTACACGTGGAACTTTTTCATCTATGAAGGCAAGGCGATCACACCCACTGGGAAGGGCCTTAGTTACGACTCTGTCATGCAGCGGATGGACTTCCCCTTACTTGGCAGTGGGTACAAGCTCTTTGTGGACAATTTTTTTCTAGTCCCATGCTTTTCATAGACCTCTTGAAAAAGAACAATACAGGCTTGTGAGACCATTCGTCCTACCAGAATCGGTTTCCCCAATACCAAGGTAAACGACATGACAAAGACAGCGGAGAGGGGGACCATACGTTGGATCAGGACTAACAAGCTGTTTTTTGTGAAATGGAAGAATGCTAGGGAAGTAACCATGCTCACCACACAGCATAAGGCATTCAATAACGACCATGTCTCAAGGAGGGTGAAAAATGCCAATGGGGCAAGGGTGAGGAATAATGTCCCCATTCCTGTTTCTTTGAACGACTACAATGCCAGCATGGGGAGTGTCGACCTAACTGATGCTCTGATAGGCTACTACCAGGTCCTCCTCAAGACCAGGAAGTGGAATTATATATTTTTAACACTTTGTGGACATGGCTACAGCAAATGATTCCATTCTCCACAAGCAGATGAAAAAAAAGTGAAACCCCTCTCTCCCAGTTGGCCGTACAAGAGCAGCTGGTGTTGGAAATAGCTGAATTGGTGGCCCAAAGCAACCTGACAACCATCACCAGACCCCCCACTCAAGGTGAGCGCCACTATCCAACACACATGCCAAAAGACAAAAGGAAGAACTGCAAGCATTGCACAAAACACAGGAGGGAAAAGGGGGAAATTACAGATCTTCTGTTCGAAATCCCAGTTCGCTTTTTGTGTCCTGGCAGAAAGGGACTGCAAAAGCTATGGTGAAAGTTAATTTGTATTTTTTAAATATTTTTTTTATTTCACCTTTATTTAACCAGGTAGGCCAGTTGAGACCAAGTTCTCATTTACAACTGCGACCTGGCCAAGATAAAGCAAAGCAGTGCGACACAAACAACAACACAGAGTTAAACATGGAATAAACAAATGTACAGTGAATAACACAATATAAAAAATCTATATACAGTGTGTGGAAATGAGGTCGAAGTAAATAGGTCGTAGTGGCGAAGTAATGACAATTTAGCAATTAAACACGGGAGGGGTAGATGTGCAGAAGATGAATGTGCAAGTAGAGATACTGGGTTGCAAAGGAGCAAAACAAATAAAAAATACAAATATGGGGATGAGGGAGTTGGATGGGCTATTTACAGATGGGCTATGTACAGGTGCAGTGATCTGTGAGCTGCTCTGACAGCTGATGCTTAAAGTTACTGAGGGAGATATGAGTTTCCAGCTTCAGTGATTTTTGCAATTCATTCCAGTCATTGGCAGCAGAGAACTGGAAGGAAAGGTGGCCAAAGGAGGAATAGGCTATGGGGGTGACCAGTGAAATATACCTGCTGTGCTATGGGTGGGTGCTGCTATGGTGACCAGTAAGCTGAGATAAGGCGGGGCTTTACCTAGCAAAGACTTATAGATGACCTGGAGCCAATGGGTTTGGCGATGAAGATAAAGCGAGGGCCAGCCAAACGAGAGAATACAGGTCGCAGTGGTGGGTAGTATATGGGGCTTTAGTGACAAAACGGATGGCACTGTGATAGACTGCATCCAATTTGCTGAGTAGAGTGTTGGAGGCTATTTTATAAATGTCATCGCCGAAGTCAAGGATCGGTAGGATCATTTTTACGAGGGTATGTTTGGCAGCATGAGTGAAGGATGCTTTATTGCGAAATAGGAAGCCGATTATAGATTTAATTTTGGATTGGAGATACTTAATAATGTGAGTCTGGAAGTAGATTTTACTGTCTAACCAGACACCTAGGTATTTGTTATTGTCCACATATTCTAGTTCAGAACCGTCCAGAGTTGTGATGCTGGATGGGCGGGCAGGTGCGGGCAGCGATCGGTTGAATAGCATGCATTTAGTTTTACTTGCATTTAAGAGCAGTTGGAGGACACGGAAGGAGAGTTGTATGGCATTGAAACTCGTTTGGAGATTTGTTATCACAGTGTCCAAAGAAGGGCCAGATGTATACAGAATGGTGTCGTCTGCGTAGAGGAGGATCAGAGAATCACCAGCAGCAAGAGCGATATCATTGATGTATACAGAGAAAAGAGTCGGCCCGAGAATTGAACCCTGTGGCACTCCCATAGCGACTGCCAGAGGTTCGGACAACAGGTCCTCCGATTTGACACACTGAACTCTGTCTGAGAAGTAGTTGGTGAACCTACGCGAGGCAGTTATTTGAGAAACCAAGGCTGTTGAGTCTTTCCATAATACTGTGGTGATTGACAGAGCCGGACGCCTTGGCTAGGTCGATGAATACGACTGCACAGTATCGTCTTTTATCGACGGCGGTTATGATATCGTTTAGGACCTTGAGTGTGGCTGAGGTGCCCCCATGACCAGCTCGGAAACCAGATTGCATAGCAGAGAAGGTACGGCGGGATTCGAAATGGCCCGGTGATCTGTTTGTTAACTTGGCGTTTGAAGACCTTAGAAAGGCAGGGTAGGATAGATACAGGTCTGTAACAGTTCTGTAACAGATTGTCTCCCACTTTGAAAAGGGGGATGACCGCGGCTGCTTTCCAATCTTTGGGGATCTCTGACGATACGAAAGAGAGGTTGAACAGGCTAGTAACAGGGGTTGCAACAATCGTGGCGAATAATTTTAGAAAGAGAGGGCCCAGATTGTATAGCCCAGCTGATTTGTAGAGGCCCATTTTGCAACTCTTTTCGCAAATCTAATCATCTACACCTGGGATGTAAAACGACATGAATGCCAATTGTAAATAGTTCAGCTTATTTCTATTTTTGCATATTTTTTAGTGAAGGACATGTTTGTGTTTGATAAGACATTTTTATATATATTTTATTATGTACATCTGTTACTTTTATATATTTTTTGTAAACAGTTAATGTGTATGTGGGACCAATACATTGGATATGCCTAGGCTAAATGTTCAGGCACTTTGGATATCCCCTGTACTGTATGTCCCCCGACACCACCACAATGTTTCAGAGAGGTTGGTGTTGTAGAAATTTAGTTTTGATTGTGAACAGTAACTTTTAGGCACATACAGTGTGCAAAAACAGCACAATTGCCACATTCAGACACTTTTTTGGAGAGGTTGAAAGGACACTTAAATGTACCCTGGATACCCCATAACACCACCACAATGTTGGAGTGAGGTTGATATGGTAGATATTGTGTTTTTATGCTGAACAAATAGCATTTAAGAATTGCAAATATTTAATAGCACTGGAATGATCTAATTTACAGACATTTTGTTTATGATATTGTAGAAGCCATCTGATGTGTTGCCAATTCTAGTAATCAATAATTAACTTATAGTTTGTTAATGAAAGATGACTTTCAAAAAGAATTATATATATATATCTATATATATATATATATATAATTATGTCTTCTTTACAAATATACCAAGTTTTTGCATGTCAGAATCAATTTATTTGTCACATACACATGGTTAGCAGATGTTAATGCGAGTGTAGCGAAATGCTTGTGTTTCTAGTTCCGACAATGCAGTAATAACCAACAAGTAATCTAACTAACAATTTCAAAACGACTACCTTATACACACAAGTGTAAAGGGATAAAGAATATGTACATAAAGATATATGAATGAGTGATGGTACAGAGCGGCATAGGCAATATGTAGTAGATGGTATCGAGTACAGTATATACATATGAGATGAGTATGTAAACAAAGTGGCATAGTTTAAAGTGGCTAGTGATACATGTATTACGTACATAAAGATGCAGTAGATGATATAGAGTACAGTATATACTTATACATATGAGATGAATAATGTAGGGTATGTAAACATTATATTAAGTAGCATTGTTTAAAGTGGCTAGTGATATATTTTACATCAATTCCCATTAATTCCCATTATTAAAGTGGTTGGAGTTGAGTCAGTGTGTTGGCAGCAGCCACTCAATGTTAGTGGTGGCTGTTTAACAGTCTGATGGCCTTGAGATAGAAGCTGTTTTTCAGTCTCTCGGTCCCAGCTTTGATGCACCTGTACTGACCTCGCCTTCTGGATGATAGCGGGGTGAACAGGCAGTGGCTCGGGTGGTTGTTGTCCTTGATGATCTTTATGGACTTCCTGTGACATCGGGTGGTGTAGGTGTCCTGGAGGGCAGGTAGTTTGCCTCCGGTGATGCATTGTGCAGACCTCACTACCGTCTGGAGAGCCTTACGGTTGTGGGCGGAGCAGTTGCCGTACCAGGCAGTGATACAGCCCGACAGGATGCTCTCGATTGTGCATCTGTAGAAGTTTGTGAGTGTTTTTGGTGACAAGCCGAATTTCTTCAGCCTCCTGAGGTTGAAGAGGAGCTGCTGCACCTTCTTCACGATGCTGTCTGTGTGGGTGGACCAATTCAGTTTGTCTGTGATGTGTACGCCGAGGAACTTAACTTACAACCCTCTCCACTACTGTCCTATCGATGTGGATAGGGGGGGTGTTCCCTCTGCTGTTTCCTGAAGTCCACAATTATCTCCTTAGTTTTGTTGACGTTGAGTGTGAGGTTATTTTCCTGACACCACACTCCGAGGGCCCTCACCTCCTCCCTGTAGGCCGTCTCGTAGGCCGTCCTCCCTGTTGTTACCTACCCTCACCACCTGGGGGCGGCCCGTCAGGAAGTCCAGTACCCAGTTGCACAGGGCGGGGTCGAGACCCAGGGTCTCGAGCTTGATGACGACTTTGGAGGGTACTATGGTGTTAAATACTGAGCTGTGGTCGATGAACAGCATTCTCACATAGGTATTCCTCTTGTCCAGATGGGTTAGGGCAGTGTGCAGTATGGTTGAGATTGTATCGTATGTGGACCTATTTGGGCGGTAAGCAAATTGGAGGTGACATGGTCCTTGACTAGTCTCTCAAAGCACTTCATGATGACGGAAGTGAGTGCTACGGGGCGGTAGTCGTTTAGCTCAGTTACCTTAGCTTTCTTGGGAACAGGAACAATGGTGGCCCTCTTGAAGCATGTGGGAATAGCAGACTGGGATAAGGGTTGATTGAATATGTCCGTAAACACACCAGCCAGCTGGTCTGCGCATGCTCTGAGGGCGCGGCTGGGGATGCCGTCTGGGCCTGCAGCCTTGTGAGGGTTAACACGTTTAAATGTTTTACTCACCTCGGCTGCAGTGAAGGAGAGTCCGCATGTTTTGGTTGCGGGCCGTGTCAGTGGCACTGTATTGTCCTCAAAGCGGGCAAAAAAGTGATTTAGTCTGCCTGGGAGCAAGACATCCTGGTCCATGACTGGGCTGGTTTTCTTTTTGTAGTCTGTGATTGACTGTAGACCCTGCCACATACCTCTTGTGTTTGAAAATGTTTAAAGTTACGTTTAGGCATGAACTCCAAAATGATATGGTTAGACATGAACTCCTAATGGTTAAGGTTTGGGATAGGCTTGAAATTAAAATCTCAAGGACGTTCTATCGCTGGATTCAAACTTGCAACCTTTGGAATCAGAGGCAGACACTTACTCTGACTCTAGTTTGCCGGTTTCCACGTCATCTCCTGTCTTCCTCATACATGGATGGACGTCAAATACTGACTTGTATCATGGGTGACCTGGCTAGATATACAGTAGTCACTGTAGTTGAGGCTCTGGTGACAAGCGGAATTCATGCGACTGATGGCATTGTCACAGGATAGAACAGCACACATATTGCTGTTTGGCTCCCTGTGAGAAAACGAGTGTCCAGGACGATGTGTGTTTGCGTGCCTGTGTGCGTGCATGTTGAGCTCCCTGTGAGAAAACGAGTGTCCAGGACGATGTGTGTTTACGTGCCTGTGTGCGTGCATGTTGAGCTCCCTGTGAGAAAACGAGTGTCCAGGACGATGTGTGTTTGCGTGCCTGTGTGCGTGCATGTTGAGCTCCCTGTGAGAAAATGAGTGTCCTGGGACGGTTCTCTCGCCAACAAGCCAGTGTGCTTGTTAACACACACAAACAGTAATTATGAGCTACTGGCTAAGGACATCAATACACACGCACACACACACTTATTAACATGCAGATGATTGTGTGTGTGTGTGATTGGGTAAATGGGGCCTCTCATGACTCATATCAGCACACCTGCTTGATCGCGCGCACTATATGCATAAACATACAAACACACACACACACACACAGGCGCACAAAGAAATTGACAATATATCAACAACTGAGTTGAACCCTCCAAAGTGCACTTGCATTTCCCCTATGGTAATAGATATGTATACTTGGAAGCCAAAGTCTGTTTGTGAAACTAAACCATCTAAAGTTCCCTCTCTGTGGTGTGTTTGATTTGCTTAGATATGAGAACTGTCATTCCTCATCCTCCATCTCCTCTCAGGAGGATGAAAAGCAGAATCAGAATTGCTGTGAGAGCTGCTGAGTCTGACTTATAGGAAAACAACAATTCAAAGACCGGGAGAAAGAAAGACAACAGGGATATAATGCTTTTGTGTGTGTGTGTGTGTGTGTGTGTGTGTGTGTGTGTGTGTGTGTTTGTGTTGCACGTGCCTTTAGAGATAATGTACTTAGAATTAATATAAGAGTTTTTTTTTATACCTGTAACAGATTGAATTGGAAATCTGAACAACCTCAGTGTTTTAAAAAATGCAGTCATCTGTCTGTCAATACAGTCCAACACTCACAATACAAATACAAATACACCACCAAACTTTATAATAATTTGTAGAAGGATGCTGAGCAATAGAATATAAATGTCTCACATACTGTACGTAAACTAACTCTGGGAATTAAAATGACTAATTTATAAAATGGTGAGCATCTTGTAAAATATGATTAGAGTTCATAGATTACTGTTTCCCATCTCACACGGTTAACTAGGTTAGATCTCTCTCTCTCTCTCTCTCTCTCTCATCATTCAGAAACACAACTCTGAACACTGGAATCTTTAATTTCTCTCCTATCATTGCCTATGCCTTCTTCCCCCTCTCTCCTATCCTACTACAGTGAGCTACAAAATGATTGGGACAATATGTTGTTTGGGCTCTGTACTCCAGCACTTTGGATTTGAAATTGTACAATGACTATGAGGTTAAAGTTCAGACTGTCAGATTTAATTTGAGGGTATTTTCATCGATATCCGGGGATCTGTACTACACTTTTTGAAAATACTGTAGTTGCTCCTTATTTTAGGGGACCAAAAGTATTGGGACACATTCACTTTTATGTGTATTAAAGTAGTCCAAAGTGTAGTATTTGATCCTATACTCATATCACGCAATGATTACATCAAGCTTGTAACTCTATACATTTGTTGGATGCATTTGCTGTTTTTTATGGTTGTGTTTCAGATCATTTTGTGCCCAATACACTCTTAGAAAAAAGGGTTCAAATGGATTCTTCGGAGAACCGTTTCAGTTCCAGGTAGAACTCTGTTAGGTTCCATGTAACATGTAACTAAAAAGGGTTCTATCTGGAACCAAAAGGGTTCCACTTGGAACCAAAAAGTGTTTTCCTCTGGGGACAGCTGAATAACTATTTTAGGTTCTAGATAGCACCTTTTAGAAATGAATGGTAAATTAATGGTAAATTACAGTGCCTTGCGAAAGTATTCGGCCCCCTTGAACTTTGCGACCTTTTGCCACATTTCAGGCTTCAAACATAAAGATATAAAACTGTATTTTTTTGTGAAGAATCAACAACAAGTGGGACACAATCATGAAGTGGAACGACATTTATTGGATATTTCAAACTTTTTTAACAAATCAAAAACTGAAAAATTGGGCGTGCAAAATTATTCAGCCCCTTTACTTTCAGTGCAGCAAACTCTCTCCAGAAGTTCAGTGAGGATCTCTGAATGATCCAATGTTGACCTAAATGACTAATGATGATAAATACAATCCACCTGTGTGTAATCAAGTCTCCGTATAAATGCACCTGCACTGTGATAGTCTCAGGGGTCCGTTAAAAGTGCAGAGAGCATCATGAAGAACAAGGAACACACCAGGCAGGTCCGAGATACTGTTGTGAAGAAGTTTAAAGCCGGATTTGGATACAAAAAGATTTCCCAAGCTTTAAACATCCCAAGGAGCACTGTGCAAGCGATAATATTGAAATGGAAGGAGTATCAGACCACTGCAAATCTACCAAGACCTGGCCGTCCCTCTAAACTTTCAGCTCATACAAGGAGAAGACTGATCAGAGATGCAGCCAAGAGGCCCATGATCACTCTGGATGAACTGCAGAGATCTACAGCTGAGGTGGGAGACTCTGTCCATAGGACAACAATCAGTCGTATATTGCACAAATCTGGCCTTTATAGAAGAGTGGCAAGAAGAAAGCCATTTCTTAAAGATATCCATAAAAAGTGTTGTTTAAAGTTTGCCACAAGCCACCTGGGAGACACACCAAACATGTGGAAGAAGGTGCTCTGGTCAGATGAAACCAAAATTGAACTTTTTGGCAACAATGCAAAACGTTATGTTTGGCGTAAAAGCAACACAGCTGAACACACCATCCCCACTGTCAAACATGGTGGTGGCAGCATCATGGTTTGGGCCTGCTTTTCTTCAGCAGGGACAGGGAAGATGGTTAAAATTGATGGGAAGATGGATGGAGCCAAATACAGGACCATTCTGGAAGAAAACCTGATGGAGTCTGCAAAAGACCTGAGACTGGGACGGAGATTTGTCTTCCAACAAGACAATGATCCAAAACATAAAGCAAAATCTACAACGGAATGGTTCAAAAATAAACATATCCAGGTGTTAGAATGGCCAAGTCAAAGTCCAGACCTGAATCCAATCGAGAATCTGTGGAAAGAACTGAAAACTGCTGTTCACAAATGCTCTCCATCCAACCTCACTGAGCTCGAGCTGTTTTGCAAGGAGGAATGGGAAAAAATGTCAGTCTCTCGATGTGCAAAACTGATAGAGACATACCCCAAGCGACTTACAGCTGTAATCGCAGCAAAAGGTGGCGCTACAAAGTATTAACTTAAGGGGGCTGAACAATTTTGCACGCCCAATTTTTCAGTTTTTGATTTGTTAAAAAAGTTTGAAATATCCAATAAATGTCGTTCCACTTCATGATTGTGTCCCACTTGTTGTTGATTCTTCACAAAAAAATACAGTTTTATATCTTTATGTTTGAAGCCTGAAATGTGGCAAAAGGTCGCAAAGTTCAAGGGGGCCGAATACTTTCGCAAGGCACTGTATGTATTGTGTCATTTTGGAGTAATTTTTTTGTAAATAAGATTATAATATCTTTCTAAACACTTCTACATTAATGTGGATACTACTATAAATGAATCATGAATAATGATAATATACACCCTCCTAAAAAATGCTAACCCCCTTGGGGGTATGATATTTGTGTGTTTAACTCTCTCACTCATCATTATTCACAATTCATGTGTATGTCGATGCGTGTGTGTGTGTGTTTTGCGCATGCATGGTGTGTGGGACTCTGTTAGAAGCTCCCTGTGTGTCAAACCACATCTCCTCCTGCCCTCGTTTGAGAGAAGCAGAGAGATTTAGTTCTACACTAGCATTATAATCACCTACCAATCTCTCAATCTCTACTCCTTCTCTTCCCCGTTCCTCTCCTTACCCCCCTTATCCAGCCCACTTCCTTCCATCTATTTTCCCCTTCCTCTCCTCCCTCTCCCCCACGTTTCCTCCCTCTCTCTGCTAAACCTCATTGATCAAAAACATCCCCAACACGGGTTGTCTTATCTGGCGGACCATGATTTTTCTTCCGTTCTCTCCCTCTCTCCCCTCTATCCCTCCTTCCCTTCTCAGATGTACTGTGTGTGTTGAGTGATGTCTCAACACACCCACGCGACACACACACACACATGCACGCGGGCACACTGAGAGCCAGATCCCCACACCCCACTGTGTGTTGAGTGATGCCCTTCCTGAGACTGGTTCTGGGGAGTTGGCATGTCATACTGCCTCTGTGCCACCAGTCCCCCCCTCTGCTCTCGGTTCTTCTCCTTGCTGTTACCGCATTCTTACTCTCACATCTGCATCCTAATTGTGGGTGTGTGCATTTTATGCGAGTAGTAGGATAATACTGGGGCATCACTCAGCACACGTGCCCGCATGCACACACATACACACGCTCACACATGGTCAGCCCATGGAGAAGCATGGAACATATAGCAACCAACCCATAGATGTCAGCACACACACTCTGAGTCCCACACACTGAGTCTCATAGAGGGGTGCCATAAAGATATTCATGACCAGATCTCTCTCTGTGAATTTCAATGCAGTGGGTTATCAGTGGCAGCTGTTGACATCCAACAGAGCTGATATGGATGAGACGCCGCTAATGTACTCAGATCCAATGACACCTTCATATACTAATCATACAACCTGACTCTCTCCCTCTCTCTCCTTCTCTCTCTCTCTACTTCTCCCTCTCTCTCCTTCTCTCTCTCTCTACTTCTCCCTCTCTCTCCTTCTCTCTCTCTCTACTTCTCCCTCTCTCTCCTTCTCTCTCTCTCTACTTCTCCCTCTCTCTCCTTCTCTCACTCTCTCCTTCTCTCTCCTTCTCTCTCTCTACTTCTCCCTCTCTCTCCTTCTCTCTCTCTCTCCTTCTCTCTCTCTCTCCTTCTCTCTCTCTCACCTTCTCTCTCTCTCCTTCTCTCTCTCTCCTTCTCTCTCTCTCTCTCCTTCTCTCTCTCTCACCTTCTCTCTCTCTCCTTCTCTCTCTCTCACCTTCTCTCTCTCTCCTTCTCTCTCTCCTTCTCTCTCTCTCTCCTTCTCTCTCTCTCACCTTCTCTCTCTCTCTCCTTCTCTCTCTCTCTCTCCTTCTCTCTCTCTCACCTTCTCTCTCTCTCCTTCTCTCTCTCTCCTTCTCTCTCTCTCTCTCTCCTTCTCTCTCTCTCACCTTCTCTCTCTCCTTCTCTCTCTCTCCTTCTCTCTCTCCTTCTCTGGCCCGTCTCGCTTTCTCTCTCTCTGTACTTGTCTGTCTGTGTCTGTCTATGTTTGTCCTGCTGAGGTAGGCTCCGTTTAACGTTCGCTTCTTACGTCATCCTTTTAGCTGGCTTAGTAATACTAGCCAGAGCCCTTCAAAGTGAATGCAATAGAAGTCTCTGCCGGCAGCCAGCCACCTGATTGACTGGCATAGGCCCTATCTATAAGCGACTACTTACCAGTTGTGCACTCATTCTCCAAGAGTCGGTTTTTATTTGTTTTGGGGGATGTCTGTAGACACGGCAGGAGTCGTGAAACGGTTTTTAAATGGTTTTTGTCCGGCATCTCACAAACATACTATCAGCAGCGTCTCTAGTTGTCGTCTTGAGCCGACTCCGAGCTGGGGTGGTTAGTTTCACATCTCAGCCACTCGGCCTGTGTTGCGAGGTGGCGGAGTTAGCCATTTGAGAGAGTGGTGAATGTGCTGCTAAAAAGCCAAATCCGGGAGGCAAATCTAGGGGATGCTAGCGAACATAACGAGCAAACCACTGTTCATGATTCCACTCATTCGCAAAGAGGCAGGCGTGATTAGAACTCAGTCAGATCAAGAATATAAGCGTTCTGAGCTTTGATCAACGCTGGGAGCAATATTTAAATGTGGACCCTTAATAGATTTTCTATTATTGTGTACAAAATATCTATTATTATTATTTTCAAATTGCATAGGTCCGAACCTCGGTGTCCTCATATGTAGTTACGGCCTAGGGTTTGGGCCAGCACAGTGAGATGCAGCCTTAAGGGATGGCCCCGTCAACAGCTGAGGTTGTAGTACACTGAGATCTCAGTACCTTATCAGAAGAGTGAATCCAGAAAGAAAATATTCCACAATGTGAATCTGTCAGTATCTCCTAGTTTCAGTATCTGAAGGGAATCCCCCTTCTGTGCTCTAGCTGTGTAGACCACAGAAACCAACTGCCTTCCTCTAGACTGGAGCTGGAGCTGCATCACATCTTGCAGTCATTACACAATGGTACTATTCCCTCACTGTGGATCAGGTCAGACCAGGCCTGGGATCTGGGGCTGTGTGCTTGTGGGAGAGAAAGGAGTGCTCATACACTATTAAAGTACAGCAAGACCCACACAATGCCACATGGACTAAGGAGTTTGCATGTACAGTAAGAACAGGGTACCAAGGATAGAGCATGAGACCAGATGCCTTCCAGCTGGAGAGAGTGAGCTACAGTACTACATCCTGGGCAGTTTCCTTACTGCCTTCACATTCTAATGTACCTAGATGTGTAATTTGTGTGTGTGTGTGTGTGTGTGTGTGTGTGTGTGTGTGTGTGTGTGTGTGTGTGTGTGTTGGTTGGTTGGTTGTATATGTGTGTTTCAAAGTGAGGAGATTAAGCAGTTCGGTAACTCAGGAGACAACCTGCCGTGACACACTAGTAATCTCATTACAACTGGACAGAGACTGCAGTCACCTACAGTAAAGGCTGTGGCATTCACAGGCTACACAGATTTACAGTCCAGATACTGGGTTAGCTATTGCCCACTTATATGCTATGTAACAAATGTACACATGTTCACACACCCACACACACAAGATATACAAAACATAATATATAAATATACACACACACACACACACACACTTTAATAGCCACATACTGTGTTCACATCCTCTAGTCCCAAGGTCAAGCTGGTGAATCAAACACACACCCCAGCCAAACACTTATTTCCTCCTTGGAGATGGCATACACACGCCCGTGCTTGCACACTCACTCACACACTTAGGCACACACACACACAGGCACGCACACTCACTCACTCACTCACTCACTCACTCACTCACTCACTCACTCACTCACTCACTCACTCACTCACACACCACATACACCACCACACACTATCATAGTGCCTCCAGGATGGGAGGCATTATGATAGGAAATATACACCATTCAGGAAAGTTGTATAATTAAAACATTTTTGGGGGGGGATGCTCATAGAAAATGTTACGTTTTTGCAAGTCCCCAGGATGTAGGGAGACGCAGTCAAAACCGTCCAGTGAAAAAAAACAACCCACAGTCTATGGATTAGGAGCTCACTGACCCATCCATCCACAAGTTAGCAAGGCTCTAATTATTAGATCAACTTAACCTTTTTCTATTTTAACCCTGTCCCAAATCTTAACCTTTTCACGCATAAGTTCCAAATATCTCTAACGGTCCCCCCAGAGTGAGCTATTTTTATGTGCCAGAATGCACTCACTCTTCCAGAATTAGATTGTTACGCAACAAGAAACTGCACTGCCCTCAAACCAAGGCACACTGCCTGCTAATTATCTATAGACTATGTTTCAACTTGCCAATTAAAAATGATTTTCAAACAAGTTTTAATTGAGGTGTGTTTCACCTCCTCATTAATTTACATAGAAGTAGCCCATTTCCTTATGGCAGACAATGTACGTTTGAGGTATTACGATGAGCCGGACAAACTTCCCTCTTCGATGAGAGCCGATGAGAGCCCAAGCACATCCCCAGTGTTTCCCCAGGCCCAGTATGAAGACATTTGTCTCTGTGCTGCTGTGATGTTTATTGCTACTTGGCTACCTGCCAAATGTTTCGTTTTTTTACTTTTAATAACTGTTTAATCAAAACTCTGCATTTAAAAAAATCTAACAACATCTTAGTTTTGTCCTCGCTCAACTTTTTTCATTGAACTTCTGGACATGGTTTTACAGAACCTCCACCAGCCGAATAAGCTAAGTAGTAACATTAACGCTATGCCATCTAATTGAAGTCACTGTACTATACAGGAGAACTATCGCCTTATGGTGAGGATAATCTGAGTTGCAAGCCAAGCTTCAAACACAATCGTTAGGCAAGGGCAATTTAGGTGTACTGTAGGAAAGGATGAAACAGTGTCTGTGCCACCTGTAAGTACATATAATAGTATAAATCCCACTGCACAGTCCCCACAGCGGGACAATTTTCTCAATGCTTCTGTAAAGAAATGCTGTCAGCATGCTCAACTGTATCACGCCCTGACCATAGTAAGCTGTTTATTCTCTGTGTTGGTTGGGTCGTGATAGTGACTTGGGGGGTCATCTAGATTTTTTGTATTTCTATGTTGGCCTGATATGGTTCCCAATCAGAGACAGCTGTTTATCGTCTCTGATTGGGGATCATTATTAGGCAGCCATTTCCCCTTTGTGTTTCGTGGGATCTAGTCTACATTGAGTTGCCTGAGTGCACACCAGTTGCGTCACGTTTTGTTTGTACTTGTTAATTTTGTTTGGTGAGTTTCAGTTTATTAAAAGTATGTGGAACTCTATCCACTCTGCACCTTGGTCTACTCATTTCGACAAGCGTGACAAACCGGTGTCACTCATTCAGCCGACAGAAACGTTCAACCGGTTTTCAACGAGTCGGAGTCAGAGGCCAAGTCTTCTCAGGTCTCTCCTCCACTCGTTACTGGGTCTGCTCTGCCGAAGCCTCCCACCATTAGCTTGGACAAACTGAAAACCCTAGTCATTGGCAACTCCATTACCCGCAATATTAGACTTAAAAATAATCATCCAGCGATCATCCACTGTTTACCAGGGGGCAAGGCTACCGACGTACAGGGTGATCTGAAGATGGTGCTGGCTAAGGCTAAAACTGGCGAGTGTAGAGAGTATAGGGAAAATGTTTTCCAAGTCGGTACCAAATATTTTAGGATTAAAGAGTCAGAGGATGAAACCCAATTTCTGGGACTCACCCACAAACAGGACCAAGCCTGGCAAGCTGAAGAGTGATGGACTCCATCATAGCTGGAGGGGTTCTCTCATCTTATCTATCAACATAGACAGGGGTCTAAATACTCTACCTCCACAATGAGAGAGGGTGCAGGCCAAGCAGCAGGCTGTTAGGCTGTTAGGCAGCCTGCCAGCTTAGTGGAGTCTGCCAGTCATACCTGGATCTACTTCTCTCCCATGGAATACATATTGTCGATCTAAATGTTTTTCCTCATAATTCTGGACTATGGGACCACCATTTTATTATGTTTGTAATCACAACAAATAATCTGCTCAGACCCCAACCAAGGATTATCAAAAGCTGTAAATTCTCGGACAACCCGAAAATTCCAAGATGCCCTTCCAGACTCCCTCCACCTACCCAAGGACAAATTAGTACAAACATCTGTTAACCACCTAATCGAGGATCTACATTTAACCTTGCGTATTACCCTAGATGCAGTCGCACCTCTAAAAACACAAACATTTGTTACAAGAGGTTAGCTCTCTAGTATACAGAAAATACCTGAGCCCTGAAGCAAGCTTCCAGAAAATTTGAACTGAAATGGCACTCCACCAAACTGGAAGTCTTCTGACTAGCTTGGAAAGACAATACCGTGCAATATCGAAAAGCCCTCACTGCTGCTCGATCAGCCTACTTTTCCAAACTGATTGAGGAGAATAAACAATCCAAAATGTATTTTTGATACTTTCGCAAAGCTAACTAAAAAGCAGAATTCCAAAGAGAGGATTGCCTTCACCTCAGCAGTGATGAATTCATGAACTTCTTTGACAAAAAGATCATGATCATTAGAAAGCAAATTACAGACTCCTCTTTGAATCTGCTTATTTCTCCAAATCTCAGTTGTCCTGAGTCTGCACAGAACTGCCAGGACTGCCAAGATCAATGGAGACACTAGAGTTTTTGAATCCTGTATCTCTCGAAACATTTAAAAAAATAGTCATGGTCTCTAAACCTTCCAGCTGCCTATTCTAACTAAACCACTGAAATAGTTACTTCCTGTGCTTGGCCCTCCTATGTTGAACATAATAAATTGCTCACTATCCTTCAGATGTGCACCAAACTCACTAAAAGTGGCAGTAATAAAGTCTCTCCTGAATATTTATACAAAGTCTTGGTAATGTCATTCGGAAATACAATGTCAACTTTCACTGCTATGCGGACAACACAAAGCTGTACATTGATGAAAGATGGCGAAGCCCCAAAATTGCCTACCCTGGAAGCCTGTGTTAAAGACATAAGGAAGTGGATGGTGGCAAACATTTTACTTTTGATTTCAGAGAAAACAGAGATGCGAGTTCTAGGTGACAAGAAACAAAGAGATCTGTTGTTTGATCTGACATTTCATCTTGATGGTTGTACAGTCAACTTAAATTAAACTGTGTAGGACCTCTGCATTGCTCTGGACCCTGATCTCTCTTATGACGAACGTATCAAGAACATTTTTCCATCTTCTTAATATTGCAAAAATCTTAAACTTTTTGTCCAAAAAACAAATTCATGCTTTTGTCACTTCTAGATTAGACTACTGCAATGCTCTACTCTCCCGGTCCCCAGACAAAGCACTAAATAAACTTTAGATGGTGCTAAATACGGCTGCTAGAACCTTGACTAAATGTGATCCTATTACTCCAGGGCTGATTTCACGGTTTTACTGCTGACCTACAAAAGCATTACATGAACTTGCTCCTACATATCTCTCCGATTTGGTCCTGCTTACATACCTACATGTATGCTAGTCACAAGATGCTGGACTCCTTATTGTCCCTAGAATTTCTAAGCAAACAGCTGGAGGCAGGCCTTTCTCCTATAGAGCTCAATTGTTATAGAATAGTCTGCCTATTCATGTGAGAGACGCAGACTCCGTCTCAACCTTTAACTCTTTACTGAAGACTAATCTCTTCAGTAGGTCCTATGATTGAGTGTAGTCTGGCTCAGGGTTGCGAAGGTGAACGGTAATGCACTGGAGTGACGAATCGCCCTTGCTGTCTCTGCCTGGCCGGCTCCCATCTCTCCCCCGCGACTCTCTGCCTCTGACCCTATTACGGGGGCTGAGTCACTGGCTTACTGGTGCTCTTTTTTGCTATACTCCACTTGAGTGGGTTGAGTCACTGACTCTATCTTCCTGTCCGGTTTTGCACCCCCTCGGGCTTGTGCGGTGGAGGAGATCTTCGTGGGCTAAACTCAGCCTTGTCTCAGAGTAGTAAATTGGTAGTCTGTTGATATCCCTCTAGTGGTGTGAGGGCTGTGCTTTGGCAAAGTGGGTGGGGTTAAATCCTACCTGGTTGGTCTTATCCGGTTGGCCATGTCCGGGGGTATCGTCGGACAGGGCCACAGTGTCCCCTGACCACCCCCACCCCCCATCTTAACCTCCAGTATTTGTGCTGCAATTGTCTATGTCTCGGGGTGCTAGGGTCAGTTTGTCCTTTCTGTTCAAATTCTCCTGTCTTGTCTGGTGTCCTGTGTGAACTTAAGTATGCTCCCTCTAATTCTCCCATCTCTCTCTCTCTCTCTCTCTCTCTCTCTCTCTGAGGACCTGAGCCATAGGACCATGCCCCAGTACTACCTGGCCTGATGACTCAGTTTCTGCTGTTTTGCCTGCGGCTATGGAACCCTGACCTGTTCACCAGACATGCTACCTTGTCCCGAAACTGCTGTTATCAACCATCTCAATCTCTCTACCTCCCTCCCTCCCTCTCCAGCGCACCTTCTGTCTCAACCTCTCAATGCTCGGCTATGAAAAGCAGTACTGACCTGTTGCACCCTCTACAACCACTGTGATTATTATTTGACCCTGCTGGTCATCTATGAACGTTTGAACATATTGAAGATTTTATAATCTCCACCCGGCACAGCCAGAAGAGGACTGACCACCCCTCAGAGCCTCGTTCCTCTCTAGGTTTCTTCCTAGGTTCCTGCCTTTCTAAGGAGGTTCTCCTAGCCATTGTGCTTCTACATCTGCATTGTTTGGGGTTTTAGGATGGACGTCTGTATAAGCACTTTGTGACATTTGCTAATGTAAAAATGGCTTTGTAAATGATTGATTTGCCCATCTCCAGTCAGAACATAACCTGGACAAACGCATTTTCCGGCTGGTGCTCCCATTTCCTTCATTATTGTTTTCCTAATAATAACTTTGGACGTGTGCATTCCTATCAAAGTAAGTGCCTTATTACATTATCATAATATTATTTATGTTTGTAATTTTCTGATAACTAATTTCCATGTTCTATTTGTGTGCTGTTCTAATAACCAATTTCTGTGTTCATGTAAGTGACTGATTTAACGAATGCTCACTTATCAGTATCTGCAATATCGCAATACGCCCAGACCTTGTTTTGAGAACGAAAGATATCTCAGTTTCAAGGTCTCAGCTTAGAGAGAAGAAGCCTCGTGAGGTATTGTTCTGTCACATGTTATGAACTAGTATTGGTCGGTCACATGAATGAAACAAAACAGTAATGATTAATGAATTGTGCTAACTCATGCAAATATAACTTTTCTGTGTATAGCAGCATATAAGACTACTGCTGGGACTGCCCAGAGAGTGCTCCTGATTGACATATGTACTATGGTGCATTGAGTTGGTTGGAACCTCTCCAGCTTGCTGACAAATAAACAAAGATTAATTTAAGATTGACTTTGTGTCCCTGTGTAAGAATTTCCACGACAACTCCAATATTCAGGTTGAAGAACCAATTTCGGTGTTTTAGAGTACTAGATTTCTGTTTTAAAACACATTCTGTGTGTTAAAACACTTACATTGGGTTTACATTCAAACACTCTCCAAACACCAGATGTCAGCTTAGGCGCACTACTTTTCATGGTTTCATTAAACAGTCATAGTGTTTTGAGACTTTCTATTTTCCCAGTGTGGTTGTTCAAACCCTACATGAATATTGAAATATGGGTTATGCATATTAATAAGTTGTCAGTCTTTTCATGCTGTTTTTTTCCCCAGCAAAACTCGTTTTTGTTGTTCAACCACTACCAATACTTGAAATGAAGAGAAAACCATTACATGTAGTCCAATGTCTTTTCTTGCTGTTGTATGTTCAAACAGTATGTTGCATAGAGAAGCTGGCCTCAATCTATGTCCAGATCCAGTTATGATATTGGCAAATAATGTTCAACAATGTTTGTGTGTGTGGTATCTGAAAGTGTAGAATACAGAGGTATAGTTAGAATACAATGTCAGCACATAGCAATACAACAATAATACAAGGAAGTAACATAATAACACTGCTATAAAGTTGATAAGTTGCCATCACAAAATCACGATTATGAATGATATAACAGTAAGAAACAGTAACTGTTCAGCAGGGCAGGACAGAGCTATGCTAAACAGGCCAACTGAAACAAGCAACGGTCATGATAAGGCCAACACAAGCCAATGCTTGTCTGACACCATTATCATTGTTTTACAAAGTTAATAGAATAATGTAGCTTGCTACATAAGCACAATTAAGTACAACAACATAACGGTTATGAAATTAGTACCTTGTGTGTCCGCGGATATGATGGAATACTCACAGAATACATTATGCTCCGTACATACAGTTGAAGTTGGAAGTTAACATACACTTAGGTTGGAGTCATCAAAACTCCTTTTTCAACCACTCCACAAATTTCTTGTTAGCAAACTATAGTTTTGGCAAGTCGGTTACTTTATGCATGTAATTTAAAAATAAATAATCAGAAAATTGTTTTCAGACAGATTATTTCACTTATAATTCACTGTATCACAATTCCAGTGGGTCAGAAGTTTACATACACTAAGTTGACTGTGTCTTTAAACAACTTGGAAAATTCCAGAAAATGTCATGGCATTAGAAGTTTCTGTTAGGCTAAATGACATAATTAGATTCAATTGGAGGTGTACCTGTGGATGTATTTCAAGGCCTACCTTCAAACTCAGTGCCTCTTGGCTTGTCATCATGGGAAAATGAAAAGACATCAGGCAAGACCTTAGAATTTTTTTTAGATGGTTCCTCAATTTCCAAACGCCTGAAGCCTGAACGCCTGAACCCCTCTGCATCTTCCTGCTTCCAAATGCCGGCATCCCCTTCCTGTTTGACCAGCATGGTTATCACCACGGACCCGGACACACCAAGCCCCTCATAATGTTGGACGTCAGTGGTGGACCCTGTGTAGAATATAATTGCCTGGACAACTACAATCTTCACGTGGCACATAACAAATCAAATCAAATCAAATGCATTTATATAGCCCTTCGTACATCAGCTGATATCTCAATGTGCTGTACAGAAACCCAGCCTAAAACCCCAAACAGCAAGCAATGCAGGTGTAGAAGCAAGGTGGCTAGGAAAAACTCCCTAGAAAGGATAAAACCCCGGCGTCAACCCAGACAGGAAGATCACATCAGTGACTCAACCCACTCAAGTGACGCACCCCTCCTAGGGACGGTATGAAAGAGCCCAGTAAGCCAAACAAAGAACTTGACCCCAAACCTGTGCCGTTTGGAGAGAATATATATATATATAATATATATATATATATTGAACCTCAGAGACTCGTCAATGCATAGGTCATTGTATGGCACAAAAACTCGACCAGACGCTGATGTCAGGATGGTAAGAACATTTCAAATTTTTAAAAGGTTCTACTGACTATGATGAACTAATGCTAAGCTAATTGCCAGAGCCGTGTTTGTTGACATCATACAATGCATTCTGCGTGTCATGTAAACGTCTTTCAGACCAAAGATACTAGTCTTTTGAGGAAACTTCCGGAAGTGAATGATGGTACAGTAGACGACATCATCTGGAGCTGTAAAACAGACGTTTATCCAAGGATGTGAGACAGTGATATCTTGTTGCCCCATATAGTAGACCAGCTATCTCTATATAGTGCACAAGCCAAGTCGTGAACTACAAAGGGAATGGGTTGCAATTTCAGATTTGTCCATGTCTTACTACTCCTCCTGCAGTCCCTGTTAACTTGGAGCTACTACTAATTATCATTAAGAGCCTTATCATCAACTTCTCAGACTCCTGGGGGCATCAAGCCTATCTCTGTTCTCCTCTACTCCCAGCAGGCTCACATCACATACAGTCTCTATACAGCAGACACATTCACATCAAGGGCTGGAGGGACAAAGTACTGCTGCCTTTCTTTTTAGTTGGATTCATGTCACTGACAGGCTAGAGAGTCTACTCACCTGTCTACTCCCAATCAATCAGAGTGAAAGATTGCACAATGTCTGAATGACCCGGGAGTATTGTAATTGGGCTAGTGAGTGTATGGGTGAGCATGTATGACTGCTGTTCTTGCTACTGAAACTCTTGACATTCACATTTTAGCAGACTCTCTTATCTAGAGAGACTTACAGTCATGTGTGGATGCATTTTCATATCTGTTCATACTGGTCCATCATGGGAATCAAACCCACAACCCTGGCATTAGTGCCATGCTCCACCAACTCCGCCATGCTCTTACAACTGAGCCACACCGGACCTCTAATGGTTGCTAATGGTACTGAATAGACAGACTGGAATGGACCAAGTAGCTGTATATGTGTGTGTGGGAGTGTGTGTACAGTAATTTGTGATGTGTGTGGTTGAGAGTGTGACTCATTACAGTGCAATGCCAAGGCCAGTGCTAACTAAATGTGATGTATATTGTTCAAAATGTGACGAGTGTGTGTGCCAAGACTTGCAATCACGCACTCTCATGCATTATGCACGCACTCTTGTTGAATAGAAATAATGGACTTTTCAAATGGATTGACAGAAGTCCACGCTAAGTCTATTCCAATAAATGCAATAAAGGGGGAGAACAGCAAAATATGGAGGTGTCTTATTGTGTCTATAACTCTACAACTCAGCCTGAGAAGGTACTGTATATAGTGAGTTGTAAAACTAACACTGTCTTAAATTGATTTAATAACCTCTCAACTCTGTCAGTTTAAAAAATAAAGCTGTATGAAAACAAGCATAATGTGAAACCAAGGATGAATGTAAATTCAAGGCACTGTGATGTGGTATAGCTCTGCTGTAATAATCCGTTGATAATTGATTTCTGATAAAAGGCTCTGATCTCCCACTCTATCTCCCATTCAGCCTCTATTAACTTGTGTTTAACAAAACACACTGGACTGACAATAAACCTGACCCTCTTCTTCATAAAATGCTTTAAAGGAATGCGTCTGTTTATATGGGGGTAATTACAGTAATAATGGACCCCGTCTCCCTCTCTCTCTCTTCCTCTCTGTCATGAATACCACCGAAGGTGGCTCCCCTTCCTGTTCGGGTGGCGCTCGGCGGTCGTCGTCGCCGGTCTACTAGCTGCCACTGATCCCTTTTTCCTTTTCGTTTCTTTTTGTCTAATTGTTTTCACCTGTTCCTTGTTGGGGTTTTGGGATGGGTGTTATTTAAGTTCGTTTAGCCCGCTGGTGTTTGTGCGGGCTTTTTTGTTGTTGTCTTTTGGGTTTTCGCTCTCCGGTTTTGGGTTTGTTTGCACCTGTGTTCAGGGCTTCACCCAAGTTTGGACCTGTTACTTTGAAAGAGGACATTAAAGCGTTTTTCCCCGTTCATTTTCTGCTCTCTGCGTCTGACTCCACACCCATCACTCACCCGGCGTTACAGAAGCCCGCACCACCATATGGAATCAGCAGGAGCAGCGACCACCCCTCTCCCCACGATGGAGGAGAGAGTCCTTCATCATACGTCCATCCTCCATCGCATCGGAGTAAGATGGAGCGGCGGAGGGGTGCCAGGGATTCCTGTTACAACTAGAGCTCTACCTGGCCTCTACCTGGGCTCTACCCGGCTCCCTCGGACGAGGAGAGCGTGAGTGTCCTCGTCTCCTGCCTGACGGGTAGGGCCCTTGAGTGGGCCAATGCCGTCTGGAACGGCCCCGACTCAGCGAAGGGCCACCACCCAGAGTTCACCCGCCGTGTCCGGGCCGTGTTCGATCATCCTCTGGAGGGCCGAGCGACGGGTGAGAGGTTGTTCCATCTCCAGCAGAGGATGAGGAGCGCGCAGGACTTCGCGCTGGAATTCCGGACCTTGGCCGCTGGAGCAGGGTGGAACGACAGGGCCCTCATAGACCATTACAGGTGTAGCCTAAGAGAGGACGTCCGCAGGAAGCTGGCGTGTCGGGACACTACGCTCAGCTTGGATGAGCAACATGTCAATCCGGCTAGACCATCTGCTGGCTGCTCGCGGACATTCTGAAAGGGTCCTGTCAGTTCCACCTCATGGCCCCCCCGATCCCATCCCAATGGAGCTAGGAGGGGCTGCATCTAGGGAGACCGGAGGAGGAGCTCCTCCTGTACCCATTGTGGCCGGAGAGGGCACACTTCCGGTCGGTGCTGGAGGAGTCCATCTGGGAGTCGAGAGGGCAGGCAGAACACTCCTCGGTTACCCCAGGTGAGTCAGCACCACACTCGCCCAGAGCTTCCTGTTGGTCACATGTTTTTGTTAATTTGTTTCCTGAAGTTTTTCCCCTCTCTCCAGCATAAGGCTCTAGTCGATTCAGGCGCAGCGGGGCATTTTATAGATCGCGGACTCGCCCAGAGGTTGAGGATTCCGTTAGTTAAGGCAGACCGTCCCTTCCCCGTGCACTCCTTAGATAGTCGACCGTTAGGGTCAGGGCTGGTCAGGGAGGCCACGATTCCTCTGGAGATGATTACGTGGGGAATCATAAGGAGCGGATTAGTCTATTCATTATCGATTCACCTGCTTTTCTGGTGGTGCTGGGGATTCCCTGGCTGGCTATTCACAATCCTATGATTTCGTGGAGACAGGGAGCTCTCCAGGGGTGGTCTGATGAGTGTTCAGGCAGGTGTTTAGGAGTTTCCATCGGTGCGATAACGGTGGAGAGTCCAGACCAGGTTTCCACCGTGCGCATTCCTGCTGAGTATGCCGATTTGGCTATCGCCTTCAGTAAGATGAAGGCGACCCTATTACCACCCCATCGACAGGGGGATTGTGTGATAAACCTCCAGGTAAATGCTGCACTCCCCAGGAGTCACGTGTATCCGTTGTCCCAGGAGGAGACGTTGGCTATGGAGACATATGTCATGGAAGAACTGGGACAGTGTTACATTCGGCCCTCCATGTCACCCGTCTCCTCGAGTTTCTTTTTCGTGAAGAAAAAGGAGGGTGGTTTGCGTCAATGTATTGATTATCGAGGTCTAAATTCCATCACTGTGGGTTTTAGTTACCCACTACCTCTCATCGCTACGGCGGTGGAATCATTTCACGGGGTGCGATTCTTCACGAAATTGGATCTCAGGAGCGCGTATAATCTGGTGCGTATTCGGGAGGGAGATGAGTGTAAAACCTAGTTTAGTTCCACATCTGGCCATTATGAGTACCTCGTCATGCCGTACGGGTTAAAGAATGCTCCAGCCATCTTTCAATCCTTTGTTGATGAGATTCTCAGAGACCTGCACGGACAGGGTGTAGAGGTGTATATTGACGACATCTTGATCTACTCCACTACACGCGCTGCGCATGTGTCTCTGGTGCGCAAGGTTCTTGGGCGACTGCTGGAGCATGACCTGTACGTGAAGGCGGAGAAATGTGAGTTTTCCAAACGAGCCGTTTCCTTCCTGGGTTATCGCATTTGCACTTCGGGGGTGGTAATGGAGGGTGACCGCGCCAAGGCCTTGCATAATTGGCCGACTACGACCACGGTAAAGGAGGTGCAGTAGTCCTTAGGGTTTGCCAATTACTACCGGAGGTTTATCCGGGGCTTTGGTCAAGTAGCGGCTCCTATTACCTCACTGCTGAAGGGGGGGATGGTGTGTTTGCAGTGGTCAGCAGAGGCGGACGGAGCTTTCCGTTGTTTGAAGGCGCTGTTCACCGACGCGCCAGTGTTGGCGCATCCGAACCCTTCTTTGGCATTCAAAGTAGAGGTGGACGCATCCGAGGCTGGTGTTGGAGCGGTGCTCTCACAGCGCTCGGGTACGCCACCGAAGCTCCACCCCTGTGCTTATTTTTCAAAGAAGCTCGGGCCAGCAGAGCAGAATTATGATTATGATAGGGAGCTGTTGGCCATGGTTAAGGCCCTGAAGGTGTGGAGACACTGGCTTGAGGGGGCTAAGCACCCTTTCCTCATCTGGACTGACCAACGTAACCTGGAGTATATCCGTTCAGCTAGGAGACTGAATCCTCGTCAGGCAAGGTGGGCCATGTATTTCACCCGATTTCGTTAAACGATCTCGTATCGACCAGGTTCCCTCAATACTAAGGCCGACGCACTGTCCCGCCTATATGACACTGATGACCGGTCCATTGATCCTACTCCCATCATTCCGGCTGCCAAGTTGGTAGCACCGGTAGTATGGGAGGTGGACGCGGACATCGAGCTGGCACTAGGGGAGGAACCTGCGCTTCCACAGTGCCCGGAGGGTCGTAGGTACGTGCCGCTCGCTGTTTGTGATCAATTGATTCGGTGGGCTCATAGTCTACCCTCATCAGGTCAACCGGGTATTTCGAGGACAGTGCGAGGTCTTAGAGGGAAGTACTGGTGGCCTACCTTGTTGAGAGACGTGCGCTTCAATGTCTCCTCCTGTTCGGTGTGCGCCCAGAGTAAGGCTCCTAGGCACTTGCCACGAGGGAAATTACAACCCCTCCCCGTTCCACAATGGCCGTGGTCCCATCTATCGGTGGATTTTCTTACGGATCTTCCCCTGTCTCAGGGGAACACGACGATCCTGGTCATTGTGGATCGGTTCTCGAAGTCCTGCCGTCTTATCCCGTTGCCCGGTCTCCCTACGGCCCTGCAGCCTGCAGAAGCATTGTTCACCCATGTCTTCTGGCACTACGGGGTGCCCGAGGATATTGTTTCTGATCGGGGTCCCCAGTTTACATCCCGAGTATGGAAGTCGTTTATGGGGCGTCTGGGGGTCTCGGTCAGCCTGACCTCGGGTTATCACCCGGAGAGTAATGGGCAGGTGGAGAGAGTAAACCAGGAAGTGGGTAGGTTTCTGCGATCATATTGCCAGGACCGGCCAGGGGAGTGGGCGAGATACATCCCCTGGGCAGAAATGGCCCAGAACTCACTAAGCCACTCCTCTACCAACATGTCACCATTTGAGTGTGTGTTGGGGTATCAGCCGGTTCTGGCACCATGGCATCAGAGCCAGACCGAGGGGTGGGTGCAGCGCTCTAAGGAGACCTGGAGACCCGTCCAGGAGTCATTGTGTCAGGCGAGTGGACGGCAGAAGAGGAGTGCTGACCGTCACCACAGTGAGGCCCCCGTATTTGCACCGGGGGACAGGGTCTGGCTCTCGACCCGAAACCTGCCCCTCGGCCTGCCCTGCCGGAAGCTGGGTCCGCAGTGTGTAGGGCCATTTAAAGTCCTAAAGAAGAAAAAACGAGGTTTGTTATCGATTGTTACTCCCTTCGTATTATCGTATTAACCCCTTGTTTAATGTGTCTCTCCTCAGGCCAGGGTATCTGGTCCTATGCAGGAAAGTGAGGTTTCGGAGGTCCCTCCGCCCCCTCTGGACATCGAGGGGTCCCCGGCGTACACGATACGGGCCGTTCTGGATTCGAGACGCCGGGGGGCCTGCAGTACCTCGTGGACTGGGAGGGGTACAGGCCGGAGGAGAGGTGCTGGGTCCCGGTGGGGGATATATTGGATCCCACTATGCTAAGGGAGTTCCATCGCCTCCATCCGGATCGCCCTGCGCCTCGTCCCCGAGGCCGGTGTTGGCGCGCTGCGGGATCCGCGCGTCAGGAAGGGGGGGGTACTGTCACGAATACCACCGAAGGTGGCTCCCCTTCCTGTTCCGGTGGCGCTCGGCGGTCGTCGTCGCCGGTCTATTAGCTGCCACCGATCCCTTTTTCCTTTTTGTTTGTTTTTGTCTAATTGTTTTCACCTGTTCCTTGTTGGGGTTTTGGGATGGGTGTTATTTAAGTTTGTTTAGCCCGCTGGTGTTTGTGCGGGCTTGTTGTTATTGTTACGTTAGTGGTGTATCATTGTCTTTTGGGTTTTTGCCGTCCGGGTTTTTGTGGTTTTGGGTTTGTTTGCACCTGTGTTTAGGGCTTCACCCAAGTTTGGACCTGTTACTTTGAAAGAGAACATTAAAGCATTTTTCCCCGTTCACTTTCTGCTCTCTGCGTCTGACTCCACACCCATCACTCACCCGGCATTACACTCTCTCGTTCTCTTTATCATATGTGATTTATCACCTTGAGGCCAAGGGAATTAGCATGAGAGCAAAAACACAAATGGCTCCATGATTCTACTGATCACTACTCAGCAGAGAGAAAGAAAGAGAGAGAAAGAGAGAGGGGGGATGTTATGTGATCATCAAACACAATGTTGGAACAGTCATACATTACACAACATAACAATCAACGGTAACATTATGGTGTCATTATGGGGACTTGACAGTGATGTTATGGGAATGTTAAAGCTACATGATGGTGATGTTATGTCGACATTTTGGGAAGGTTATGGTGGTGTCATAGGGCCATTACGAGGATGTCATGGGTACACAAATATAACAGAAGTATTATTTATTTAACCAGGTAAGTTGACTGAGAACACATTCTCATTTTACAGGAACAACTTGGGGAATCGTTACAAGGGAGAGGAGGGGGATGAATGAGCCTATTGTAAGCTGGGGATGATTAGGTGACCATGATGGTACGAGAGCCAGATTGGGAATTTAGTGTGGACACCAGGGTTAACACCCCAACGATAAGTGCCATGGGATCTTTTAGTGAGCACAGAGTCAGGACACCCGTTTAACATCCAAAAGAAAGCACCCTACACAGGGTAATGTCCCAATCCTTACCCTGAAGTATTTTTTTTAGATCAGAGGAAAGGGTGCCTCCTATTGGCCCTCCAACACCATCTGGTCTCCCATCCAGGGACTGACCAGGACCAACCAGTGGGATACAGGGTGGTATGCTGCTAATTATTTGGATTATAGAACTGCAGTACAGCTCAGTTGAACTCGGCAGGTAGCTTGTCAAGTAGGAGTGTTGGGCAAGTAAGCACAATCCACTAGCCGACAAGGTAATAATCCCTCACCTCTGTGCTTAAGAAAGGCAGTTAACCCCCAACAACTGCTCCCGCAGCTCTCTGATGCAGAGGGGTTGGGTTAAATGCGGACGACACATTTTGGTTGAATGCATTCAGTTGATCAACTGACTAGGAATCTCCCTTTCCTTTCTATTCAAATTATTAACCGGTACATCAAGGACGTATACATCATGATGTTGATAATAATTATTCTGTATTCATTGTTTGTCACCCTCTTGCTATTTTTCATGTAAATACTGACAATGGGATTGACTTTTCATTATACTCAAGGTAACAATAATACAAGATCAAACTGTATTCACTCGTGATTTGTAAGACAGACTTTGCATTCTGTCACGTGTGTAAGGACATGTGATTCCGTGCATAACTCTAGCAGACATACAGTGTGTGTGTGTGTGTGCATGTGTGTGCAAGTGTGTACTGTGTACATAAATTGTGTTTGTGTGTGTGCATTTTCTGTGTGTGTGTGTGTGCATGCTTGCTCATTCACACCCACCACATCTGTGTGTGTCTGAGTCTGTGTGTGTTCAGCTTGTGGTTTGACTGACACCCCAGTAAATTAATCTCACACAGAGTGACAGCTCTGGGCTTTTTACCCTCACTCAATTCATCAGAGAGAGAGAGAGAGAGAGAGAGAGAGGAAGGGGGGGAGGAGATAGGGAAAGTGGGAGGGAGAGAGAGAGGAAGGGGGGGAAGGAGTTAGGGAGAGAGGGAGGGAGAGAGGAAGGGGGCGAAAGAGAGGGAAGGAGGTAATGAGAGACGGAGGAACAGAGGGAAGGAGGTAGGGAGAGAGGGAAGGAGGTAGGGAGAGAGGTAAGGAGAGAGAAGGAGGTAGGGAGAGAGGGAGGGACAGAGGGAAGGAGGTAGAGAGAGAGGGAAAGAGGCACGGAGAAAAACAGAATGAGAGGGGGAGGTAAGGACAGAGTTCCATGTTGTTGTTGTTGTTACAGTCATATAAATGATAATGATAAGCAGACCAACAGAAAGGAATTTCTGCTGCATGTTCAACCCTTCATCTCCCTGACAAGTTATTCTCTATCTCTGTTTCTCTCTCTTTCTTTTCTCTCATTATAAAAATTGGGCATTCTGAGTGTGCATAAGATTGGCTGCAAAGTCAGGCTTTAATCAGTACATAGGAGATATAATGCAAATTAATAAATGGTGCATTGCAGCCAGTCCATAAATCTATTACAGAAAACAGACTTCATCCAAATAGCTTCTCGTGGTACACGCACACACACACACACACACACACACACACACACACACACACACACACACACACACACACACACACACACACACACACACACACACACACACACACACACTAATGATTTGAAGTGCCTGTCCTATGTCTAGGAGTTATAAGAACATTTTCTAGGGGGCACAAAAACACCATTCTACCAAGCGTCATGCGTCTTTTTCTACTGTATTCTACATTGTAAAGGGGTTGCCATGGCAGCTTGGTGGCAAGTAAAATACTTTACTTCATAACAGTACACCTACTGTGAAATAAATATGGTATCAAAGCAAGGGATGTGTACTGTTACACAGCACAATAACATAAAATTGACTGTGTTATGCTGTAAAATAGTCAATCCTACCATGATCAGAATGAATGAATGACATTTCTTGAGGGGAGGAGTTTGTATTTCACAGTATTTTACTGTAATTACAAGGGATTGCTGCAAGCAGATTGGCAAAGGGTTTAATTGTTAAAGCATATTAATGAATCTTTGTTGTTTTATAACCCTTGCACTTCTAGAGGCCTTAACAAAGGCTTCCATACTGGTATCAACAAAAGGGCAAAACAGAACAAATGGACATGGCAAAATCCTCAAACATTTAAAGTTTAAGACTTCCTGTCATTCCAATCTGTCACCGATACATTTTTAAATGATGAGACACAGAGGAGTTAAATTGGTACAACATTCTCACTCACGGGTTCAACAAATGTAGTCTCTCATATGTTAATGAGTCAAAAGGTTTTTGGCGCTTCAAAGACATGGTGCAATGTTGTATTCTATGCCGTGGTATTACAGTACCAATCAAAATACAGCAATTTTCCCACAATGCACCATAATTTACAGTATGCTGCACCTATTGTTTTTTTTTTACTGTTGGTAAAACCTAAAATTATTGTATAAGTGACAGTTCTTGTTACAATGTATGTAACCTTAGCCTTTATAAATCCAGCTCAAAGACCAGGTGCTCAATTCAATCAGTATCGCCGAAGTTCAGCGCTATGGCGCGTAAAATGTAAAGGACATTTTTCAAGAGAATCAGTTGGGAAGGGGCAACGGCTGAAGTAGATACACTCAAATATTCACACTGACACACACACTGACACACACACACACTGACACACACATACACACTTTAAGTAAAATCGCAGTCACTCTCGTATGTTGCCCACAGCCCACAGGGCTCGTCTCCATAGTAACGACAGCCACGATGGTGTCCTTGGCAGAGATGAAGGGATGGCAGGAGAGAGAGAGAATGGAGAGAAAGAGATGGACACCTGTTGAATCGCTCAAAGATTTTAAAAACATGAATTGCAAGTACACATTAGGACTGAGACAGACTGAAGGTGGAGTTTTTAAAATATTTGTACAAATATAAGCAGTAAAAAAAACTATGTGTTTCTTGACTCAACCAGACAGGAAAGAAATTATAATATATTTGCCAATCTCAGGAGGCTGGTGAAGGACGATGGCTCATAATAAATGATGGAATGGAGTGAATGGAATGGTATCAAACACATGGAAACAATGTGTTTGATACCATTACATGAATTCCGTTCCAGCCATTAATAGTAACCTGTCCTCCCCAAGTAAGGTGCCACCAGCCGCCTGTGTTGTCAATGCTATGTAGATATTTAATAAATAAGTTAGCATGCTAGTTAGCCTATAGCTACATTAGTTAACCAGGCAGACCTCAGACAAAGCAGGGGTTTAGCTATTTTAGTCAGCATTGCCGATTAGCATCACTGATAGCTAATTAGCTCATGCTTAGCTAGCTAGTGTGTGTGTGCGTGTGTTTTTGTATTCTTCCTCCGAGGCCCAGATTGCAGATCTGTTATTAATTGAAATGCATTCCAGGTGACTACCTCATGAATCTGGTTGAGAGAATGTCAAGTGTGTGCAAAGCTGTCACCAAGGCTAATTGTGGATACTTTGAAGATTCTCAATTATAAAAAATATTTTGATTTGATGAACACTTTTTTGGTTACTATGTGTAAAAATCAGTTTTTGCTTTGTAGTTATGGGGTATTGTTTGTAGATTTGTGAAGAAACAAAACAATTTAATCCATTTTAGAATAAGCCTGTAACATAACAAAATGTGTAGTCATGGGGTTTGAATACTTTCTGAATGCACTGTATGTTCAATTGTATTCTTCATACTATAAAACAATATAAAATAATGCCACGGAACTCTAAGCAAATCTTGTCAGCTAAATGAACTAGTGTAGCCCACAGCCATACGGCATAGCCAGATCAGGGCCTTAAGTACAACTCAGAGTATGCTATCCTTTTCTTCTGAAATAGACAACATTTTCTTCATATCATGTTTCTTTAGACCTGTCTAAAATAAATAATGGTTTTATTTTGATGGTGTAGGAATATTTGATGGATCTATTATGTAAAGGTCTGCATCAGTGGCTTGTAGGCTATGTGTGGAAGCCAGGAGACGCTAAATATTTTTATGTTCATTAAAGGTCAATTACCATGAGACTGGCAGTTATTTGCTTGACAATTACTGGCTGACAAAATTTCCTGACCACCACAGCCCTACTCACACACGCACACAAGCATGCAGACAGACACATGCACACAGGGGTGGAAAGGGAAGTCAGACAAACAGGTTTGGATAACCTTCAGTAAGCTCTCTCACCTTCTTCAGCTCATTAGCACATTCCCCTGTGCACTGCTTAACACACACACACAAACACCACACACACACTAGTAGCCTCTATGCATATCTGAATTGACAAACCAGTAGGGAGAGAGGGGAGGAAGGATGGATGGAGAGAAGAAAGTGAATAAACAGAGACAACATAGAGCATGAAGACATGTGGCCAGTAATTAGAGGTGCTGGGCATAATGAATGAGATGAAGAGACAGAGACACGCGGAGAGAGATTGAGCTATAGAGAGACATAGAGATAGAGAAATTATGAAAAGGAGATATAGAGAAATGGAACCTTCTTAGTGACTGAGAACCATCGGGTATGCATGTATGCAGGCTTTTGCTCCAGCCCTGCTCTAACAAACCTGATTTTAGTTGAATCAGGGCTATAGCAAAAGCCTGCCTTTCCTGTATCCCTCCAGGAGGAGGATTCAATCATGTTGTGGGGGTGCCTTGCTGCAGGAGGGACTGGTGCACTTCACAAAATAGATGGCATCATGAGGTAGGACAATTACGTGGATGTATTGAAGCAACATCTCAAGACATAAAGTTAAAGCTTGGTCGCAAATGGGTCTTCCAAACAGACAATGACCCCAAGCATACTTCCAAAGTTGTGGCAAAATGGCAGAACTGAAAAAGCGTGTGCGAGCAAGGAGGCTTACAAACCTGACTCAGTTACACCAGCTCTGTCAGGAGGAATGGGCAAGAATTTACCCAACTTATTGTGGGAAGCTTGTGGAAGGCTACCCGAACAGTTTGACCCAAGTTACTCAATTTAAAGGCAATGCTACCAAATACTAATTGAGTGTATGTAAACTTCTGGCCCACTGGGAATGTGATGAAAGAATTAAAAGCTGTAATAAATCATTCTATCTACTATTATTCTGACATTTCACATTTTTAAAATAATTTGGTGATCCTAACTGACCTAAGACAGGGCATTTTTACTAGGATTAAATGTCAGGAATTGTGAAAAACTGAGTTTAAATGTATTTGGCTAAGGTGTATGTAAACTTCCGACTTCAACTGTAGGCTTTTGATCGTGTATCAAGACCAATACTGTAGAGGAAGGAAAAAAACTGCTAGAGATTAAAGGTTGTGATATGACAAAACTTGAATGAATGGATCCACAACATTGTAGTTACTCCACAATACTAACTTAAATGACAGAGTTAAAAGAAGGAAGCTTGTACAGAATAAAAATATTCAATAACATGCAACCTGTTTGCAACAAGGCACTGAAGTTATTTTATTTTATTTTCTATTGAACCTTTATTTAACTAAGGAAGTCAGTTAAGAACAAATTCTTATTTACAATGACGGCCTACCAAAAGGCCTCCTGTGGAGACGGGGGCCTGGGATTAATGTTCTTTTATAAATACAGTATAAATATAGGACAAACACAACACCACATAAAGAGAGACCTAAGACAACAACATAGCAAGGCAGCAACACATGACAACACAGTATGGTAGCAACACAACATGATAGCAGCACAAAACATGGTTCAAACATTATTGAGCACAGACAACAGCACAAAGGGTAATAAGGTAATGACAACAATACATCACACAAAGCAGCCACACCTGTCAGTAAGGGTGTCCATGATTATGTCTTTGAATGAAGGGATGGAGATAAAACTGTCCAGTTTGAGTGTTTGTTGCAGCTCGTTCCAGTCGCTAGCTGCAGCGAACTGAAAAGAGGAGCGACCCAGGGAGGTGTGTGCTTTGGGGACCTTTAACAGAATGTGACCGGCAGAACAGGTGTTGTATGTGGAAGATCAGGGCTGCAGTAGATATCTCAGATAGGGAGGAGTGAGGCCTAAGAGGGTTTTATAAATAAGCATCAACCAGTGGGTCTTGCGACGGGTATACAGAAATGACCAGGCAAGCGGTACCGGAGCACCAAGTCCAAAAGGCTTCTTAACAGCTTCTACCCCCAAGCCATAAGACTCCTGAACAGCTAATCAAATGGCTTCCCAGAGTATTTGCATTGCCCCCTCCCCCTATTTTACGCTGCTGCTACTCTCCGTTTATTATCATCTATAAATAGTTACTTTACCTCTACCTACATGTACATATTTCCTCAATTACCTCGACTAACTGGTGCCCCCGCACATTGACTTCTGTTATTTTATTGCTGCTCTTTAATTATTTGTTACTTTTATTTTTTATTTTTAACTCATCTATTTTTTACTTAACACTTATTTTTCTTAAAACGGCATTGTTGGTTAATGGCTTGTAAGTAAGCATTTCACTGTAATACCTGTTGTATTGGCGCACGAGGCAAATACATTTTTGATTTAATTTGATTAGCTAGCAGCCTGTTCCCTCAGGCTCCAGGTGACCAGACTCCATTACACAACAGCTGCTGCTTGTGAGATGGAGCTATGTAGCATCATTAGCAGCTAAAAGGTAGCACACACACACATGTGCAACAGGGTCTGAAAATATTGACTGCCTTGATATTGATAAAGATTAGCAAAAATGACTATAAAATCAATAATAAAAAATACTAACCTACAGTATATTACAAAATTATATTATTTTACAATTGTTCAGAGAAAAAGATTGTTAAAAACAACATATATAGTTTTCTCAAATAGGTAGGGGTCAAAACTTTGGGGCCTAAGTAATTCTTTGGCCATGCACACCAGTGGTGGGTTTGGTGGCGAAATGAGAACCTACTGTAAAATATGGTCATGGATCTTTGATGATATGGGACTGTTTTGCTTACACTAGTCCTGGGGCCCTTGCTAAGGTCAACAGCATCATTAACTTTACCCACTACCTGGATCTGCAAAGAGAGGCCACAAGTGGATCTTTCAGCAAGACAATAACCCAGAGCGCACGTCAACGTCCACAAAGAAAGGGTTAGTTAAAATCAAATCAAATCAGCATTTATTTGTCACGTGCGCCAAATACAACAGGTGTAGACCTAACAGTGAAATGCTTAGTTACAGGCCCGAACCAACAGTGCAATTTTTAAGTAAAAAAAAAAGGTATTAGGTGACCTAATAGATAAGTAAAGAAATAAAAAACAACAGTAAAAAGACAGTGAAAAATAACAGTATCGAGGCTATATGCAGTAGCGAGGCTATAACAGTAGTGAGGCTATATACAGGCACCGGTTAGTCAGGCTATTTGAGGTAGTATGTACAGTTGGACAAAAAAGTATTTAGTCAGCCACCAATTGTGCAAGTTCTCCCACTTAAAAAGATGAGAGAGGCCTGTAATTTTCATCATAGGTACACTTCAACTATGACAGACAAAATGAGAAAGAAAATCCAGAAAATGACATTGTAGGATTTTTAATGAATTTATTTGCAAATTATGGTGGAAAATAAGTATTTGGTCACCTACAAACAAGCAAGATTTATGGCTCTCACAGACCTGTAACTTCTATAGCCCAGGTAGCCAATGTGCGGGGGTACTGGTTAGTCAGGCTGAGGTAGTATGTACATAAATGTATAGTTAAAGTGACTATGCAATTATGATAAACAGAGAGGTGCAGCAGTGTAAAAGAGGGGATGGGGAGACAATGCAAATAGTCCACGTAGTCATTTGATTACCTGTTCAGGAGTCTAATGGCTTGGGGGTAAACGCTGCTGAGAAGCCTTTTGGTCCTAGACTTGGCATTCCGGTACCACTTGCCATGGGGTAGTAGAGAGAACAGTCTTTGACTGGGGTGGCTGGGGTCTTTGACCCATGCCAAATCTTTTTCGTTTCCCGAGGGGGAATAGGCTTTATCGTGCCCTGTTCATGACTGTCTTGGTGTGTTTGGACCATTCTAGTTTGTTGGTGATGTGGACACCAAGGAACTTGAAGCTCTCAACCTGCTCCACTACATGATGAGAATGGGGGCGTGCTCGCTCCTCCTTTTCCTGTAGTCCACAATAATCTCCTTAGTCTTGATTATGTTGAGGGATAGGTTGTTATTCTGGCACCACCCGGCCAGGTCTCTGACCTCCTCCCTATTGGCTGTCTCGTCATTGTCGGTGATCAGGCCTACCACTGTTGTACCATCTGCAAACTTAATGATGGTGTTGGAGTCATGCCTGGCCACGCAGTCATGAGTGAACAGGGGGTACAGGAGGGGACTGAGCACGCACCCCTTAGGGGCTCCAGTGTTGAGGATCAGCATGGCAGATATGTTGCTACCTACCTAGGGTTTCTGGGGTAATGGTGTTGATGTGCACCATTACTAGCCTTTCAAAGCACTTCATGGCCACGAACGTGAGTGCTACGGGTCTGTAGTCATTTAGGCAGGTTGCCTTAGTGCTCTTGGGCTCAGGGACTATGGTGGTCTGCTTGAAACATGTTGTTGTTAAAGACTCATTCAGGGACATGTTGAAAATGTCAGTGAAGACACCTGCCAGTTGGTCAGCACATGCCCAGAGCACACGTCCTGGTAATCTGTCTGGCGCCACAGTTTTGTGAATGTTGACCTGTTTAAAGGTCTTACTCACATCGACTGTGGAGAGCGTGATCACACAGTCGTCCGGAACAGCTGATGCTCTCATGCTCTCCTCAGTGTTGCTTGCCTCGAAGCGAGCATAGAAGTTATTTAGCTCGTCTGGTAGGCTCGTGTCACTGGGCAGCTCGCGGCTGTTCTTCCCTTGGGAGCCGGTGTAGTACGATTCAATCTTAGCCCTGTATTGGCGCTTTGCCTGTTTGATGGTTCATCGGAGGGCATAGCAGGATTTCTTATAAGCTTCCGGGTTAGAGTCCCCCACCTTGAAAGCGGCAGCTCTACCCTTTAGCTCAGTGCGAATGTTGCCTGTAATCCATGGCTTCTGGTTGGGGTATGTATGTACAGTCACCGTGGGGACGACGTCCTTGATGCACTTATTGATATAGCCAGTGCCTGATGTGGTTTGCTCGTTGGCCACAAAATCAACATTTTGCAATGGCCATCTCAGTCTTCGGACTTGAAACCCATTGAAAACGTATGGTTTGATTTGAAGAGGGCATTACATAAGCACAGATTAATGATATCAGGGATTTGGAAGGATTCTGTATGGAGGATTTGTTTATGATGTGTTTCCAAATTTCAGAAAAAGACTCGATTAACCTAGAAAATTGCGATATTGACAGGTAATTTGTCACCTAACTTTTTTTGAACAAAATTATTACTTGTATCTTTCTCTCAACAATTCTATTAACATAAAATTATATAATTTCCTTTTTTGTGCATACAATATAGCTTAGTATTTGAATTATGTATTTTATAGTAATTTTTGCTAATCTTTATGAAGTGTGTCAATAATTTCAACCTCCTCTGGAAGTTGGAGAATTTTACAAACACCTGAACAATATTTTTTCTGAAATTTAGAACCATAATCATTATGCCACAATTCAATTAAAAAATGTGCCTATTTTTCTGCATAGGGTACCTAAGCATACCTCTTAACCTGTTCAATTGTCATTTTTAAATAACGATTCACATTGATTCTTGAATAACTTATGCCTGGCACACTGTTACATAATATCATAACCCAATAAGTAAAGACATTTCTGTCAATTGTGTATCGATTGTTGCCATTTATGTTTTGAAATGAACAATCTAAAGGTCTGTCAATCTTTGCATGCATAGCTCTGCCAATGAATTTCACAGTGGAAAATATCTATGAATTCATAGACAGTTATTTTGAATGAACTGTCTATGAATTTAAAAGTTGAGTAATTAATTTAACATCTGAAAAATATAAATAAACTGTACAAATCTGAGGGGGCACGTGCCTTTGTAACCCCTATGGACATGATGCCACTACTGGCAGTGCAGTCAAAGATCTATGTGAAGCACGCAACCCTCCTTCTGAAGCTCTAGTTGCACTCCTACCTGATTTCCCTGTAGTCTACTCCAGGAATCCATTACCAACACATAACTGGGAATACACTCCTAACCCTCCTCTCCCGCTCCTTTGAACCCTGGTTCAAACTTCTGGTTTGAATACATAATTCTATTTTTTTTGACTGGTACTGAATATATTGTGTATAATGTGTGTATTTACGTTATATATACAGGGCACATTTGAAAAAGAGACCTAGGTCTCAATACTTTTGAATGGTAGTGTACATGTTCATGTGAGTCTCACCTTTGTCATATTAATGTGTAGCCCAAACGGTTTGGACACAACAGGCAGAATTTGGAGATCGGCTGTAACGACTTCAGACAAGTCTCCTGACACTTGTGGGGAAAACACAATCCTGTTCGCCAGAGTCTTATCTTTCCGTAGAGGGGTCATAGTAGGCCATTGGTTCGTACGATTATTTGTGAAGACCAGTTTTCGGGATGTCTCATGGTCTGACAAACATAGGTGGATGCGGTGGATTGAGACTTATCCAATGCAAAATAAAAAACTTGTTAGAAAGGTGGCATCCTATGACGGTGCAATGTTGAAGGTCACTGGCGTCTTTGGTAAGGCCATTCTACTGCCAATGTGTCTTATGGAGATTGCATGGCTGTGTGCTCGATTTTATACACCTGTCAGCAATGGGTGAGGCTGAGATAGCCGACTCCACTAATTTGAAGGGGTGTCTACATACATACATACATACATATATCTCTAGCTTAAAATTACATTTTTATGAGGATTTTTTTATAATGCTAGTAATTAATTTAATTTCTAAATGCAATCGAACTCAAGGGGTTAAATAAAGATGTGGATTACTGAGCCAACAATGATGGGTGCTGCACACTTAAAACTTCCTTCCAGTTCCTGTCTGAATGACATTCCCAAAGTAAACTGCCTGTTACTCAGGCCCTGAAGCCAGGATATGCATATAATTGGTACCATTGGAAAGGAAACACTTTGAAATTGATAAAAATGTTAAAATAATGTAGGAGAATATAACACAATAGATATGGTAGGAGAAAATCCCCCCCCCCCCAAAAAACACTTTTTCTTTTTGAGAGACCATCCTCTTAGAAATGCAAGAGAAAGGTCATATTGTAAAGTAGCTCCCTGGATGCAATTCCTATGGCTTCCACAGGATATTAGCAGTCTATGTTCAAGGTTTCAGGCTTGAAGCTTCAAAAATGAATAATAAATAATAATAGTTTTAGTGGAAGGACACAGTCTTGGAAATTTGTGTTTGTGCGTGTCATGAAGAAATTACGCACCTGCTAAAATGGGTTTCCTATTGAACATACTTCTTTCCAAAATAAATATTATAGTTTCATTACATTTTAGGGTATCTGAGGAGTAAATATAAACTTATTTTGACTTGTTGAAACAAAGTTTAGGGGTAGATTTTCTGATTTCTTTCTCTGCAAGTTGAACGAGTGGATTACTCAAATCGATGGCGCCAACTAAACAGACTTTTGGGATATAAAACGACACTACATGTTATAGCTGGGACCCTTTGGATGACAAATCAGAGTAAGATTTTCAAAAAGTAAGTGAATATTTAATCTGTATATGTAAATGTATGAAACCTTTGCAGGTGGAAAAATATCTTGATGTGGGGCACCGTCCTCAAACAATGGCATGGCATGTTTTCGCTGTAATAGCTACTGTAAATCGGACAGTGCGGTTAGATTAACAAGAATTTAAGCTTTCAGTTGATATATGTACCTAAATGTTTAAAATCCATAATATTTATGATTATTTATTTGAATTACACGCCCTCCAGTTTCACCGGAAGTTGTTCCGCTGTTGGGACGCCCAAATTAATTGGAAATGATACATTTCCCCTTTAATGCCCGGCATCGATTTTGTGGTTAGTGCAATTCCCGAATCCTTGGGACATCCATACCCCTAATTCCTAAACCTAACCTTAACCCCTAGCCTTAACCTAACCATAGGGTGGCACGCAACCTTAACCATAACCCTTACTTAACCTTAAACCTAACCCTTACCTTAACCATTTAAAATGTAACATCAGACTTGGGACATCCCAAGGATCCCCTAAAGCAAGGAACTTGATTTTGTAACCTATGTTGTTATTCTCAGCAAATACAGTATGTTGTTGTCTTCTCACATTATTCAAACCCCACAATGGAATAAACAATTTATGGAGCTCCTTAAGCCTATGTATGTATCATATTGCAAACAAATAATCTGAACATCGTGTCAGCACAAAACTCTACACATATTTTAAAATGTCTGTGCATCCTTGACATAAGCTAATATTCAAAAGCAACACAGGTTTTTCCATGAACCTCCGCATCATCATCTTCTCTCTTTTGTGGCACCAATGTGAGGGTTTATGGCAGGGGAAACAGTGTTGCAGCAGTCTAGAGTGTGGTGCGGGATATAATGACAAGTGAACCTGGGGAGGTTTGTGTTCATAATGCCCTATAAAAGGGAACCCGACCACGGAATTCAGCAAACCAACTCAGACCACCTCTCGGGATTCGGTTCACTTCTGATGCTCTTTTGAGGTGTTTGAGTTCACAAAAATGTGAACTCAGAGAGTTGGGAAGAAAGTGCAGTGAGTGAGTGTTTTAATAAATAAAAGAAACAAGGAACACAAAACCAGAGTCAATAACACCTGAGGAAAGAACCAAGGGGAGTGACAGATATAGGGAAGTTAATCAAGGAGGTGTCCAGGTGAGTGTTATGAGGCGCACGTGTGCGAGACGATGGTGACAGGTGTGTGGGATAATCAGCAGCCTGATGACCTAGAGGCCGGAGAGGGAAAATATCTGACACTATGCAATATTATCCTCAACACACATGAGCATATTTCAACACACATGACATGTTTCTGTGTTTAAGTGCATTTCCATGTGCTCTGCCTGGTCAGTGAACCTGCATGTCTTGAGTGAACTAAGCTGAACACAGCTGTCTGTGTCATGCGTCATTCTGCTTGTCTCAGACTCTCCCTATTGTATCTGTCTGACTGGCGCGTGCTTACTGTAGGTGTGTATGTGTGCGTGTGAGTAAGTGCACGTGTGTGGATGTGTGTGGAGTGACATTACAGTAAGACCATTCTAACATGGAGTTGAAAGCTGAATGAGTTGACTGAATAGAGAGCCATGGTACACTTCTGCAGAAGTTTCTGTCTCTGTGTGACTTCACAAACACACAACAAACACTTACACACAACTTGGTTGGGCCATCAGCTGAACACTCAGAAACCCCAAAGGGAAGAATAAGTAATAAGAGCTGAGAGTGTTTACTAAAGAGTGACAGGGCAGAAATGCTGTACATCACAATAAGATGAGGAGAGAGAGAGAAAAAAATGGGGGGAAAGGGAGCAGAGGACTCCTCACACTTGACCTCACACTTTCTGTAATCTGTGAATGGAGGGAGAGAGTAGGAGGGAGTGACAGTGAAAGAGAGGGATGATGGAAGGCGAGCGAGAGAGAGGGACCTGCAGCATGGATGTGTTTTCTCATGGTGGGACATCCTGAGTGGCGCAGCGGTCTAAGGCACTACTTCTCATTGCTAGAGGCGTCACTACAGACCCTAGTTTGATTCCAGGCTGTATCACAACCGGCCGTTATTGGGAATCCCATAGGGTGGCACGCAATTCGTCCAGCGTCGTCTGGGTTAAGTTTTGGCCGGGGCAGGCCGTCATTGTAGATAAGAATTGTTGTTCTTAATTGTCTTGCTTAATTAAATAAAGGTTAAATAAATACATAGAAATAAAAACATAATTGTTCCACTAGCCGTACCAAAATCACTGCCTGCAGGCGCTAAGAATCCTATTTCATAATGGTCCAGCGGACTATGAATTAACCTTAACAGTGTAACAGCTTCTGTGTTCTGTTCTGTTTAAAGGTGTTCCAGACTAACAGCTGTGTGTCTAGTGTCTGTTACTGCAGACGTCCCTTCTACTTGGCCCTGAGCTCTACTGTTGATACTGAGACGTAAGTTTTGTTGCTGTAGAGAGGAGTAAATGGGGCTGGGTGTCCCCTGGGGTGAGTTAGTCTGTCTGACTACATCTCATCATCCCTCCAATGAGATGATGGAAAGCTGATTAAAATTCTGAAGCATTCTGCCTCTTACATTTTGGGTCAGATCCTGTGAAATATAAAATAATTAAATTATATAAAAATTCTATGAAAAAGTTTTACAATAAAATTTGACAAGGTAAGACTTAAAATAATGATAATCAAACAGATCCAATCAGTACAAACTGTAGTCCATCTGAAATAATGGATGACCTTATGTCATAGTTTGTTAGTCACCATATGTAGTGTTAGCTCATTATGCAGTGATTATACAACGAGTGGGTATAATCCGGAATGCTGATTGGTTAAAGTGCATTCCATCCTGTGTCTATTCCACAAGTTACCACCGGCTAAATCTATGACGTTAGAATGCCTATTTAATCTTCTCCATCTGACTGTGCAATCCACTGTCTCATCAGCCCAGCCAGGCAATTTATAAACTTGATTTCTACTATCAAAAGCATGTTGACATTATCTCACATTTCTTTTAGACTAACATTTAGTTTTCAACAGTGGATATTTGTATAAACCTTGCTGTCTGTCTCTCCTACATTTGCAACATTGTTTCAATATTCAAATTCGATCTCCACCTGTCTCATAGTAATGTTGAACGCGTCGGTAGTCAGGATGAGACAGACAGGCAGCTTTTCTCAGCCAGTCGAAATCATGAATAACATCATTTTTATGGCTATATACAAAGAAGTATAAATAGAAAACAAGTAGAACACATTGAAGTGCAGCAGGTTTGCTGTCTTTCCAGCTTCATTTTGAGGTGATTGTGTTAGGTCTGTTGTTGGATCGATCCTCTGAACAACAGTGTTGTGACGAGAAAGCACATTTTCTGTGCCAGGTGAAATTGTGCATCATTACTTCATTGTTATGGATATATCCTAATAAATGTCACTAAAAACAGACTAAACAAATGCAAATGCAGCTACTTTGTTGTTATTCTGGCTGCACTGTTTGATGTGACTGTAAGTTAACCATAGTTGACTAGCTAAGCAAGTAAGGGATAAGAACGTTGCCAGCCAGTATAGCAATGGAACATTTAGAACGACTGGGTTGTGTCCATAGATACAGAACAAAAAGACTGAAAGACTGGATAGCGTCTCTGGCAACCGAACCAAAAGAATGAACGAACAGCCGGCTTGGGTAGCAACCCTAGATTTGTTCCGGGACTATATTTTATGGAAAGATAAATTAGTATGAATAAATGAATCAAAATAGCGTTTTTAAGGAAAATATGTAAATCATTATTTGAATATGTTGGTAACCCGTTGTATAAAAGTGATAATGTTCTCGAAGAAGGTGTTTGGAGGACATATTTGCACGGTTTGCCGTTCCTCGACTTTGTCTCGGGCCTAACAAACACCCGTGCCAATATATCCTCCAAACACCAGCTTCGAGGGCATTATCACTTAATTAGGTCCCCAATTCTGTGTTCAAAACACAACAGGCCTCTGTCAAATGCTATGGAAACCTGATGACATTCATTAGGAGCACATCACACACAAGCACACACACACAAACATCTGTCTGTGAACACCACCTCACTTCCTCAGTGGAAAGATCAGCCAAATGTCACACTGCGGGCTGGGAGGAACATGCCTTTATATTAGTATGGCCACTCTTTACTCTCTCTAGTGTGTGTGTGTGTGCTTGTGTTCATGCATGTCTACGCTTGCGTGTGTGCCGAAGTCCAGTCCAGGGATCCCATGTGAATTTGACTTCAAGAGCAATCTTTGTTGATAAGGGATCATTCATTATTTGTGTGCTTTTTGTTTTATTGCAATCAACCTCCAGTGGTTGCCATTGTTAGATGGTGAACTCAGAATCTGTACAGATTTCCGATGGCTCAACACAAGAACTCAGAAGGATGCTTATCTCTTACCAAATCAAACCGATGCACTGGCGTCATTGGGAAGAAACTGTCTTTTCAGCACAATGGATCTGATGGCGGGATTTTACAATATTTCTCAGAAAGATGAACTATTACTCCCACTTTATCTGTTTTTTTTATTTTTATTCGCCAAGCCACTGTACTGTTTAACAGCGGGACAGAAAAACAAACATAAAGACAAAAACGGCAAGACACAAAGTGGGCTGTGTCGGAGACTGACACCTGAAGATTGGACGATTGAGTGTCGACTAGCCTGTGTTGAGTTAAAAGCAGCTGTGATAAACACCATAGTTTTAGCTCACCCAGACTTTAGTAAACCCTTCATACTTTCAACTGATGCTTCACTCGACTGCATATGCGCTATTCTGAGCCCTATCCCAGAGGGTGAGAGTAAAAGTAGATCCAGTGTTTAAATCCCTCAATAAATCCCAAGCAAGATATTCAGCCCATTGTCTCGTGTTCTTGTGTTGAAATGGGCTGTATGTGAAATGTTTTGCCCAGTTTACTGTCCTGACAGATCATAACCCACTCACCCACATACTGACAAAGCCTAAACTTGATGCCTGCAAGCAGAGGTGGGTGGTGAAGCTAGCCACGTATGACTTGACCTGAAATACATACCTGGGCCACAGAACATACTCAGCAACTTACATAGCCATGTACCATTCATCAGAGATGGTGACAGTCAACATGTCACAGCAGAGAACTTACAAGAGAGGCTCTGGCTGTCTGTGAATTGCCAGGTTCAAAGTGGTGATGTGAAGTGAAGGCACTCCTGGAGAACAGTGGACATGCAAAAAACATTTTAATCATTGGGATAAGTTGGAATAATGTAGAGAGGATGCACCCTGGAGGTCGGTGAAAAAGCTTTTTTTTTAAAGTTAGCCAATAAGAAAGAACAAGGCATACGGAAATTGGCAGATGTGTGGAAATCTATCGTCTACAGACAAGAGCAAGGTTGTACTCCGCTACTTCTTACTTCTTGTGAACGTTCTTCCGATTGGAGAGCTAAAGAGGATACAATTGTCCGCTCCATCCTTTCAGAGGAGAGTTTTCCAGATGCCAGAACTGTGAGACCAAACCCACTTCTGGATGTGGATGAGGACATTGATGACCAGAGAAGTCCAACAGTATGTAAGGAGGCTATTGACGCCTCCAGTTCCTCATCAATAGAACAAGAAATGAAAGGAGAAGCCGAGTCCACGGGAGATGCTGAAAGTGAGCAGAAACTTCAAAGAAGTGACTAATCACATGGAACATTCTGAATGTCTGAGCAAGCGTGACAATGATCCAGGAGACCCTTTCCACTCTGAGGATGATAGCTTGCAACCCTTGGCTGATAGATAGAAACGCCCTCCCAAAGTAGTTTAGGGGTCAGTGACATTTCCCCGAGTGATCAAGTTCAAACAAGCATATGACCCACCCAAAATAGTACCAGGGTCAGTGTTGTTGGCCCATATGAGCAGGCCCGAAGCAGCAGAATATATCCCCCTAAAAGACAGTGTTCAGGACAAGTCCCACAATATAGTCAATTCACAAAGTGCTAAGAATCCTTTAGGGAAGGGTAGTGTGACAAGAGACTCATTAAAGCCATGAAAATGCTTGTTAGAGAGCCTGACATGTCAGAGGCCATAGCAGCACCCATACTGTAGATTTCCTTTTAAGAGTCATGGATATCAGTGATACTGAGTATTAAGTAAGCTACTTGTATTCAGTGTTGAGTGCATGAAACAGTTCAGGTTAAGGCAAGAAAGAGTAGTCGTGTAAAAAGCACATTATTACTTTGTACCTTGTTTTGTACAGTCCTATAGACAGACCATGTCTAAGGTTTACTCTTCAGGAATTTCTTTAACAAGTTTAAAGTGCCCGCCCTAGTAATGTGTCTTTAAGGTTTGTATGGGTTTATTGAATTCTGAGGGGGTAAGTGTGACAGAGTAAACCATCAACCTCACTAGTGCTGCGCACAGTGTAATATCTCACTCGTGCAGTGTAATATAAAAGAACACCACAGTTCACCACCGTTCATGATCTGCCATTGTAGTAAGGCTGGCAATATGATGTCTTTATACTTTCCTTGAAAAAACAACTAGTGGGTTTTGAGTCGCCCCTATTTTTTGACAGTTGGTTTGCATGCTCATCAGTCCGAGAAAGACATTCTGAGAGCAGTGAATGTGTGGCTGTGACTGTCCTGTCAATGCCTGACATCACTGTTCAATATTTTATACGGCATATAAAAGCCAAGTCTACCTGAAGTGTGTGAAGTTAGATACACAAGCATAGCAATCCCATAGGTCAGTGTAGTTGTGACTGTGACCTGATCGTGAGCTGCATCTCAGAGAAGTGGAGTTACAAACACTGGCTCTGCAACTTAGCATTCCTTTAGGCTATTTACAGAAAAAAAGTCCTGGATGCTTTGCTAGCAATCGCCAAGAAGAAATCCATTGGGGCTGACAAATTGGATCCTGGTCTGCAAACTTCTTCAGGATCGGTGTCCCTTCCACGGGACGGTTGAGCTAACGTAGGGTAATGCGATTAGCATGAGGTGTAAGTCACAAGAACATTTCCAAGGACATAGACATATCTGATATTGGCAGAAAGCTTAAATTCTTCTTAATCTAACTGCACTGTTCAATTTACAGTAGCTATTACAGTGAAATAATACCATGCTATTGTGTGAGGAGAGTGCACAGTTATGAACTTGAAAATGTATTAATAAACCAATTAGGCACATTTTGGCAGTCTTGATACATTTTGAACAGAAATGCAATGGTTCATTGGATCAGTCTAAAACTTTGCACATACACTGGTGTGGCAGTGTAGCCTAGTGGTTAGAGCGTTGGACTAGTAACCGGAAGGTTGCAAGTTCAAATCCCCGAGCTGACAAGGTCATCTCATCTGTCGTTCTGCCCCTGAACAGGCAGTTAATCCACTGTTCCTAGGCCATCATTGAAAATAAGAATTTGTTCTTAACTGACTTGCCTAGTTAAATAATGGCCAAAATCTAATTTTACGAATGGACTGGCATAATACATACATAATACCTTTCTCTTGTATTTCACAGATTATGGTACAAAAAAATTATAAAAATAACATGTTTTTTTTCTTTGTAACATCTTTTACCAGATCTAATGTACTATATTATCCTACATTATTTTAACATTTCCACAAACTTCGAAGTGTTTACTTTCAAATGGTATCAAGAATATGCATATCCTTGCTTCAGGTCCTGAGCTAAAGGCAGTTAGATTTGGGTATGTCATTTTAGGCAACATTTTTAAAAAGGGATGGATACTTAAGAGGTTTTTTATGTACTTTGCTTCCTCTTTCAAAATATTGTTTGGTGAATAATGGGTGACTCGGTCATTTGTAAAGAGTTGGTAGCATTTCTATGTTGAAAATTAGGAGTCTTATGGCTTGGGAGGCTGGGGTCTTTGACAATTTTTAGGGCCTTGTTCTGACACCGTCTGGTGTAGAGGTCCTGGATGGCAGGCAGCTTAGCCCCAGTGATATATTGGGCCGTACACACTATCCTCTGTATTGTCTTGCCTTCGGAGGCCGAGCAGTTGCCTTACCAGGCAGTGATGCACCCAGTGATGCTCTCGATGTTGTAGCTGTATAATTATCCTTTTGAGGATCTGAGGTTCCATTCCAAATCTTTTCAGTCTCCTGAGGTGGAATAGGTTTTGGTGTGCCCTCTTTACGACTGTCTTGGTGTGTTTGGACCATTTTAGTTTGTTGGTGATGTGGACACCAAGGAACTTGAAGCTCTCAACCTGCTCCACTACAACCCGGTCGATGAGAATAGGGGTGTCCTCGGTCCACCTTTTCCTGTAGTCCACAATCATCTCCATTGTTTTAGTGTGATTTCCTTCACAGTCAATTGAGGAATTTAAAACAGTATTTTAACTTCTTGATTCTACTTGAGACGCATATGTCTCAACTAGGCACCTGGAAATGCAAATGCGCTACGCTAAATGCTAAATGTACTCGTTAAAACTCAAACCTTGATCAAAATTCACAAGCAGGGTATTGAATTAAAGCTACACTCGTTGTGAACCTAGCCAACAAGTCAGATTTTTAAAATGCTTTTCGGCGAAAGCATGAGAAGCTATTATCTGATAGCATGCAACACCCCAAAATGCCTGAATGCGATGTAAACAAAGATATAGCTTAGCCGGCGCAACACAAAACACAGAAATAAAATATAAAACATTAATTACCTTTGACGAGCTTCTTTCTTGGCACTCCTATATGCCCCATAAACATCACTATTGGGTCTTTTTTTCGTTTAAATCGGTCCATATATACCCAAAATAGCTTTCTATGGAAGCTGTGTCATTCAGAAAAAAACATCGTTTTTAAACGCTGCGTAATTTTTTAAAATTAAAAAAGTCGACGATAAACTTTCACAAAACACTTCGAAATCCTTTTGTAATCCAACTTTAGGTATTAGTAAACGTTTATAATCTATCAAAATGATTACAGGGCGATGTATATTCAATAGCTCCTCGTCTGCAAATCAATGGCTGCCAATGTCCACATTCACAGCATCCTGGTGGAGACTGGAAGAAACGGAATCCAGATAGTTGGATTTTCCAACAAAAAATTCAATTGAAAATGACGACAATGGCGACATCGTGTGGAATTTGTATGAATTGCATTCAGGTCGATATTAAATTTTGTCCCCTTTTAACAACCCATGGAAGTGACTTATGGAAATTATTTTTAGCTTTCAGAGAGCAGTTTTTCTTGCGTTTTTCAATGAAACACACGATCTGTTATAGTCACAGCCGTGATTTAACCAGTTTTAGAAACTTCAGAGTGTTTTCTATCCACACATACTAATCATATGCATATACTATATTCCTGGCATGAGTAGCAGGACGCTGAAAAGTTGCGCGATTTTTAACAGAATGTTCGAAAAAGGAGGGGGTAGAAGTAAGATTAATCTCCCACCATAATAATAGCGTATTGTATTGCTCGTAGGCTTGATAAATACATTTTCAAAGAAGCGTGGATCATCATTATTTGAACCGTATAGATTAATGAGTTTTATGGTTCAATAACATTTAAAACAAATAATACAACTACCTTGCGGATCTGTTTGGACAATTTTCACATTCTGATCAAAATTATTGTTCATTCAAATCATCACCCCTTTTGAGTTTCTTTGCCCATGGGGAAAGTATATTTGCCCCCTCCTGTAAAAAATAGACAACATTTCTAGGGGGAATGGCCCTAGCCCTCACCCTCCGATCCAACAGGTCCCAGACGTGCTCAGTGGGATTTAGATCCGGGCTCTTCGCTGGCCGTGGCAGAACACTGACATTCCTGTCTTGCAGGAAATCACGCACAGAACGAGCAGTATGGCTGGTGGAATTGTCATGCTGGAGGATCATGTCAGGATGAGCCTGCAGGAAGGGTACCACATAAGGGAGGAGGATGTCTTCCTGGCCACATCTGCAGTCCTCATGCCTCCTTGCACCATGCCTAAGGCACGTTCACGCAGATGAGCGTGTTTTTCAGTCAGCAGAAAGGCCTCTTTAGTTTCTTAAATTTGCATAACTGTGACCTTATTTGCCTAAACTGTTAGTGTCTGAACAACCGTTCCACAGGTGCATGCTCATTAATTGTTTATGGGTCATTGAACAGGCATAGGAAACAGAGTTTAAACCCTTTAAATGAAGATCTGTGAAGTTATTTGGATTTATACAAATTATCTTTTGAAAGACAGGGTCCTGAAGAAGGGACGTTTATTTATTTTTATTGAGTTTAGCTAAAACTTCCCCCATCCCAAGTTGGTTAGCCGTCCCAGTGACTGGCAGACCACCCCTGTCCCCCTGGATCCTAGGGCCTTTGAGAGATTGGGACCCATCCTTTGAAAAGAGCACACAGTGTCACCCACAGAACAGAAGCAGATAAACCGACAAAATCATTTCCAACACCCTCACCTTGATTGTATTGCATACAGTTATTTAAAAAATACTTATATATGTATATAAAAAATCTTGCATATCTTAAGTTATTTCCACAATTTATGAATAATATGCGTAATAATGTAGGCAGTTCATGCAAAGGATTTTTTAACTATAACCAGGATTGCCAAAAACAATTATTATTTTCGCAAACAATTATTGTGATCATAGTATATCCTAAATTGTCCTTAACATCATTACTCCATAACACACACACACACACACACACACACACACACACACCACCCCACCCCACCCTTCCACCAAAAACAACCACCAAGCTCAGAGGTTCAGCAGTTGTTTCATCCCTGAGTCCAACTTGATGTGCGAATGGATATAAAGTTGTAGCTGTTTGAGAGGCATGCAAAATTGAGCAAGAATGGGGAGATTTGATTGCCTTTTTATCTATTTATAAATATTATAAATAGAAAGTCAAATTAGTATTACAATTATATTGTGTATTCATAGTTTATTTCTTTATCAATTGTTATATTTAGTTGTAGGATAGTATTGGGTGTTCCATTTTTTGACTCCTCTATGGGAACTTTTAAACATTTAGAATAGCCATGGAGTAGTCTTGGTGTCTTGGAACAGTTGGTTATCAATATACAGTTTATCGACTACGAGAGTTTCACGATTCCCTTTTAATCGACATGCCTTGAAGAGTGGGTACAGAACTGTGAGCTGTTCTGCAATTGATCATTCCTACCTATTTTCGGTGCAGCGAGTATTTTGGCCAGGCTTTTAACCATTGTTTTATCTTTAAAGAATGCACATTTGGTAACAATTGGGCGCTCGTATCTCTGTCCTCTCTGTCCGAAAACGCTGTACATGTTCAAGTTTGATTTTGTAGACAGTATCGCCTGGGATCTATAGCGGTTTAAGAAATAATTATTTCACTACACCTTCAGGATCTTGACCCTAATTTTCTTTGATACCAGTAATTTCCACATTTTCTATCATAGATCTAGTCTGTATTTCAAGTAAGGCTTCTCTCAGAAACATGTTCTCTTTTTTTTAACTTCTTTAACGTCCGTTTCAGTAGTGTTGACCTTTAAGTTTGTTTGTTTCTCCATTGTCACAGCTTTTGTGTCAGTCATCTCAAGACTCGCCTTCAACTCCTTTATATATTTACTGACTAGTTCAAGTATGCCCAGATTATCATTATCAACTTAAGCAAGTCGGTTTCTACACTTAGCGTTTCCGGTGGGGAAAAGCATAAATCATCTGTGTCCATCAAGGAGTCTCGTTTTCTTTTGGGGATTGGTTCTCCATGCTTACTTGAAATGTTTTGGGTATTGATTGTATTGGTGATATTGGTCGAGAAATCTCTCTAGCCTTATAATTTGTTTTGTGTTGTTATCCATATTGAAGGTTATTGCCTTCAAGTATTTAGTCAAACTTACAGATATTGAAAATTATGTTTTTATCTTGAGGCATTCTGCACTATTGTCTTCAGTCTGCTATGACAGTCATAAATAGCTTCTTAGCAAAGATACATTTCTCAAGCAAGAATTTTGCTCGGACTGGCAAAGGCAGTGTTAATACAAAGAGAACTGCCCCAGAGTTCACATTAAAGCGGATTGAGATCGTTTTGGGGGGTGTTTTCACAAATAGTCCTCTTTAAACTGAACTCTGGTGTAAAAACAAAGTACAGCCAGAAGAGGACTGGCCATCACTCAGAGCCTGGTTCCTCTCTAAGTTTCTTCCTAGGTTCCTGCCTTTCTAGGAAGCTTTTCCTAGCCACTGTGCTTCTACATCTACATTGCTTGCTCTTTGAGGTTTTAGACTGGGTTTTTGTATAAGCACTTTGTGACATCTGCTGATGTAAAACGAGCTTTATGCATACATTTGATTGATTGATTGAATTGTACACCCAACGCCCCTAGTATTGATTTTGTACTCTATGTCATGATTCTCACCAAATATGTTGTCTTCTCACACTATTCAAACCCCACAATAAAATAAACAGTTTATTAAGCGCTATTGGATTATAGATCACATATTGCATTCAAATAATCTGAACATTGGGAACCGGACCTTGGAATTCAAGCGAACTGAACTCTGAGTTCCTTTGGGGTGTTCATTCTGCACAAAAAAAATAAGCTTGTGTGTGTCATCTCTGCTGAAGATATTTATTCTGTAGGGAAAAAGATAGGCAAAAATAGGTAGAGAAAGAGATTTAAGGGAGAGAGGTGGAGAGGATTACCAGTTTAAGCCAGCAGCATATCTGAATATAGCTTGTCAGTGATATATGTCTGACTGTGTGTGTGTTTCCTAGGCAAAGTTGATTGATGAGGTATTATTCACAGTGGGCAGTCTCCCAATATGAATCACACGGTTAAACGTCTCAAGGCCTATAGGTAACTGCCAAAAATAAATAAACACTTGAGTAAATGAGGGATAAAGTATATTGGAAACAGGTGCTTCAAAACAGGTGTGGTTCCTGAGTATATTAAGCAATTAACATCAAATCATGCTTAGGGTCATGAATAGAAATGGCCAGTTGACCATTATTTTGGCTACCGTGGCTAGAAGAAGAGATCTCAGTGACTTTGAAAGGAGGGGTCTCAAACGAGCATAGGGGGTTTAAAGTGTGTGTGTGTGTGTGTGTGTGTGTGTGTGTGTCAGCCACCAGATTTCAACTCAATTGAACACTTATGGGAGATTCTGGAGCGGTGTTTGAGACCGCATTTTCCACCATCATCAACAAAACTTCAAATGATGGAATTTCTCGTGAAAGAATGATGAGTTCTAGACACTTTTAGAATATTTTTCAAGGAGCATTGAAGCTGTTCTGGTGGCTCGTGGTGGCCCAACCCCATAAGATATTATGTTGGTGTTTCCTTTATTTTGGCAGTTACCTGTATGTGTGAGACTGAGGGAGAGGGAGAGAGAGAGTGAGACGAAAACAGAAGGTTTGTGTCTCCTATTCATTCGAATGGGGTGACGGTTGAAGAAATGGTATGAAAGCCAATGGTCCAATATTCTAGAACTTTGGTACTCAAGTACTATTTGAGAAGTTACAGTCACACACATTTCCTAGGTAGCAAAGGTCTGGATGGATAATGTCATTTCTTTACATTTTGCATGGGGCAGAGATTTTTTTATGCTGTTTTGAAGCTAATTTCCTGGAATTCTATGCATTCTACAATGTCTTATGTGTATTGATATGATACCAGGGTTCAAAGCCCGACCGAGAAAATGTTTTTTTTACAAAATGATGTGGTCCGTATTGACCCCGTTCTGGGTCTGGCTCCGGTTACCGGTCCGCCAGTTGAGTATGAAGGTTCTAGAACATGTACACATTTTTGGACTCATCAAGGTAACACACATGCACACCGGCACACCCGGAGGCACATGCACACACAGATACACACATCTTACTACGGAATGTCATCGTTGATAGTGAGGGTGAAAGGCTGTCCAAGATTGAGTGAAGTCAATGTGTTTTCATTAGTAACTCCTTATAGGGAAAAATTTGTGTTCAATAATAGAGACATTGACCTGTTTTAGTGTATATGTGTGTGTTTGTGTGTCTGTTTGTTTGTGTGTGTGAGCATGTGTAATATGAAAGAAAATGACTGTTTAATAACAGATAATGTGTCCTTACATCACAACTTCAATGCATATCACACACACACACACACAGTAGTAGCCTAGCGAGTGTTGGCCCAGTAATCCAAAGGTCGATGGTCCAATCCTAGGTAAAAAAAATCTGTTGATGTGCAAGGCTCTTAATTGCTCTAGGGTCAATGTCAATAATGGCTGATCCCTGGCCCTAACCCTGCTCTTTGAGTGTGTCTCAGGGTGAGTGGGATATGTAAATAAAGTAGCCACCCTTTTCCTTGATGACAGCTTTGCACACTCTCAGCATTCTTTAAACCAGCTTCACGAGGTGGTGACCTGGAATGCATTTCAATTAACCGGTGTGCCTCGTTAAAAGTACATTTTTGGAAATTATTTCCTTCTCAATGCGTTTGAGCCAATCAGTTGTGTTGAGACAAGTTGATATACAGAAAATAGCCCTATTTGGTAAAAGACCAAGTCCAAATTATGGCAAAGATAGATCAAATAAGCCAAGAGAAATGACAATCCATTATTACTTGAAGATATGAAGGTCAGTCAATTCGGAAAATTTCAAGAACTTTGAAAGTTTCTTCAAGTGCATTTGCAAAAACCATCAAGCGCTACGATGAAACTGGCTCTCATGAGGACCGCAGGAAAATAAGACCCAGAGTTACTTCTGCTGCAGAGGATACATTCATTAGAGTTACCAGCCTCAGAAATTGCAGCCCAAATAAATGCTTCACAGGGTTCAAGTAACAGACACATCTCAACATCAACTGTTCAGAGGAGACTTTTCAAAAATATTGCATCCCCGGCTGGATCCAGATTCGGACCGCTGGCCGTATCTTTGACTCCCCTGTCTGTGCACACTCTATAAAGGCATATGATATGGTTACAACACCCATCTTTCCATTCAATTTAATACACAGAGGTTTGTAAATGGCATAACAACCTGTTATCAGGGTTGGGTTCAATTCCACAAATTCAATTCCAATTCCCTTATATCCAATCCCTTAAAAATTCCACAAATTAAATTCGTAATTCCTTAGCAGTTCTTCAATTCAGAGTCAATTCAACTAAACACAAATTCTAACTCTAAATCAATTAAAAACTACAATTCCTCACTCATTATTCCGCCAAAACAATTCACATTCAATTCCCTCTCTAGACAAATTCCTACACTTTTTTCAACTGAAGCCAAACTCAACCCAAATACCTCAACTCATGTCAAAATCCCAAAACAATCTTAATAGTCATGATTTTGGAATGAGATGTTCCAACGAGCAGTGTCCACATACATCTGGTCATGTAATGTATGAGCAGGTTAATAGTTCAGACCTGGTTTAATATAAACACTACTGGTTACTGCTTTAATTCATCTGTTTGTATTTATGCTGCCCTCCTCTCCTTCTGTTTTGCAGTTTGTGTATGTTAGTGTTGTGTGTGTGAGAGAGTGAGAGTGTGTGTGTGTGTGTATGTGTGTGTGTGTGTGTGAGAGAGAGAGAGAGAGAGAGAGAGAGAGAGAAAGTCAGTCTCCCATACAGTAGCTGTCTTTAGCTACCCTTAGCAACCTCTGTAAATTAATTGCTTTCTGATATTGACTCCAGTCTAGAAAATGCTGCTGAACACTGTTCATCACTATAACACTGGGGCACCTGGGAAATACATTCTCTCCACTCCAGGAAACATATTACAGGAGGGTTACACAACGACGCTCATCAAGACGCATGCATGCACCCACACACTCACAGAAGCACAGATGCACAATCACACACCTTCCTTCATTCCTTCCTTGTTCCTCAATCATAGGTTGATGATGACCATCACACAATTCATTGGGATGAGCCTGGGGTACATTGAGTGCGCAGATGGCTGATGAGACCAACCTGAGCCCGGAACACTCTTTGGCACACTGGACATGATATGTTGGTAGCAGTCTCCTGAGGGACAGCTCTGTTCATACTGGTCTGTATGAAAAATGGTGCACAATGGGATTACCTTACATTTGTCCAGCTTTATCCACTGACTAGGGAAACGTTCCCGCTGTTCTCAGTGCCTGTCTGCACATTCAAACTAAAACAAGAACAGCGTGTCTGCACGTTCAAACTAAAACAATGTAAGTAATAATGGCGTGAAAAATGCCTCTTAGATATAAATTCGGAGGGCGGATATTTTTAAATATTAAAGCATTAGACCTCTCAGTAAACCACAAAATGTCATATACAGTACAGTGCAGTACGGTACTGTATTTCTTTATGCTTTCATTAATAAAATAATGATAGAAATACTCTTTCAAAATGCAGATGTTTATTTCCATATGGATCCATAATGAATTACATTAAGGGAACATTTTTACATTTCGTGTATGGTTAGTGAGAAAGTCCATATTAGAAATGTACGGTCCCTTACTAGATGTCCGAAAACGTTTGTAAAATTTGCGGTCGGCATCGGGCCGTGCGGTAGGGCCGGACCTACAGGGAAGTCATCAAATGAACTTTGACGGACATTCGGTTTCCATTTTATAAAATAATCAAATTTTGGTCCATTTTTCCGCTATCCCGGAAAATCCCACAAGAGGGCATAAGGAATCATATGGCAATTGTACTAAACATCACGAATCACGACGGGGCCTTATCTCGAAAATGGAAAATATTTTGAAGCCGAAACTTGGTGAGCGTAGGTTTGGCATAATGGGCAGTTGGCCCCGAACAAGATGGCGTCTAGGCCTCAACGGTTTTTGAGTTATGGCCATTTTTCTGGGATTAAAGGTCCACAATGGAAATAGAGAAATTATTTTTCCACTTCACGTCAAAGTTAAGGAGCCTCCGGTGTCAATAAAAAAAGAACCAGCCATTTATCTATCGTCATTTAAGAGAAATCGTACAATGACAAATTGGGGATGTTCAAAGATAGGTGTTTGTTTTTTTCAACAGTTACAGATCCAGTTGCACACACACAGCAAGGATGGAGTGAAAAAGTGCGGTGCTTAAAGACACAGAGAACAGGCAAAGGCATTACCATAATCTCTAGGCCGTGCCGAGTTCAACGAGATATCCCGCTTGACCGTAGCTCGCTCGGTCTAAGCGCAGCGACCGTTAGAAAAGTAGGCCCAAAATGAAGCCTGCACCACAACATCATTTGCTTTTGGGTGACAGCGGCGGAACCGTTAGGTTTAGAAGGACAATTCAACCACAGGAATGTTCCTAAGGTCCTCCCGATCCGTGCAAGCCTAACCTTGACCGTGTGGCATTAACCCTTAATAGTTAAAAGAAGGTGTTTACATCAAACAGTTTGCATTGACTTCTCTCCCCATAGGAATACATTGCCTGCACTCCTAAATTCAACCTGAAGCCTATATGGGTTATGAATGCCGTATTAACCTGTCTTCGGTACCAGTCCATCAGGCCACTATGAGGTCTACCTGTGTTGATTCTAAGCTTCCTGGACCATCCGGAAGTGGTTAAAATCACCCTAAAAGTGTTTACCCATACCCTGCCTGCAGTTTGACAGACATAGTGCATTCAACCCTGTGTAAATCAGTCAGTTCTTAACGTAAGGACTTAAAACTCAGGATTCTGTAACAGCATACCCCAATGAGGATATGTGTTGATTTGTAGCTTCCTGTGCCAACCGGAAGTGCCATAATTGGTGTCTCAGGGGCTGTTTCGAGGGGTTAAAAAAGTCTGATCTTTCCAAAACTTCATATGTGTGATTAGGCAACCCCCATGAACTGTAAATCAGTCATTTTTCCCCAAAAAAATCAAAGGAAAAAAAAATCACACTAAAACACAACTTGGATGGAGGGACGTATTGGGGTGCGTAGAGACAGACAGTGGCTGCAATAGTTAGCTTTGTTCGAGCTAAAAAAGAACCGTCAGACCTAGAGTTCCGAAACTTTAGAAACCTGTTCTAGACCTCCGGTCGATGGTGCGTGGTGAGTTACGTGGCTCTAGACGGTTCTCGGACCGAGAAACAGCCTCGTACATTTGCAATACCTTCAATTCATTTTGACCATCACGAAAATGACGACGTTTAGAAAAGTCTCAGAGACGCAAGGCTAGGTGCATTGAAATAGAGACGGACCCCAACGTTTCTGTCCGATAGCTCGTTCAAGGACCCCGTAGCAAGTCATGGAAAATAGTGGATTTTTAGCACCAATTAGGGTTTTTCTCGGACACCAAATGACCTATCGAGCCGAAACTTGGGATTCGGGGTCGCCTCAGCTAGGCCAACACATAACATAAGAAATGGACCCGCAGCTAGAACGTAACTACGTGTTTTATGGTTTTTTTATGGTTTGAACCCAAGGCGTTGTGAATTTTGGGCCAGCTCTGAAGTATGTAATAGTTGGCTACTAAACAAGTTGGAAAAAGTGGGTTTGGTGTCAGTTTGTATCAGTTTGGTGTCAGAATGATATCTAATTGACTGATGGACTCTTGTCCACTTGACTCTTGTACATTTGCAATATGTTTAAACAGTGAGGTACCATCACCAAAAGCGACATTCTGAAATCAACCCTAACGAGCGATTGAGATGAACCAGAATCACTGCAAAGCCATCCCGAGTTCATCGGGCCAGTCAATTTCACATTCCTGCAGGATTTTTATAGCATGACAAATTCGTGATGGTACCTGCCCATTAAAACATATTGCAAATGCACAGTGACTTTGAAAAAGTAAGGAAACATAAACAAAAAAAATCAAACTTTTTTTTTTTTTGGGTGACCAGTTGCACGTGCATATGCAATATGATTCTATAGTGAAAAAACATCACCAAAAGCGACATTCTGAAATCAACCCAAACGAGCGATTGAGATGACCCAGAATCACTGCAAAGCCATCCCGAGTTCATCGGGCCAGTCAATTTCACATTCCTGCAGGATTTTTATAGCATGACCAATTCGTGATGGTACCTGCCCATTGAAACATATTGCAAATGCACAGTGACTTTGAAAAAGTAAGGAAACATAAACAAAAAAAATCAAAACAATTTTTTTTTGGGTGACCAGTTGCACATTTCAGATCACCAGTTGCACATTTCAGATCACCAGTTGCACATTTCAGATCACCAGTTGCACGGAGGAAAATCGTTACTTTTGACTTTGACTTTTGACTTCCTATGACATCATATTGCAAATGGACAAAACATATGCCTTATGCACAAGTAAAACAAAAAAAAATTATGATAATACAAGTTGACAAAGTTATAGTTTGAGCAAAGTATAGTTTGAATTTTGAGCATGACAAATTCGTGATGGTAAAACACATTGCAAATGCACAGTGACTTTGAAAAAGTAAGGAAACATAAACAAATGGACATAATGAAATCATCATTTTTTTTTCCCGGTAACCAGTTGCACGCGCATTTGCAATATGATTCTATAGTGAAAAAACATCACCAAATGGACATGATCAAATCAACACAACGAGTGATGGAAATGAACAACTATCACTGCCCGGCCGTCCCGAGTTCATCAGTTCAGTCAATTTTGGCCCCCCAAAAAATTGACTTTTGACTTTGACTTTTGACTTCCTATGAAATCATATTGCAAATGGACAAATCATATTCCTTATGCACAAGTAAAAAAAATAAAATTATGATAATAACATTTTACAAAAGTATATTCATACACTTCTTACACATGATTAATTGTCTTAAAATCGAAACAATTTCAAAAAACGGTCCAGAAAGCACTTTTTTTAGTTTTTAAAGTTTAAAAAAAAAATCAAATTTTCGACTTTTGACATCCTATTAAATCATATTGCAAATGGACAAAACATATGCCTTATGCACAAGTAAAAAAAAATAAAAAATTATGATAATAAAATACGAATAAAGTATGTTGATACAGTTCTTATACGTGTGTAATTGACACAAAATTCGAAAGAATTTAGAAAAACGGTCCAGAAAGCACTTTTTTAAGGGTGTGTGAAGTTTTTTATAAAATTTTGACATTTTTGACTTTTGACTTCCTATGAAATCATATTCCAAATGGAGAAAACATATGCCTTATGCACAAGTAAAAAAAAAAATGATAATAAAGTATGACTAAAGTATGTTGATAAAGTTCTTATACATGTGTAATTGACATAAAAATTGAAAGAATTTTGAAAAACGGTCCAGAAAGCACTTTTTTAAGGATGTGTGAAGTTTTTTACCAAATTTTGACATTTTTGACTTTTGACTTTTGACTTCCTATGAAATCATATTGCAAATGGACAAAACATATGCCTTATGCGCATGTAATAAAAAAAAAAAAATTGATATCAAAATTGGACAAAAGTATATTCATACAGTTCTTACACATGTGTAATTGACAAAAAAAGCGAAAGAATTTCGAAAAAAGGCCCAGAAAGCACTTTTTTAAGGGGTGAAAAGTTTTTGAAAAAAATATCCTTTTTTCAAAAATTTTCTTTTGGATGTTGACTTGGGTTGCATTTCCAATATGAAAAACCCCGGTGGAGCGCACTCGCCCCCTGTTGGATTTTTGAGGTGTTACAATTGGCAATTGCCATATGGCATTTGCCATATACTTTGCACGAATCAACGCCGCTTTGGGTGGTATTGGACATCGTGTATATGGTTTGTCCAATGCCAATATCTTGCCATTCATTTTTGTACAATTCAGGGGGGTATTCCCTTACATCAAATGTATTTCTTAGTTAGGTTGGCTGTATCACAACCGGCCGTGATTGGTTACAATTTCAGTTTAATCCACCAGAAAAGACAAAACAAATAATACAACAAATATTGTGGTCAAACTCAAATATACTAATCGATAAAAATGTTTTATCAATTGGAACTCTAAACATGTGGAAGGGGAAAAAGTTTTATTATCATTGTTATGTATCACATCCGACCATGATTGGGAGTCCCATATGGTGGCGCACAATTGGCCCAGCGTTTCTCTCACTCTAAAAGAAGAAATACATGTTTTGGCCTTTAAAATTTTTAATTTGGCTTTTATTCAGATTACAATCACTCACTTTCATTTTTTGTAAACAAAATCATCTCCAAAATATCGTTATATATAATCTAGTTGATGGCACAGTCATATAGCCCTGGCACCTACATAAAGCTGAGTGACTCACTCATTCACAGCTTTGGATCAAAATAAATAAGTACCAACATTCTTTCTGATAGTCTTTAATAAAGAAATGTTTTGGTTATCCTGACCTGGACACCATGTACAGTATTATAATAGCCCATTATGGTCTATTATTAGCAGGACAATATACCTTTACCGACACCTCTCTGTTATTTTGATACTTTGTGCAAGGCAATTGATCAGCATTAAAAACTTTGTGGATGGAGCCTCCCGAGGGGCGCAGCGGTCTAAGACCCTGCATTGCAGTGTGAACTGCTTTGCTACAGATTCTGGTTCGATACCCATGCCAGCCGCCCCGGGAGACCCACGGCTTTGGTTTCTCTCCTTCTAAAACCAGAAATAAACAAGTCTAAATAACAAACTGTCTTTATTTACAAATTAGTGAGAATGTCTCACCCCATGTTTAGAAAGGCCTTTTTCTCACTCACACTAGGTTAAATGAAAATGAAATCATCTCCAAAATATATTATTATTATTAATTAATTTATAATTAATTAAAAGCCCCTTCAAGATTATCACAGATCAGATTTGCACTAAGGAATATTGCCCTTAGATATTAATTTAGAATCCTCCAATCCTCTTATGCTCTTAGTACTGTAACCTACTCCATCACGTTGTACCGGGCCATATGTTTTGTTCCATCCTAATGGAAACCCTGAGGGTTTCATCTTTCTTTTTTTCTTGGAATAGAAACACCATAATATGAATCAAATTAATTATGTTACATTTCTTAAAATCAATCCCATATATTATGTTCTTACAAAAAAGGTTTTACATTCTCCAGTAATGCCAATATTGAAGATTATCAAATGCTTCTCAAAGATGCCCTGTGGTGGTCAAACTAACTAGCATTAATAGTAAAAAAGGCTGACAATTAAATAACGTGCCATAGAATTCTGCAGCAGCCCGCAAGGTGTGCTGCAGTATGACACAACCTTTAAAGGAGGAAACACTGTATGTATCTTGTCCAGTAGCCAGACATACATCACATAACAACAATGCAAGCTCCAAAGAAAATGCCTTTCCTCGCCGTAACTGCAGCAACAGAGATATGACATGGCTGCCCCCCCCCTCGCTCTCTCGCTCTCGTTCACTCTCTCTCTCTTGCTCTATTTCTCAGTGGGCAGTATTGGATGGTGTGAACTGCCATGTGCTTCTCTGCCTAGTCCAAGACGGTGGGCCCACACCCGGCAGGTCATTGCTTGATTTACATCAGATGAAAAGCTCAGGTCTGCTCTACTGTAGTCAGTATTGTATGTGCTTCTCATCTCTGTTATTCAAATTAATATTATAGAGAAAAAAAACTGCATATAAAATTGTATGTCTGTCCTATTTGCATTATGCACACACACATAGACACAGACAGATACACTAATGTATGTAAATCACAGTACTGTAATGTAGTTAGATACTGTACGTCTGTCCTGTGTCTGGGAGTGTAGAGCTGTACCCACTGGGCACACTGGCTGAATCAACGTAGTTTCCATGTCATTTCAATGAAATTACGTTGAACCAATGTGGAATAGACATTGAATTGAAGTATGTGCCCAGGGGGTAGGCTGTTAATTAGCAAGTTTAAAGCTGTTTCCCTCTGAGTATAGTTACAACTCTGATGCTGTCCGACTACTGTATCTGTCACCAGAACTCACTGCAGCAGTCTGGGTGGGCCTCTACCGCATGCATGCATAATTTACTACACGCACCTCATTACAGCTCTATAATACTAACCACTCTGTGTGTGTGCGTGCATGTGTGTCTCCCTGTGTGTCCAGCCAGCAAGCTCTCACAGTCTCACAGCAGAATTCGACGTTTGCCCATAAACATAATATTTTTTAAGTTTAGGCATTAATTTTGAATGGTTAAGGTAAGGTTTAAGGTTTGGGATAAGGTAAAAAAAAAAACACACAAAAAAAACAAGTTCCACACTATCCCCATCCATACCCTTGCAAACCCCAAGCCTACTTGATGGTAATAGTGTTAACCGTTGCCCCTAGTGGCCGGTTTTGAAGTCATCTCGCGACATCCTGCTTACCTGGACAGACGTTGAACTTTACAGTGCATTTTGAGCGACCAGCCCGTATCATATCCTCTTTCCCCTGCCTAGCAACAGGCTATGCTTCGTCTTGACGACAGACTGAGATTGACATTGGCTATATAACACAATTATTAATAAGCCTTCTCCCCTTACACACACACACACACACACACACACACACACACACACACACACACACATACACACACACACACACACCCACTGTCCTGAGCTGTGCATCTGTGCATGTGTGTTGTTATTCAAAGAGGTAGTAGGCCCCATCCAGGCAGAGTAATCAGATACCCATTGATTGGGTTGAGAGCAACTCTCAGAATGAGGGATTGTAGTTATTGCTATTGATTTTAATAACATGCTGCTGTTATAGTTCATTCAATGCAGAGCCATTCAATATTTGGGTATATTAGGAGTAGTCAATAGCAGAGAAATTAATGGGAACATTTCATGGGGAGATATTCTCCTGTCCGATGGAAAGGTCCTGCATGCAGGTGTAGGAAATTATCAAATTTGGAGGTTGCTTGAGTTAGTAGGGTGTGATATAGATCACATTCTGATACACATTGATATATACAAGTATTACAGTTTTTTTGGATTGCTTACACACTCAAATTAAAAGTAGTACACTATTAGCAAAACCTTACACTCAAGAAGCAAAACATCAGCCCCTATTTGCACAACTATAAGCACATTGTCAACCTCACACTTGTTGCAAAACTCTACACACAGTGATTTGCAAAACACTAAACACACTTAACATACACACAAAAATCGATCATGATGTCACGTCCTTGCAGTAAATCATATCAAATTTTATTTGTCACATACACATGGTTAGCAGATGTTAATGCGAGTGTAGCGAAATGCTTGTGCTTCTAGTTCCGACAATGCAGTAATAACCAACAAGTAATCTAAATAACAGTTCCAAAACTACTGTCTTGTACACAGTGTGAGGGGATAAAGAATATGTACATAAGGATATATGAATGAGTGATGGTACAGAGCAGCATAGGCAGATACAGTAGATTGTATCGAGTACAGTATATACATATGAGATGAGTATGTAAACAAAGTGGCATAGTTAAAGTGGCTAGTGATACATGTATTACATAAGGATACAGTCGATGATATAGAGTACAGTATATACGTATGCCTATGAGATGAATAATGTAGGGTAAGTAACATTATATAAGGTAGCATTGTTTAAAGTGGCTAGTGATATATTTACATCATTTCCCATCAATTCCCATTATTAAAGTGGCTGGAGTTGAGTCAGTGTCAGTGTGTTGGCAGCAGCCACTCAATGTTAGTGGTGGCTGTTTAACAGTCTGATAGCCTTGAGATAGAAGCTGTTTTTCAGTCTCTCGGTCCCAGCTTTGATGCACCTGTACTGACCTCGCCTTCTGGATGATAGCGGGGTGAACAGGCAGTGGCTCGGGTGGTTGATGTCCTTGATGATCTTTATGGCCTTCCTGTGACATCGGGTGGTGTAGGTGTCCTGGAGGGCAGGTAGTTTGCCCCCGGTGATGCGTTGTGCAGACCTCACTACCCTCTGGAGAGCCTTACGGTTGAGGGCGGAGCAGTTGCCGTACCAGGCGGTGATACAGCCCGCCAGGATGCTCTCGATTGTGCATCTGTAGAAGTTTGTGAGTGCTTTTGGTGACAAGCCGAATTTCTTCAGCCTCCTGAGGTTGAAGAGGCGCTGCTGCGCCTTCTTCACAATGCTGTCTGTGTGAGTGGACCAATTCAGTTTGTCTGTGATGTGTATGCCGAGGAACTTAAAACTTGCTACCCTCTCCACTACTGTTCCATCGATGTGGATAGGGGGGTGTTCCCTCTGCTGTTTCCTGAAGTCCACAATCATCTCCTTAGTTTTGTTGACGTTGAGTGTGAGGTTATTTTCCTGACACCACACTCCGAGGGCCCTCACCTCCTCCCTGTAGGCCGTCTCGTCGTTGTTGGTAATCAAGCCTACCACTGTTGTGTCGTCCGCAAACTTGATGATTGAGTTGGAGGCGTGCGTGGCCACGCAGTCGTGGGTGAACAGGGAGTACAGGAGAGGGCTCAGAACGCACCCTTGTGGGGCCCCAGTGTTGAGGATCAGCGGGGAGGAGATGTTGTTGCCTACCCTCACCACCTGGGGGCGGCCCGTCAGGAAGTCCAGTACCCAGTTGCACAGGGCGGGGTCGAGACCCAGGGTCTCGAGCTTGATGACGAGCTTGGAGGGTACTATGGTGTTGAATGCCGAGCTGTAGTCAATGAACAGCATTCTCACATAGGTATTCCTCTTGTCCAGATGGGTTAGGGCAGTGTGCAGTGTGGTTGAGATTGCATCGTCTGTGGACCTATTTGGGCGGTAAGCAAATTGGAGTGGGTCTAGGGTGTCAGGTAGAGTGGAGGTGATATGGTCCTTGACTAGTCTCTCAAAGCACTTCATGATGACGGAAGTGAGTGCTACGGGGCGGTAGTCGTTTAGCTCAGTTACCTTAGCTTTCTTGGGAACAGGAACAATGGTGGCCCTCTTGAAGCATGTGGGAACAGCAGACTGGTATAGGGATTGATTGAATATGTCCGTAAACACACCGGCCAGCTGGTCTGCGCATGCTCTGAGGGCGCGGCTGGGGATGCCGTCTGGGCCTGCAGCCTTGCGAGGGTTAACACGTTTAAATGTCTTACTCACCTCGGCTGCAGTGAAGGAGAGACCGCAAGTTTTCGTTGCAGGCCGTGTCAGTGGCACTGTATTGTCCTCAAAGCGGGCAAAAAAGTTATTTAGTCTGCCTGGGAGCAGGACATCCTGGTCCGTGACTGGGCTGGATTTCTTCCTGTAGTCCGTGATTGACTGTAGACCCTGCCACATGCCTCTTGTGTCTGAGCCGTTGAATTGAGATTCTACTTTGTCTCTGTACTGACGCTTAGCTTGTTTGATAGCCTTGCGGAGGGAATAGCTGCACTGTTTGTTTTCGGTCATGTTACCAGACACCTTGCCCTGATTAAAAGCAGCGGTTCACGCTTTCAGTTTCACACGAATGCTGCCATCAATCCACGGTTTCTGGTTAGGGAATGTTTTAATCGTTGCTATGGGAACGACATCTTCAACGCACGTTCTAATGAACTCGCACACCGAATCAGCGTATTCGTCAATGTTGTTGTCTGACGCAATACGAAACATGTCCCAGTCCACGTGATGGAAGCAGTCTTGGAGTGTGGAGTCAGCTTGGTCGGACCAGCGTTGGACAGACCTCAGCGTGGGAGCCTCTTGTTTAAGTTTCTGTCTGTAGGCAGGGATCAACAAAATGGAGTCGTGGTCAGCTTTTCCGAAAGGGGGGCGGGGCAGGGCCTTATATGCGTCGCGGAAGTTAGAGTAACAATGATCCAAGGTCTTTCCACCAAAGCACTGACTGTCAAATTACCACACCGTCCAACCAATTGGTTCAACACAGTCATCAGGTGTGCAAACACTTGTTTGCTTAATTGTAGACACACCAATCAGGTGTATAAGCACTATAAAAAGCAGCAGGTGAGTTCATCGTTCTTCAAGCACAATGGAAAGAGTCAGAGAAAGAGTAAGACGAGGAGGAGGACAAGGAGAACGAGGAGGACGAGGAGAACGAGGAGGACGAGGACGAGAATGAGGAGGATGAGGAGGACGAGGAGGAGAACGAGGAGAACGAGGAGGAGGAGGAAGGGGAGGAAGAAGAAGAGCAAGACAAGAAGGTGCTCAAAGAGGACCGAATCTGACAAATATGATCCGCGCAACACTGGTTGACCACGTTGTCAACCACGGCCTGACGCTGAGGGAGGCTGGACTGGGAGTACAGCCAAATCTAAGCCGATATACAGTGGCAAGTGTGATGAGAACATTTCGACTGGAAAATAGGTATTGTAAAAATATCATCATATCAAAAACATCTGCACGGTTTCAGTAACTGCTTACAGCACTGCATTCTATGCACTATCAGCACTTCTGTTACCTTTTCCTGTAAAATTACTGTACTATTGTATACTGTTTTTTTTCTACATAGGATTGAGGGTCAGGGACGACAAGGGGGAAGGCCTCCTATGTTCACAGAACAGCAAGAGAGGGAGATAGTAAACATGGTTTTGGCCAACAATGCTATAACACTCAAGCAGCTCCAAGCTGACATTGTCAATAACCACGCCATTTTCAACGATATCTCAACATCAACGCATCCTAAAAAGAAATATTCAAATGAAGCAAATTTATCGAGTGCCTTTCGAGCGCAATTCCGAAAGGGTGAAACGTCTGCGGCATTATTATGTAGAGGTGTGTATTCACTTTAGCAGTGTGATCTTGCATACTGTCTCATAATCTTTTACTGTACTGTAATATGTATACTAATCTACACTGAACTACACAATCTTGCCTGACACTGTTTTTCAGAGAGTTTTACGAATGGATGGAGAGGAGATCCAGCATGAGTTCATTTACGTAGATGAGGCTGGGTTCAACCTGACGAGAACACAAAGGAGGGGAAGAAACATAATTGGCCACATGGCTATAGTCAATGTCCCAGGGCAATGTGGGGGTAATATAACACTCTGTGCAGCCATTACACAGAATGGGGTCCTCCACCGCCATGCCCATATAGGCCCTTACAACACAGCACTCATACTTACATTCTTGGACCAATTGCACAACATAACAGCAGCAAATCAAATCGATTATATGCTATACATTGTTGTCTGGGACTATGTGTCTTTCCACCGCTCTGCTCTGGTTCAGAATTGGTTTCAGCAATATCCACATTTCACCATCCTATATCTTCCACCACACTCTCCATTCCTTAACCCTATAGAAGAGTTTTTCTCGGCATGGAGGTGGAAAGTATATGATCTCCGTCTCCAGGCTAAGGTACCCCTCATCCAAGCCATTGAGGAGGCCTGTGACCAGATGGAGTTAGCAGCAATGCAAGGATGGATTCGTCATTCAAGACGTTTCTTTCCAAGGTGTCTTGCTAATGACAACATTGCCTGCGATGTTGATGAAATTCTCTGGCCAGATCCAGCTAGGCGAAGAGACAATGTCTAGTTATTTTATTTTTTATTTTTTTGAACTTACAATACGTAAAGTGACGTTTGGTTACAGTATTATGAATCTCCATGTCAACATTTTGGGCGTGTTGAGAAATAAATTAGTTTCTTTTGTCTGCAACATTGGTCTTGTGTAGTGTTTGGTGAATTTACAATATATTTGCACTTTGTTGATAGTAGCCTACTCTAATCATAGGGAAGTAGAAGTGCTAAAAGTGTTTTAGGTTTATCACAGCAGAGTGTAACTCGTGCAAACAGAGTATAGTAATGTGAAATGTGTGTGTTTCATTTGGTAACAAAGTGTGGTTTTTAAAAAGAAGTGTATAGTTTTTACAAGAGTGTTTAATTTCGCAAAGGATCTGTAGTGTTTTGCTAATTGGGTGTGTGGTTGTGCTAATTATGTGTAGTGTTTTGAAAATCGTGATTTAGCACGAAAATCGTGAAAATCGTGCTTAAGCAATCAAAAAAAACTGTAAGCAATCAAAAAAAACTGAAAGCATATGTGACTTGTTTCAGGAAACAAGGCATATGTCGCACGTCACTATTACACAGGAGAGCCATTTGAATGTAAACTTTTAAAAACAAAAAGTGTCTTTTGGAAGAAATGCCTTCTGGAAATGGTGAACTTTCATGTGCCTTAAAACCTGTTAAGGTATAGGTGGCAGCATTTTCACTTTTGGATAAATAGCGTGCCCAATTTCAACTTCCTGCTACTCATGCCAAGAATATAAGATATGCATATTATTAGTAGATGTGGATAGAAAACACTCGGAAGTTTCTAAAACTGTTTGAATCATGTCTGTGAGTATAACAGAACTTGTGTAGCAGGCGAAACCCCGAGGACTAACTGTTCAGAATTCTGATTATTTTTGCCATGGGATATTTCTTAGGAACCTGTTTTCAGTTCCTACCTCTTCCACTAGATGTCACCAGTCTTTGGAATTTGGTCGAGGTTATTCATTTGTGCAATGAAGAAGAAGCACATCCAGGAACAACGTTACACTATTGAGAGTTGCGCAAGACGTAAAAAGGAGCATGGTTTGTTTACTTCCTGTACTGAAAACAGATTGCGCCGTCTACAATTTGATCAATTATTCACGTTAAAAAATACCTAAAGTTGTATTACAAACGTAGTTTGAAATATTTTGGCAAAGTTCATAAGCAACTTTTGAAATATTTTGTAGTGACGTTGCGTTTTTTGGAAGCTGTTTTTTTCTGGATCAAATGCGTCAAATAAATGGACATTTGGATATATATTGTCACGGTCGTCCTCCTCTTCGTCTGAAGAGGAGAGGCGAGAAGGATCAGAGGACCAATATGCGGCGTGGTAAGTGTCCATGGTAAAATCTTTAATAAAGAAAGACTGAACACTATACAAAAGAGTAACAAAAACAATAAACCAAATTCGACCGTGAAGCTACAAAATGAGACCTGTGCTGACACAAGCCACTAACATAGACAATCACCCACAAACAAACAGTGCAACCCAGGCTACCTAAGTATGATTCTCAATCAGAGACAACTAATGACACCTGCCTCTGATTGAGAACCATACTAGGCCGAAAACATAGAAATGCCCCAAAACATAGAAAAACAAACATAGACTGCCCACCCAACTCACGCCCTGACCATACTAAATAAATACAATACAACGGAAATAAAGGTCAGAACGTGACAGTACCCCCCCCCAAAGGTGCGGACTCCGACCGCAAAACCTTGACCTATAGGGGAGGGTCTGGGTGGGCGTCTGTCCGCGGTGGCGGCTCTGGCGCGGGACGCGGACTCCACTTCATCATTGTCTTAGTCCGCCTTATTGTCCGCCTCCGTGGCTTTCTCACCATGACCACCCCTCTCAATGACCCCACTGGACAGAGGGGCTGCTCGGGACAGAGGGGCAGCTCGGGACAGAGGGGCAGCTGCTCGGGACAGAGGGACAGCTGCTCGGGACAGAGGGAAAGCTGCTCGGGACAGAGGGACAGCTGCTCGGGACAGAGGGACAGCTGCTCGGGACAGAGGGACAGCTGCTCGGGACAGAGGGGCAGATGCTCGGGACAGAGGGACAGCTGCTCGGGACAGAGGGGCAGCTGCTCGGGACAGAGGGGCAGCAGCTCTGGGCAGAGGAGCTCCGGCAGCGGCGCCGGGCAGGCGGGGGGCTCCGGCAGCGGCGCCGGGCAGGCGGGGGGCTCCGGCAGCGGCGCCGGGCAGGCGGGGGGCTCCGGCAGCGGCGCCGGGCAGGCGGGGGGCTCCGGCAGCGGCGCCGGGCAGGCGGGAGGCTCCGGCAGAGGCGCCGGACAGGCGGGAGACTCCGGCAGAGGCGCCGGACAGGCGGGAGACTCCGGCAGAGGCGCCGGACAGGCGGGAGACTCCGGCAGAGGCGCCGGACAGGCGGGAGACTCCGGCAGAGGCGCCGGACAGGCGGGAGACTCCGGCAGAGGCGCCGGACAGGCGGGAGACTCCGGCAGAGGCGCCGGACAGGCGGGAGACTCCGGCAGAGGCGCCGGACAGGCGGGAGACTCCGGCAGAGGCGCCGGACAGGCGGGAGACTCCGGCAGAGGCGCCGGACAGGCGGGAGACTCCGGCAGAGGCGCCGGACAGGCGGGAGACTCCGGCAGAGGCGCCGGACAGGCGGGAGACTCCGGCAGCAGCGCCGGACAGGCGAAAGACTCCGGCAGAGGCGCCGGACAGGCGGGAGACTCCGGCAGAGGCGCCGGACAGGCGGGAGACGCCGGCAGAGGCGCCGGACAGGCGGGAGACTCCGGCAGAGGCGCCGGACAGGCGGGAGACTCCGGCAGAGGCGCCGGACAGGCGGGAGACTCCGGCAGAGGCGCCGGACAGGCGGGAGACTCCGGCAGAGGCGCCGGACAGGCGGGAGACTCCGGCAGAGGCGCCGGACAGGCGGGAGACTCCGGCAGAGGCGCCGGACAGGCGGGAGACTCCGGCAGAGGCGCCGGACAGGCGGGAGACTCCGGCAGAGGCGCCGGACAGGCGGGAGACTCCGGCAGCAGCGCCGGACAGGCGAAAGACTCCGACAGCAGCGCCGGACAGACAGGACCACCTGCAGGGAGGAGACAGAGAGACAGCCTGGTGCGTGGGGCTGCCACAGGAACCACCAGGCTGGGAAGACCTTCAGGAGGCTTGGGGTTAAGAGGACGCACCTGAAAGACCGGGCTGTGGGGGAGCACTGGAGCTCTGGTGCGCAACCTTGGCACCACTTCCCCAGGCTGGATAACCACTCTAGCCCGGACCGTCCAGAGTGCAGGCACAGGTTGAACCGGGCTGTGGGTAAGCACGGGAGATCTAGTGCTTACTACACGCACCTCTCCCTTCGGATCCATTCCCACATTCGCCCGGCACGAGCGGAGCGCGGGCAGAGGACGCACTGCACCCTCCCAGCGCCCCGGAGACACAGCACGCAGAGCCGGCGCAGGATACCCTGGGCCAAAACTGCGTACCGGCGACCAGACCCGCTGAGCAGGCACCATACGCCCTGGCTCGATGCCCACACTCGCATGACACTCTCGGGGGGCTGTCCTATAGCGCACCGGGCTATGGACACGTACTGGCGACACCGTGCGCTTAACCGCATAACACGGTGCCTGCCCAGTATCTCGCTGCTTATAATAAGCACGAGGAGTGAGCGCAGGTCTGCTACCTGGCTTAGCTCCACCCCTCGTGTGACCCCCCCAAAAAAAATTTGGGGGCTGTCTCTCGTACCTGTCGCACTGCCGTGCTGCCTCCTCATATCGTCGCCGCTCAGCCTTCACTGCCTCCAGCTCTGCTTTGGGGCGGCGATATTCCCCAGCCTGTGCCCAGGGACCCTCTCCGTTCAGTATCTCCTCCCATGTCCAGGAGTCCTGTGATACCGGCCGCTGTTGTTGCTGCTGCTGCTGCTGCTGTCGTCGCTGTTTTCTACCACGCCGCTTGGTCCTTGGTTGGTGGGTGATTCTGTCACGGTCGTCCTTCTCTTCGTCTGAAGAGGAGAGGCGAGAAGGATCAGAGGACCAATATGCGGCGTGGTAAGTGTCCATGGTCAAATCTTTAATAAAGAAAGACTGAACACTATACAAAAGAGTAACAAAAACAATAAACCAAATTCGACCGTGAAGCTACAAAATGAGACCTGTGCTGACACAAGCCACTAACATAGACAATCACCCACAAACAAACAGTGCAACCCAGGCTACCTAAGTATGATTCTCAATCAGAGACAACTAATGACACCTGCCTCTGATTGAGAACCATACTAGGCCGAAAACATAGAAATTCCCCAAAACATAGAAAAACAAACATAGACTGCCCACCCAACTCACGCCCTGACCATACTAAATAAATACAATACAACGGAAATAAAGGTCAGAACGTGACATATATGGATGGAATTAATTGAACAAAAGGACCAATTGTGATGTTTATGGGACATATTGGAGTGCCAACAAAAGAAGCTCGTCAAAGGTAATGCATGTTTTATATTTTATTTCAGCGTTTTGTGTAGCGCCTACAGGGTTGAAATATGCTACTCTCTTTGTTGACATTGTGCTATCATCAGATAATAGCTTCTCATGCTTTTGCCGAAAAGCCTTTTTAAAATCTGACATGTTGGCTGGATTCACAACGAGTGTAACTTTAATTGAGTATCTTACATGTGTGATTTAATGAAAGTTAGATTTTTACATCATTGTTTTAATTTGCCGCGCTGCATTTTCCCTGTTTTTTTTTCAAGTGGGACGCAACTGTCCCCTATACCATAAGAAGTTAATAACAAACTTGTATGCCATCTGTAAATACGAATAAAATTGTTAAATTAATAGGCTAGTTGGTTAAGCCACAGAAAAAGCAAGAAACCTTCCCACAAGTCGTGATTAGCTGAGATGATGGACATGCCGAGAGTTGAGTTCGGATTGGTCTGCCATGTTGACGCTCTGTCTATTTGAGCTGGTCAGTATGTGTAGGCAATCCTGTCTAACAATGTTTTTAAAAATATATATCACGTAGTAGAAATCCATAAGTGTTGCTCTCTGCCTTCTGGAGGACCGAGTTCTGGAATGAGTGGAATTTGAGTATGATAGCCAAGGAGATGGAGAAAGGACCTGTCTCCGGATTACATCTTTAGCTTCTCTAGGGTAGGGGGCAACATTTGGAATTTTGGATGAAAAGTGTGCCCAAATTAAACTGCCTTCTACTCAGGCCCAGAAGATAGGATATGCATATAATTGGTAGATTTGGATAGAAAACAAATGCCTTACCTATGATCTTCTTCTGTTGGCACTCCAAAAGGTCCTAGTTACATCACAAATGGTCCTTTTGTTCGATAAGTCCTTCTTTATATCCATAAAAACTCAGTTTAGCTCGCGTGCTTCAGTCAATAATCCACTCAGTTCCATCCATCAAAATGCATACAAAATGAATACCAAACGTTACTAATAAACTTTTCCAAACAAGTCAAACAATGTTTATAATCAAACCTTAGGTATCCTAATACACAAATAAATGATAAAATTGAATAGCCACCTAGGAAAACTAAAATTTTCTGGGTAATTTAAAAAAAAACAACAACCTGAAACTCTTTCTAAAGACTGTTGACATCTAGTGGAAGCCCTACGAACTGCAATATGGGAGGACTTGGGCTTATAATTATAACAATTGAAAACAGTGATAAGCTGAATTTTTTTTTTGGGGGGGGGGGTGGTTTGTCCTTTGGGTTTTGCCTGTCATATCAGTTCTTGTAACGGTTTTCTTTAGGTGAAGGAGAGTCGGACCAAAATGCAGCATTGTGATGATTCATGTTTTTTAATGAAGAAAAAAACTATACATGAATAAACTACAAAATAATGAAATGTGAAAACCTAAACAGTCCTATCTGGTGCAAACACAGAGACAGGAACAATCACCCACAAACACACAGTGAAACCCAGGCTACCTAAATATGGTTCCCAATCAGAGACAATGACTAACACCTGCCTCTGATTGAGAACCATATCATGCCAGACATAGAAATAGACAAACAAGACATCCAACATAGAATGCCCACTCAGATCACACCCTGACCAACCAAAACATAGAAACATACAAAGCAAACTATGGTCAGGGTGTGACAGTTCTGTTATACTCACAGACATAATTGTAACAATTTTAGAAACTTTAGAGTGTTTTCTATCACAATCTACCAATTATATGCATATCCTAGATTCTGGGCCTGAGAAACAGGTAGTTCGTGGTAGTCACGCTTTTCATCCAGACGTGAAAATACTGCCCCCTATCCCAATGAAGTTTTAAAGTTGAGTTAATCAGACAAATAGTTTTATCTTTGTTAGGGAAGATGTAACACATCAGATGTAGGCCAGCCAAATTAGTCCATCCACTAGTCAATCACAGATGTCCATATAGATCCAGTCCCCAGTGGCTATAGGCCTATTGATCACTAACGAATTATTTAGTTAGTGACTTTCAGGGAGATCACTCTAGTTTAAAGTCGAAGTTAGACGTCCATCCAGGTCCCAAGAATGTCTAGAATTGCCTTCAAAACCGGGCCACTAGGGGCGTAATCAAATGGGACGTTTGTCCATGTTTTTCAAGAGTCTATTGGTGAAGTCAAGGTAAACATTGGTTTTGATGTTTAAGTGGAGACGCTGTTACCTATCTCCGCAAAAGAGAAATAAAAAAAAACACTGGCACATCGAGATGGGGGTTTCACATCTCGTTAAGGGTCATCACCAGTTACCACAGCCACAAAGTCAGAAGGCTTGTCTACTCGATCAATTCAGATGAGGGAGTGTGATGACACGTTTGTTAACTCAGAAGGTCCGCCTACTCAACTAGTGAAGATAAATAGTATTCCGGTTCGCATGAAATGCTTCATTTTCAAAATGGCATATCTCGAATTTAGGTTTGAGGACTTTCAAGACAACTGGGAAATCAGAAAAAAACAAATGTCAGAGTTCAATAAAAAAAATAAAAAAATCAAAGTTGGATAACCAATCAAAACACATTTTTCCCAGTTGGAGCTAGTTTTTTCCCAAATTCCCAGTTCTCTTGAAGGTCGGAAGTCAGAGATTTCCCAGTTCCCATTTATTTTGAATGCGCCACAAATAACTAAATACATTCGGGAGCAAGAATTGACAGCGCACAAAAATTCACAACATTAAGAAAGGACAACTAGTAGCCAACTTCTGCTATTCTCATCTACAATGAGCTACCTAGCTAGCATTAGGGATTCCATTCCAAGCACAGAGGAGTTATTCTATTTGACAGAGTAACACTGTTAGTTTCCCTACAAGCCTTTCATTCTAATAGTAATATATTATATTCTTGACCAACAGATGCACAGCCTTTGGCAGGAAAAAAACTATGGGAAAGGAAAAGTCTCCCATTCAATGGCGTTCAGTTTCAAGTTGTGTAAAAAAAAAAAAGACAAAGTAAAACAATTACTTTTGTTCTCCGAAGAGTTTGATGGATGTTCCAATAAAATAAATACAAACAAAGAGTATGTATAAATATACTGTACATGCCCAGTCGTTGTACAACATTCTAAATGAAGTCATGGGAAAGCACACCTTTGAAAGCAGTTTTGATGGCCACTTAAAATATGAGGATCACTGAGTTTAAGTGTTACTAGACTACACATGTTTCTCAAATCCAATAAATAAGTAAAATACATAATTTTTGAACCAGAGCTTTTAGCAGCGGCCTGGATAATGGGCGCTAGCGGTCGCCAATGGCACCAATGTCGTTCAATGCATAGCGAAGACTGGGGCTAAATGTAACACGGGTCTAGACTTTAGAGTTTGTGATCTAGCTAATGATTAGCCCAATGGGGTAAATGCAGATGGGCAACCCTCAGCCTATTTTATTATACCCGCTATGCTATCAGGTGGGGGACATCAGGTGATAGCCTAATGCTAAATTGCACACCTGTCTGATAATATGGACCAATATGTTATTGGGCTCATTTCTGGAGGGGGAAATTATTTGTTAGACATCTGCATTATCTACTTTCATTCATTTTGGAGTAGAATGTCCTTTTAAAAAGTCACCAGAGCTGACCTTCTCACAGTCATCCTCACCCCAAAAATTATAGGTCCCTCCGTGACACATAGTATGCTGTGATATTTTCTTTTGTCATTTCATACTGTTTAGGCTAGTGTATTATATCACGTGTCTGCAGGGCCAGCAGTGTGATGTCTGCAGGGTCCGTAGTGTGATGTCTGCAGGGTCATCAGTGTGATGCCTTTCCATCACTCTCTCTGTTGAATATCAAAGAGGCTCTGACTTCCTCTACAGAACTCTGTGGGGAATAGGGATCATTTTCACGGATCAAAAGGAATTCAATTCACGGTCGGATAAAAGTGGAGAAATGATTAAGATTGGGCTTAATGGTCACATGACCAATGGTGTGATGGCTTGACATTGTGTGTATGATGAACATTAGGGTACAACTTTGGAAGATTTAGAAAGTTGGATACTGTACGATAAAAGTGCAAGGCCCAAAAGTATTATCAGTGCAGTAGTGGAGATTTTATCATGTTGCTTATGCCTTGCTTGTTCAAGGGAAAGGGTAGAGAGTGAATAACGATCTGCTGAAAGACAGAGAGCGTGAGAATATTGTGGGGGTAGTCTCCCCATAACAGGTTGGCTGAAATTGATATGGAATATCATGATAGAAAGACAGAGTGTGTGCCAGCGTGTATTTGAAAAGAGGACTGAGGTGTAGGATCGGGTATGGCAATTATTCAGCCATAGTACCCAGGGCAGCATACTGTACATTATAATGTCTGGCACATGATTACAAATGTTTTTATTGACATAGTAAATGTGTTTGACACAGGCAATAGACTGTCTGGGGATAAAATACTTACACACTCTATCAAAGACGTTTGTAGCTGCATCCCAGTACGGCACGATCTATGTGTGTGTGTGTATGCTGACCTGACAAAAAACGATCGCAAAGCAGTTGGCTAGGTACTGCTCTGTTTCAGCTGTTGTTGGCTGCCTAGCTGTTTGGAGAAGGTGCTTTCTGTGCCCTTGAGTGCAATACATACAGGGACCTTTGAACTATTTTGATCTTTTTTTATGTACATTTGATTGGTGGATTCAAATTAACTATTTAGAATGTGTTTGTTTGTGTGTGTGTGTGTGTGTGTGTGTGTGTGTGTGTGTGTGTGAGTGAGAGAGAGAAACAGAGTCAGACTCCCAGAGCTGTTTTTAGCTACCCTTAGCGACCTCTGTAAATGAATTGCTTTCTGATGTAAACTGTGTGTGTGTCACATGAGGTTGGTGGTGATGGCTGAAGTGAAATTAGTAGAATGGTATCAAATACATCAAACACATAGTTTCCATGTGTTTGATACCATTCCATTCAATCCTTTCAGGACATTATTATGAGCCGTCCTCCCCTCAGCAGCCTCCTGTGGTGTGTGTGTGTGTGTGTGCGGATCTGCCAAAAACGATGGCAAAGCAGTTGGCTAGGTACTCCTCTGTTTCAGCTGTTGTGGGCTATCTAGCTGTTTGGAGAAGAAGGTGCTTTCTGTACCCTTGATGGCCATGCATAGAGGGACCTTTGAAAGGTTTGGATCCTTTTTTAATGTAGGATGAAATTGGTGGATTCAAATAAACTATTTAAAATGTGTTTTGTGTGTGTCTGTGTGTGTGTGAGAGAAAAAGGGAGACTGTCAGTCTTTCAGAGCTGTCTTTAGCTAACCTTAGCGACCTCTGTAAATTCATGTATTTCTGATACGGTGTGTGTGTGTGTGTGTGTTTGTATGTGTGTGTGTGTCTGTGTGTGATAGCTTGTGTGTGTGTTTTGTGTGAGTGAGTATGCATCAAGGTCTCTCTTGTTGTGTTGTGGGTTTTGTCCTATATTTATATTGTGTTGTGGGTTTTGTCCTATATTTATATTGTATTTATTTAAAAAATGTAATCCCAGGCCCCGGTCCCCGCAGGAGGTCTTTTGACTTTTGGTAGGCCGTCATTGTAAATAAGAATTTGTTCTTAACTGACTTGCCTAGTTAAATCAAATATAAAAAAAATTAAAACTAGCTAGGCTTATTTGAAACATTGCCATCTTCTGGCATTTACCTGCCAGATTCTAAAGCTTGTAAACCCCATTAGGTTTAGTGGCTCAGGTCACTGAGGTGACATTGGTGCAGAAAATGACCTGGAGGGCAGGCAGCTTGCCCCCTTTGATGTGTTGGGTTGACCGCACCACTCTCTGGAGAGCCATGTGGTTGAGGACGGTGCAGTTGCCGTACCAGGCGGTATTGCAGTCTGACAGAATGCTCTCAATGGTGCAACTGTAGATGTTTGTGAGGGTCTTAGGAGCCTTGCCGAATGTTCAGCTGCCTGAGATTGTAAAGGTGTTTTTGGGCTACTGGGTAAAAAGGGTCAATATCAGGGTCAATATCAGGGGATCTCTCTATCTACAGTGCCTTTGGAAAGTATTCAGACTTTTTACACATTTTGTTAGGTTACAGTCTTGTTCTAAAATGTATTAAATAGTTTTTCCCCTCATCGATCTACACACAGTACCCCATAATGACAAAGCAAAAACAGATTTTAGACATTTTTGCTAATTTATAAAAAACTGAAATACTATATAAGACAGGGTTGTGCCTTTCCAAATCATGTCCAATCAATTGAATTTACCACAGGTGGACTCCAATCACGTCTCAAGGATGATCAATGGAAACAGGAGGCACCTGAGCTCAATTTCAAGTCTCATAACAAAGGGTCCGAATACTTATGTAAGTATGGTATTTCAGTTCTTTATTTTTAATAAATTAGCAAAAATGTAGAAAAAATTGTTTTCACCTTGTCATTACGGGTATTGTGTGCAGATTGATGAGTCTTTTTTTTATTGGCTGTAACGTAACATGTGGAAAAAGTCAAGGGATCTGAGAACATTTTGAAGGCACTGTATATATTACGGACATTTTATTAGATATAAGGAATAAACATGCTCCAGATACGCATGTCCTTCACGTCATATATGGAGATATTTTCGGTAATGGGACAGTTTGTACATGCTAATCCTGATCTTCCTGCTACAGTATGAGTCCAGGGACATATCTTGGGTGAGATACGTTCAAGACATTCACCTGATATTCGTGCACTCAATTATATATTTGTAGAATATTCTAACTCTGGAAAAGGTATGTATCAACATGCTGACATATCTAAGCCTTTGTACTTAGGCATGAACGAATCCACATATTTTCAGAAATGTATATCTATAGTCATTACCTGATCATTTTTGCATCCTTATAAAAATCAACATGCTTCTTCACATGAAGGTGACATATCTGAGGATACATTTGCACCACATTCAGTAGTAGGCTACAAGGCTCAGAAAGGCAAACATTGTCATAATAAACCAAGTTGCTATTTTCAAAGTAGATCGCTGCTATTTCTGTTTAAAACATGCAGAATATCAAATCCAGCGCTCCAATCACAACACGTCATTGTTAAAGATGTAAACGAAGACTAATCTTTGCATTTATTTTACAGAAAATAAACATTTCACACCTTCAATACCCCTGCCTGCCCTGTTTGTTATAGACGATGGATGCGATGGGTGCAGATTAGGTCGTCAATGGTGGTCCCTTGCAGTCCAGACCCAATGTGGTGGTAGTGTTGGTCTGTGATCCACTCCAAACTGTCAATGCATAAATCATGAATTAAAATTGTGTTGTTATCTCAAGAAAATATTGTAATTTCAATATTTCTTCTGTCATGATGAGACACCTACCTGGAACAAGGTAGTTAGCTAGCCAAGTTAGTTAGCTAGATAGCTTATATTTACCAGTAATTCAAAATACACTTAAACATTTTAAAATGTTAGCTGTCACCTTGCAGCTTGATAGGGAGTAAACATGTTTTTCCCTGAAAGGATGGCAATTTTGTTATTTGTTAGCTAGCTAACTTACCAGTTAGCCTTTACCCCCCTGTCAAGCCTGGCTAGTTAGCTAGCTAGCCCTACTAGCTGCTGGTCAAATTAGCTAATGTTCCTGATCCTAGTTACTAAGATAAATAAAACATCTCAAATTAGCTACTTACTTTTCTCACCTCTTTGTTTCTCCAATTGTCACACTCATTAAAAATGACAATTGGAACTCCACAGAGTAACATGCATGATTGTTGTTGCTAGCCTACCAGTTACAATGCTTTTAGCATACGGTTTGCACATGCCTTTATGCAGAGGCAATGCAAACATTTTAGTTAGTGTCTGAAAGAATCATATGGACTTGATCAAATTATTGACTATGTCATCAAGCTCAAATAAGAATCAGAAATTGCCATTATTTAGCATATCAAAAAGCATATCAAGGTCCTGATATGGACCTCAGTCAAGAGCATATCCCAGCGCATTGTATGCACTAAGAAAATATACAATGTATGCCTACTGTTAGTCTTTGTCATCATATAGAGAAATTAAGATGTCCACATAGGCCTATCTCAAGATATCTATTGAGTCAATATCCGGCCATACCATGCATGATATCTGGAGGGAATCCAAAAATGATTTGTGCATGAAAGAACATATGGATTTTGTATTTGTCAAATTATTGACCATGTGCTTAAAACTCAGAAATGCATCGTCCTTATTTTCAGCATATCAAAAAGCTTATAAATATCCAGATATGGACTTCAGCCAAGACAAACATATCTGGAATAAATATAGCTTAATATATTGAATGTGCTGAGAAAACACAGATATGAGATGTATACAGTCAGTATTTGTCAAGATGAAGAGAGAAAAGAGGATGTCACATATATCAGGATTTTGAATGATTCTATATTCGGCCATAGGAAATGTCCATGTGTGATTTTGAGTAAAACCAATTGTATGTCTAAAAGACACATCTAGATTCAGAATTTGTCAGGATATGCTACATATCCACAAAACATGAATTGGAAATTACAGTGCCTTGCGAAAGTATTCGGCCCCCTTGAACTTTGCGACCTTTTGACACATTTCAGGCTTCAAACATAAAGATATAAAACTGTATTTTTTTGTGAAGAATCAACAACAAGTGGGACACAATCATGAAGTGGAACGACATTTATCGGATATTTCAAACTTTAACAAATCAAGGTGCTGAGATTGCAATCCTTGCGAAGGTTCTGCCCCTGGTTAAATAATGTTATTTTATTGTCTATTCTAATGCTGCACATATTGCCAGGGCTGATTAAATTATGTCATATTTTACCCCCTGCACCACTTTCAATAACTTTGAAAAACAGTCTCTCTCTATAACCTGTGGCTTAATCTAAATGTGCACAAGCAACAGAAAAATAAAGAGATCTCTCCTGGTCTCGTTCTTTCTCTCCCTCTCTCTTTCTCCCCCTCCTTTCCCTTTCCTCTTTCCTCCCTCTGTTATTACCCTCTTGACATTAAGAGTCGTGAGGAGCAAGGTGACTCAAATTGGAATCTTATATAACAGACAGAAGAGAATCATACAACCCTACAGAGAGAGAGAGGGAGAGAAAGAGAGAGAAATAGCGAGCGAAAGAGAAAGAGAGAAAAAGAGAGACAGAAAGAGAGATCTCTAATTTCCAAAGGAAGTCTTGAAATGAAGCCACTGTCTCCTCGTGCAGAGTGTGGATGTGTGTGTACAGGTGTGTATGCTTGTGTGTGCACACGAGCGTGTCCAGGTAGAAGAGGGTGGTTAGTGTTGGATGAAGGCCGACTGCTACAAGTTGTGTCTCATCACAGGATTGTGTCTGTCTCTAGGATACCAATTACTATCGTAACATCACCATGGTGACAGACTACTCCCACTCAACATTGTATTTGCAATCTCTACCTAACCTCAACACACACATATGCACACACACACCTGTCATATGACATTAAAAACTGAAATATCTTATGCTTCACGGAGTCGTGGCTGAATGACGATATTATCAACATACAGCTGGCTGGTTATACGCTGTATTGCCAGGATAGAACAGAGGCGTCTGGTAAGGGGGGTGGCGGACTATGGATATATATATAAACAACAGCTGGTGCACGATATCTAAGGAAGTCTCAAGGTTTTGCTCGCCTGAGGTAGAGTATCTCATGATAAGCTGTAGACCGCACTATCTACCAAGAGAGTTTTCATTTGTATTTTTCGTAGCCTGGACATACCACCACTGACCGATGCTGGCACTAAGACCACACTCAATGAGCTGTATTCAGCCATATTCAGCCAAAACACTCATCCAGGTGGCGCTCCTAGTGGCAGGAGACTTTAATGCAGGGAATCTTAAATCTGTTCTACCAAATTTCTATCAGCATGTTAAAGGTGCAACCAGAGGGGAAAAAAACTCTAAGCCACCTTTTCTCCACACACAGAGATGCATACAAAGCTCTCCCTCACCCTCCATTTGGCAAATCTGACCATCATTTTATTCTCCTGATTCCTGCTTACAAGCAAAAATTAAAGCAGGAAGCACCAGTGACTCGGTCAATAAAAAAAGTGATCAGATGAAGCAGATGCTAAGCTACAGGACTGTTTTGCTAGCACAGACTGGAATATGTTCCGGGATTCTTCCTATGGCATTGAGGAGTACACCACATCAGTCATTGGCTTCATCAATAAGTGCATTTATGACGTTGTCCCCACAGTGACCGTACGTACGTAGCCCAAACAGAAGGCATGGATTACAGACAACATCCGCACTGAGCTAAAGGCTAGAGCTGCCTTTTTTTAAGGAAAGGGACAATAATTCGGATGTTTATAACAAATCCCACTATGCCCTCCGACTAACCATCAAACAGGCAAGGTGTCAATACAGGACTAAGATCGACTCGTAATACACTGGCTGCGACGCTCGTCGGATGTGGCAGGGCTTACAAACCATTAAAGACTACAAAAGGGAAGCACAGCTGAGAGCTGCCCAGTGACATGAGCCTACCAGACAAGCTAAACTACTTCAATGCTCGCGTCGAGGCAAATAACACTGAAACATGCATGAGCGCACCAGCTGTTCCGGACGACTGTGTGATCACTCTCCGCAGCCAATGTGAGTAAGACCTTTGAACAGGTCAACACAGAGATTACCAGGACATGTACTGTGAGCATGCGCTGACCAATTGGCAAGTGTCTTCACTGACATTTTCAACCACTCCCTGCCTGAGTCTGAAATACCAACATGTTTCAAGCAGACCACCATAGTCCCTGTGCCCAAGAACATTAAGGTAACCTGCCTAAATTACTACTGATCAGTAGCACTCACATCTGTAGCCATAAAGTGATTTGATAGGCTGGTCATGGCTCACATCAACACCATTATCCCAGAAACCCCAGACCCACTCCAATTTGCATACCACCCTAACAGATCCACAGATGATGTAATCTCTATTGCACTTCACACTGCCCTTTGCCACCTGGACAAAAGGAACACCAATGTGAGAATGCTATTCATTGACTACAGCTCAGCATTCAACACCATAGTGCCCTCAAAGTTCATCAATAAGCTAAGGAACCTTGGACTAAACACCTACCTCTGCAACTGGATCCTGGACTTCCTGACGGGCCGCCCCCAGGTGGTGAGGGTAGGTATCAAAACACATCCTCCATGCTGATCCTCAACACAGGGGCCCGTCAGGGGTGCGTACTTATTCCCCTCTGGTACTCCCTGTTCCCTCATGACTGCACGGCCAAGCACAACTCCAACACTATCATTAAGTTTGCCGATGACACAACAGTGGTAGTTCTGATCACTGACAATGATGAGACAGCCTATAGGGAGGAGGTCAGAGACCTGGCCGTGTGGTGCAAGGACAACAACCTCTCCCTCAACATGATCAAGACAAATGAGATGATTGTGGACTACAGGAAAATGAGGACCGAGCACCCCCCATTCTCATCAACGGGGCTGCAGTAGAGCAGGCTGAGAGCTTCAGGTTCCTTGGCGTCCACATCACCAACAAACTATCATGGTCCAAGCACACCAAGACAGTCGTGAAGAAGGCACGAAAAAACGCATTCCCCCTCAGGAGACTGAAAAGATTTGGAACCTCAAAAGGTTATACAGCTGCACCACCGAGAGAATCCTGACTGGTTGCAACACTGCCTGGTATGGCAACTGCTCGGCCTCCGACTGCAAGCTACTACAGAGGGTAGTGAGAACAGCCCAGTGCATCACTGGGGCCAAGTTTCCTGCCATCCAGGACCTCTATCGCAGGGGGTGTCAGAGGAAAGCCCTAAAGATTGTCAAAGACTCCAGCCACTCTAGTCATAGACTGTTCTGTGTGCTATCGCATGGCAAGCGGTACCGGAGTGGCAAGTCTAGGTCCAAGAGGCTTTTAACCTCTCTGGGGTAGGCGGGATGCTTGTGTCCCACTTGGCCAATGGCCAGGGAAAATGCAAACCGCCAAATTCAAATAAATTTCTATAAAAATCTAACTTTCATTAAATTACACATGCAAGATAGCAAATTAAAGCTACACTTGTTGTGAATCCAGCCAACATGTAAGATTTCAAAAAGGCTTTTCGGCAAAAGCATAATATGCTATTATCTGATGATAGCACAACAGTAAACAATGAGAGAGTAGCATATTTCAACTCTGCAGGTGCGACACAAAACGCAGAAATAAAATATAAATCATGCCTTACCTTTGACGAGCTTCTTTTGTTGGCACTCCTATATGTCCCATAAACATCACAAATGGTCCTTTTGTTAGATTAATTCCGTCGATATATATCCAAATTGTCAATTTATTTGGCGCGTTTGATCCAGAAAAACACAGCTTCCAACTTACGCAACGTCGCTACAAAATATCTCAAAAGTTACCTGTAAACATTTCTGTTACGAATCCCTTTTTGGCCCGACAGTCTAGGGGGATGGTATTGAGACCCGTGACAAAGTGCTATGGAGGTGCTCAAACAACAGAGAGGTCAATACACAAAGAGAGAGAAACAGAGAGATCTACAGACATGGCATTTACAGAGAGATTGAGCTCCACAGCAAACAACTGACAGGGTTTTTAAACCAAGGGAAAGGAACTGTGATTGGGTAGGAAACAGGAGGAGGTGTGTCTTCTGATTGATGATTGATTGGGGAGTGATGATTTTCACCTGTGAGGGGAGAAGGAGAGAAAAGAAACACACACACAGGATACACACACAGGATACTTGTATCCGTAACACTCCCACCCTTAAAAGAGCAACCCTAGGGATTGCGACCACAGTACAATGAATACTCACAAGAACAACAACAAAGTCAACCTTACAAAACATACAAAAATCATTACACACGAGATTGGCGTTGTCTATCAGGAGTTTGAAGCACATAGTCAGTTTCACTTATTTTATTTTCAATTAAATAAGGACCAGAGAAACGAGCTGACAGTGAAGATCCTGGAACAGGTAATAACACCAGTACTTGGTCACCTGGATGTAGTGGACGAGAAACAGCCTCTTTATCATAGTGTCTTTTCATGCTCCTCTGTGAGGAAGACAGAGCTTCCTTTGCGAGAGCACAAGCTTGGTGTAGGCGCTCACGAAAGCGACTAACGTACTCCAACAAATTCTCGTCTCCTGTACACAACTCTTGGGACAAGAACTGTTCTTTAAGGACTTTCATTGGTCCTCTCACTGTGTGACCAAACACTAGTTCAGCCGGGCTGAAACCTAGGGACTCCTGCACAGTTTCACGAGCAGCAAACAAAACTAGAGGAACTCCCTCATCCCAATCTTTCTCAAATTCCAAACAATATTTACGTAGCATAGACTTCAGTGTCTGATGCCATCTTTCAAGCGCACCCTGAGACTATGGGTGATAGGCGCTTGACACACAGTGCGTAATTGACAAGGATTTTAACACCTGCTTGAAGAGCTTGGATAGGAAATTGGTACCTTAAACGCTTTGTACCACCTTCGGTAACCCGAATGTTGTGAAGAATTTAATTAATAAGGCTTTACTCACTATCGGAGCTGTAATCCTTCTCAGAGGAATGGCCTCGGGGTATCTTGTAGCCATACACATAATCGTTAACAAAAACTTGTTACCCGATTTTGTCTTCGGTAACGGTCTGACACAATCAACCACCACATGTTCGAATGGTTCACCTATGACAGGTATGGGACAAAGAGGAGCGGGAGGAATAACCTGATTTGGTTTTCCTGTTATCTGACAGGTGTGGCATGTCCGACAAAACTGAGCCACATCTTGTTTTAAACCCGGCCAAAAGAAATGTCGAAGGATCTGATCATAAGTCTTTGTGATTCCTAAATGACCAGACCACTGGTGATCATGAGCAAGGGATAACACATTTTGTCGAAAGGCTGTAGGAATCACTATTTGGTAAACAGCATTCCAATCTCCACCCGCGTCAACATGGGATTTCCATTTACGCATGAGGAGATTACCTTCAATGAAGTAAGCCACGTTCTTCTTCTTCACATCTTCCAATGAGACAACACTAGAAAAACATTTAGCAAGCTTGTTGTCAACCTTTTGGTTAGCAATCAGCTGCTCACGAGTGACTGGTAACTGTATTGCATCAGCAATAAGTTCAACGTTCTTTGATTCTTTCCTGGGCTGTTTGTCAGAGGTGATCAGTTTCTCAGAGGTATCACACAATCCATCCTCTTGATCAACCTCTTTGAACAGAACAGTGTTCGACAAATCTATCACGTCACCCTCTTGTCGTGCCTGAGCACGAGTGACAGCACAAGCGGGGAACACATGTGGATAACTCTGTTCCAGCTCATTCGAGAGAGTGTGGTCACTTTTATCCAATACTTCCAATACGGCTACAACCTTTCCTCCGGCAATATCGTTACCCATTATAAAGGTCACACCTTTCACTGGCAACATAGGACGTACCCCCACTCTGAATATTTCATTGATTAACTCAGAGTGTACTTTCACAAAGTGCAATGGCACTGGGACAAAACCCATTTCAATACCCTGCACTAACACACTGGAACCACAGTATGTATCGTCAGATAAGGGCAACACATCAGTCAATATAAACGACTGCGCCGCACCAGTATCTCTAAGGGTTTTAACCGGACGCTGAGACGCTTCGTCATTCGTTAGGGACACAAACCCCTCGAAAATGAATGGTTCATAACTGCGGTCGGGGACTGAGACTTTCAAACTATAGTTACCATGAGTCACCTGTTTTGTTGCAGACCTCACAACTGTACGAATTAGACCAACACCTGATGGCGGCTTGGCACGAAGAGGCATCCCTTGTTTGCGTTTAAGCATGAAGCAATCATTAATTATATGTCCCACTTTATGACAATAGAAACAGGGATGCTCATTCTTCTGGCGTGCTTGATATACTACTACTGGCCGACTAGGGCTAAAAGTAGGCAACTCTGTGGCTCTACTCTCAGTTTGAGCCGAAAACACACTCTTGTGCGTCAACACAAACTCGTCTGCCAACACAGACGCTTCTGCCAGGGAGGATACTTTCTGTTCGTTTAGGTAAACTACAATGCGTTCGGGTAAGCAATTTTTAAACTCTTCCAACAAGATTAACTCCCAGAGAGAGTTGAAATCAGTTACCTTACTAGCAGCATGCCATTTATCAAACAGATTTGCCTTGTCTCTAGCAAATTCCACATAAGTCTTACTAGAAGACTTTCTATGAGACCTAAATCTCTGTCGGTATGCCTCAGGCACAAGCTCATAGGCACGAAGAACAGTAGCTTTGACCACTTCATAATTCAAACTGTCCTCCAGAGGTAGCGCTGACAAAACCTCTTGGGCTTTACCAGTTAATTTACACTGAAGTAATAGACACCATACCTCTTCAGGCCATTTCAATGCTACGCTCAAATACACAAAAATAGGAGTCAACCTCCGACTCTCTGAACAAAGGTACTAAGGCAATCTGCCTACTAACGTCAAACGTGTTTGAGGACACAGCAGGTGAGGACGACTCACTAACAGTGACAGCAGGACCGGAGGCTAGCCTCGCTGTCTCTGCCTCCAGTTCCATCTGGCGCATTTTAAACGTCATCTGCCGCCGTTCTTTTTCTGCCTCAATTTTACACATCTCCAAATGCCGTTGTTCTCTTTCTTTTTCTGCCTCAATTTTACACATCTCCAACTGGAGAGTCTCTCGCCTAATTTGGGCTCTCTCCCACCTCCAGTTGGAACTGTGCTAAATGGACATTCCTCCTGGCATCACCGTTTGACAGTGGGGAGAGTGGATCAAAATGGGACAATGTGGCTGGTGTTTTAGCCTCGCCCTCATTATCAGACACCAATGGGCTTACAGGAGCAGGAACATCCCCTACAGGGGTAGTAGGCTCAGGTAGCGGTAACACAAGCACCTGCTCTTCCAACAATACATTTAACACTAGCTGTTTAACCTCTGCCTTAACTAAACTCTGTGGAATCGATATTGAATAATGGTGAGCCAAGGTCATTAAATCAACTCTACGACATTTATCAAAAACCTCCCACAAAGGGTTATCCAAAAAGGACTTCAACTCAAAAGTTGCCATCTTAACCTACTTCACAAGAGCCAACGAAAATAGCAAACACTAATGCTACCTCAGCTATAACGTTCAACACTGAACTATACCACTAAAACAATCTGCATGAGCAGCATGGGTGTCAGTAAAGACAAATCCCAGAGGAGCCCCCACTTATGTTACGAATCCCTTTTTGGCCCGACAGTCTAGGGGGGATGGTATTGAGACCCGTAACATAACTCATGCAAATTCTAATAGTGACAAAGTAAAAGTGAGAACGAAATAACTACGACAACTGAAATCTACCGTCAAACTCAGGGTTTATTAGTAAACACACGGTAATGGGGGGGGGGGGGGGGGGGGGGGGGGGGGGAGCAGGAAAAGGGGCTGAGCTGGACCCAAGGAAATGAATAATAATTATTCAAAAACACCCCTAAGCTAGACTAGCCTATTTCAACAACAGCTAACTAACTAACCAAAATACAGTGGGAGGTCCGCCCAGTTCTAACTAGTGTATTTAACAAAGTTTACCTACGGGTAGTGTATGCCCATGGGCGACTTGTCTTGTTTCCCCCTTTTCCCACCAGCAAACAAACAAAAATACTCACAGGTGATGACAAAGTGCTATAGAGGTGCTCAAACAACAGAGAGGTCAATACACAAAGCGAGAGTGAAACAGAGAGATCTACAGACATGGCATTTACAGAGAGATTGAGCTCCACAGCAAACAACTGACAGGGTTTTTAAACCAAGGGAAAGGAACTGTGATTGGGTAGGAAACAGGAGGAGGTGTGTCTTCTGATTGATGATTGATTGGGGAGTGATGATTTTCACCTGTGAGGGGAGAAGGAGAGACAAGAAACACACACACAGGATACACACACAGGATACTTGTATCCGTAACAATTTCCAAAACATTTCAAACTACTTTTGTAATACAACTGTAGGTATTTCTAAATGTATATATTTGATCAAATTAAAGACGGGATGATCTGTGTTCAATACAGGAGCAAAACAAACTGACGCTACTTTTCTGGTTACGCACCTCTATCAAAAGGTACACATGAAGTTACTCTCTTTCTGAGCTATGGTACTTCTTCATTACACAAAGGAAAAACCTCAACCAATTTCTACAAACTGGTGACATCCAGTGGAAGTGGTAGGAACTGCAGAAAGGTCGATTAAAATTCTGGATTCTCCATGAAAACCTATTGAAAAGACAGTGACCTCAAAAAAAAAGATCTGAATGGTTTGTACTCAAGGTTTCGCCTACTAAATAAGCTTTGTTATACTCACAGACATGATTCAAACAGTTTTAGAAACTTCCGAGTGTTTTCTATCCAATACTAATAATACTATGCATATATTAGGAACTGGGACAGAGTAGGAGGTAGTTCAGTTTGGGCACGCTATTTATCCACAAGTGAAAATGCTGCCCCCTACCCCAAACACTCAAAGGATCTTATGATATATGCCTAGATCTAGAAAGTGTTTCTACCTTTATGCATTTGTGTGTTTTAAGTTTTTCCTAACTGTAGACTACTTACTACCTTTAGCACTTGAAGTTAATAAATGTTGAAATATTTATTATTTGTGTTTTAAACACTACCTCACTGCTTTAGCACATGACCACAGTCACGTGTTCCAATGTGAATTCTTTGAGATGGGTGGGTCTGAGGCTTTAGAGGGTGTGAACAATGCTAAATAGGCATAAAAAAAGCAGCACTGTAGCTGTTCAATGTGAAAGGTTATCTTTATTACTCAACAATAGGCAATGTATAGTTTGCCTAATGGGGGAACTTGGTGATTTAATGTTCAGAGAATCCATTTTGGCAGTTTGTTGCAGGTGTTCCTTTTCTTTAGAGCAAGTCTGAAAATCACAGCAAAATGTTTGAATGCATTTTCTCCTGAATGGGATTATACATTTATCATCTTTTAAAACAGCATTACTTCCTCACATTTCCAACTACTGTGCCTGATATGTCATTTTGAAGCTCTGAGTCTGCACTTCTATCCAATATAAAAAACACAACTTCAAATTTTGGAACATAGCACTGAAAAGAGATGGTTGGCCACATATGTGAAAATAGCTGGTTTCTATGTGTTGTAGTAAAAAATATTGAGGAAGATAAGTGTTTCCAATGAAATCATCGATGTACCTCATGATTTAAACCAATTATGAGTAGACTTTGCCTACTACTTACCTACTAATTGTCTACTATTTGGTTGATGATGTCTTTGGAAACACTTATCTCCCTCTATCTTTTTTTACTATAAAACATGGAAACTCGACATTTTCACATAACTCGATGTTGGGATTGTGCTGGAGATAATGAATATGAAGTTGAACATCTAAAAATTCCCCTTTAAGTTTAGGCATTTATTCTGAATTGTTAACGTAGGGGTTAATGTTTGTGATAGGTTTAAACAAAAACAATTAAAATGAGTGTATACCACTGGGATTTAACACACAACCCTCGGAAAGACGATGCTGAGCAAGAGGAGTGACCCAGGATGTCAAAAACCCGTAGAAATGTTATGTTTGGAGCAACTTTGAAATTTGGTGTTTGGAAAAACATGGATAAACCTCAGAATCTGAAGTAAATTGGTAAAGCTGTGAGATCTTGTTGGCCCACTTACATGCTCTAGCATTCAAACGCAGCCCTAGGACAGAACTGTCAATGGTCTGACAAGCACAACTGTTGCTGCAGACCAAATGAGGCCTAATTAGACAAAAGAGCAAGTAAGTCATTTGAACAAGATAATACGTCGTTCAAATGACTTAGTATCTTGTTCGAACGACTTAGTGTCCTGTTTGAACAACTTAAATGTTATTTTGTCTAATTAGGCCTAATTCTTTTACTAAGCGCAAGTTAGGCATGTCAGACCATTGCTGCAGCCATTCACTCACTGATTCCATCCCTAAACCAATCCCTTAGGTTTTCTCAAAAACAGTTAAGAGATGTACAGGTAACTGCCATAATAAAAGAAACACCAACAAAAAGTGTATTTTTTCAACCTGGCTTTGTCAGGGCATATAGTTATTACTATATTAACAACATTGTCTTTTTGTCATAAACATTAACATTATCCAAAGCACAAGTTTATTGTGCAGGGGTACGATAAGATGCGCCGATAGGGCCTTAGGAAACAGTGCAGTGTTTTGTTTTTCTAATGCATTATTTCTTACATTGTTAGCCCAGAAAACCTTAAGTGTATTTACATACAGCCGGGAAAAACTATTGGATATCAGAGAGACGTCAATTTACCAGCACAACCAGCACTCCGACCAGGAATACGACTTTTCTGCACCTCCCAGGGCATTTAAACTGATTCCAGAGGCCAACCCAAAACAACGCCGTCGGAGGAGAGGGTGCCGGAGCGGTCTTCTAGTGATGCTTCGGCTGCGTGCACACCACCCACCGCTTCCGAGCATATTACTTGCTAATGTCCAGTCCCTAGTTAACAAAGTAGACTAAATTAGGGCAAGAGTTCCTTTCCAAAGAGATATCCGGGATTGTAAGATTCTCTGTTTCACGGAGACATGGCTAGCTGGGGACATGCTGTCGGTGTCCGAACAGCCAACGGGATTTTCAGTGCATTGCGCCGACAGGAACAAACATCTCTCTGGTAAGAAGAAGGGCGGGGGTGGATGTTTCATGATTAATGACCCATGGTGTAATTGTAACAACATACAAGAACTCAAGTCCTTTTGTTCACCTGACCTAGAATTTCTCACAATCAAATGCCAACCGCATTATCTCCCAAGAAAACTCTCCTCGGTTATCGTCACTGCCGTGTATATCTCTTCGCAAGTGGATACCAAGACGACCATCAAGGAACTTCACTAGAATTTATGCAAACTGGAAACCATATATCCTGGGACTGCATTTATTGTAGCTGGCGATTTTAACAAAGCTAATCTGAGAACAAGGCTACCTAAATGCTATTAGCATATTGACTGCAGTACACAAGTGAGTAACACACTCGACCACCGCTACTCTAACTTCCGCGATGCATACAGGGCCCTCCCCCACCCTCTTTTTGGCAACTCTGACCTGTTGCTCCCCTCCTATATGCAGAAACTAAAACAGGAAGCGCCTGTGCTTAGGTCTATCCAACGCTGGTCTGACCAATCAGATTCCACACTTGATTGATTGCTTCAATCACGTGGACTGGGATATGTTCTGGGTAGCATCAGACAATAACATTGACGTATACGCTGACTCGGTGAGCGAGCATATAAGGAACTGTATAGGAGATATTGTACCCACTGTGGCTATTAAAATCTTCCCTAACCAGAAACCGTGGATTGGTGGCAGTTCTTGCGCAAAACTGAAACTACGTACCACCGCATTTAATCATGGCAAGGCGACTGGAAACATGACTGAATACAAATAGTGTTGTTATTCCCTCCGTAAGGGAATCAAATAAGCAAAGCATCAGATTAGAGACAAAGTGGAGTCACAATTCCATGGCTCAAACATGAGAGGTATGTGGCAGGATCTATAGACAAACCCGGATTACAAAAAGAAAACCAGCCCTGTCGCGGACATTGACGTCTTGCTCCCAGACAAACTAAACAACTTCTTTGCGTGCTTTGAGGACAATACGGTGCCGCCGACACAGCCCGCTACCAAAGACTGTGGGCTCTCCTTCTCCGTGGCCGGCGTGAGTAAAACATTTAAACGTGTTAACCCTCGCATGGCTGCCGGCCCAGACGGCGTCCATAGCCGCGTCCTCAGAGCATGCGCAGACCAGCTGACTGGTGTATTTACGGACATAATCAATCAATCCCTATCCCAGTCTGTGGTCCCCGCATGCTTCAAGATAGACACCATTGTTCCTGTTCCCAAGAAAGCTAAGATAACTGAACTAAATGTGGCACTTCTGTCATCATGAAATGCTTTGAGAAATCATATCACCCCCACTCTACCTGTTACACTAGACCCACTCCAATTTGCTTACCGCCCCAATCGGTCCACAGACGATGCAATCGCCATCACACTGCACACTGCCCTATCCCATCTGGACGAGATAAATACCTATGTAAGAATGCTGTTCATTGACTAAAGCTCAGCATTCAACACTATAGTACCCTCTAAACTCATCATTAAGCTTGAGACCCTGGGTCTCAACCCCACCTGTGCAACTGGGTCCTGGACTTCCTAATGGGCCGCCCCCAGGTGGTGTCATGACGTGGCCCTTTCTGGGTGTAGATCCTGGACCCCCCCAAGACTATTCCACGTGGAGTATTGGCTACACGGCTGGAAATAGTTCAACTCTGAGACTATCAATCTATTCTATGAGAACATTCTCGAATGGTATTTTGAAGAATCCATTCTAACAACCACTAAAGACTTTGATCTAGGGGGAAACGCAACCTCTCACTCAATGTCAGCAAAACAAAAGAGATGGTCGTGGACATCAGGAAACAGCAAAGGGAGAACCCCCCTATCCACATCGACGGGACAGCAGTGGAGAAGGTAGAACGTTTTAAGTTACTCTGTGTATATACCACGGACAAACTGAAATGGTCCACACACACAGACAGTGTGGTGACGAAGGTGTAACAGTGCCTCTTCAACCTCAGGAGGCTGAAAAAAATGGCTTGTCACCGAAAACCCTCACTAACTTTTACAGGTGCACAACCGAGAGCATCCTGTCAGGCTGTATCGCCGTCTGGTACAGCAACTGCAGAGGGTGGTGCGTTCTGTGCAACGCATCACCGGGGGCAAACTATCTGCCCTCCAGGACACCTACAACACCCGATGTCACAGGAAGGCAAAAAAGATTATCAAGGACAATAACCACCCGAGCCACTACATGTTCACCTCACTTCCATCCAGAAGGTGAGGTCAGTACAGGTGCATCAAAGCTGTAACAGAGAGATTGAATAACAGCTTCTATCTCAAGGCCATCAGATTGTTAAACAGCCACCACTAGCACAGAGAGGCGGCTGCCTATCTATAGACTCGATATCATTGGCCACTTTAATAAATGGGACACTCGACACTTTAATAATGTCACGTTAAGAATGTTTACATATCTCGAATTACTAATCTCATATGTACATACTGTATACTGTATCCTTCACTATCTATTCTTTACTATCTATTGCATTTTAGCCACCATGTCACTGCTCATCCATATATTTTATACTTTTATGTTCTCATCCCATTCCTTTACTAGATTGTGTGTATTAGGTTTTGTTGTGGAATCTGTTAGATATTAGGTTTTGTTGTGGAATTGTTAGATATTGCCTGTTAGATATTGATGCACTGTCGGTTCTAGATGCAGAAGCATTTTGAAACACTCGCAATAACATCTGCTAAACATGTGTATGTGACCAATACAACTTGATTTGATTTGAAGCTTGAATGAGCACATTTGAATTTCACTGGTAGAATCGGGAAGTTTCGACTTCCTGTGTATTCATCTGCTCATAGTGAACCACAAAGTCCAGCATTTGTAACGAATGCAGATACTGCACTGTTAATTAGATGGGGCATGCCCACAACCAACACACAGTAATCTCATAACTTCTCTAGGCATTGAAAACTTTTGTTTTTCACTAACGTTTGTCATCGTGTCCGTGTGGTGTTCTGACTGTGCTAATTACAAACATGCACAATTATGAGTTATCTTTCACCGTTCTACCTACCAGAGATATACCTAGATGCTGCCAGTGGTTTGTGGCTATCAAGAATGATGCTTACGTTGACCAAAGATTATCAGAGGGATTTTCAGGCTGAACAGACGGGAAATCCATTTAGATGGGAATCCATTTATCCGAAAAGTGATGCGATACCATCATTTTCTCCCTTCACAACAGAATAGAATATTCTCGATTTGATTTGAGACTGGACTAGGTAAATTAGCTATGTTCGCTAATGTTACAGTCCTGTATTAAACTCTGAAAGCCATCAGCTAAATCATATAGCTAAATGTCAATCCATTTTGCCTATGCCATGGAAATCACTGCTAGACTGGTAGCTACCTTCAGCAAAGTAAACATGTTTGTCTGTTTGTTCTATCTTTAACCAACATTAGCTAACTTAAGCTAACTAACATTAGCAAATAACAGTAACTAAACCTGGTAGCCATCTATTCCACCCTTGTCTGGAAAACACACTCTTACTAAAAATCTAATTGTCGATATAGCTAACTCAGTTTTGGAATGTCTTTGGTTGGTTAGTTAGTTCTCAGCTGGCTAGCAATCTTGCTGCCAATTTAGTGATGCTAACTAACTAACTAACTAACTAACTAACTAACAGCAAGCTCACAATATTAAAATGTCTATGTTAGGTGTGCTAAGATAACCAGTCTAATAGAGATCAATACAATTAGTGTGGTAGTTAAATTGTGTATTAGTGTATGTTTTGTTGTAGGTAGTATATAATCTGATTGCACCAGCATGTTTTCAACCCCAATCTCTGCACAAGGTGAAGGTAAATTGGCAAAAATATTTACAACCTGACGGCTAAGATAGCTCAATTTACAGTAAGCATGGCATAAACATAAATTGGGTAGTGTTTTTAAGGGTTTGTGTTTGTTTTATGGGGTTACAGGTGGTTAGAGGTAGCCTGAGGACCACAGAGTACCTTCCAGACCATGTAATCAATTTAGTCTAACCCTTGTTCCCACAGGTCCTGCTGAAAATACACCAAAGCTGTAGCATTTGGGGTACACGAGCATGAGAGACGGGGCACAACTTGCGGTTATGGAGCACAACAGGATTGTGGGACAACAATTAGTAAGGGAGACTGAAAGGTATGAAATCAAGACAGCAGTAATAACACAACCCCCTCATTCCTCTCTCTGCAGATTCTCAAAACAAAATACAAAGACATGCTACTATTGACAAGAATGATCTGTCAAGTCAATGGGCTGGGGGAGGTTTACAGATAGGTCTTTGAGATGAAGAACGGGATTTTGGTTGTGCTTATAGATATTAAATGTATTGTTGTGTATTAGGAGAACGATTGAAAGGTGCCATAACTCCTCAGTCTCCTATACACAACAATATATACTGTGTAAACACTTTTCACACCTTCTGTAGCCCCACAGCTATTCACTTTGTTGACTGATCTTTCCTGTCAAAAGCAGCTCCCAATGTCCCTCATTGTCCCTAAACAATACACTATTCTGTCTCTAAACACTTAGGTCCCAAACGGTTGACACATTTACCAACAAAGGCGTGTTGCCCTACGTCCACAAATGGTATAAAATGGCAACCACAACCATGTCTTTCCATGAGACATGCAGTACCAGCAAATATTCTGCAAGAGATCCAAACAGTTGGTTGTTAAGTTCTATGTGCCCTACACCACTTCTATCAGTCTTATCCAGCTGTCTGTACACCAAAGACTGGACAAGACCACAAGCACTCTACTTCCACAACCCACCATGCCAAACACCATTACCAGTGTTCCGAAGATGGATAAAGGACAATGAAATACATGTGGATATTTTTGATCAATCCTCAAAAATGTTCTACATTTATGGTTTCACAGAAGATATTTCTATAAGCTGCACAAGGTTCTGTAGTTCTGTTAGACATTCAGATATATCCAAACAATGTTTATTTGTCAAAATCTAAAATACAAGGGAGTGTACCATTTTTATGCCAACTCTAAAAGAGAACTGGGTATTCAAGAAGAATGTAACATAAAAGTAACATACAAAAAATAAAGTATGAACATTGTAGTACAGTTCAGTGTGTCTCAGGTGTACTAAAGTGCAGAGAACTGTAACTACATATTGTTACAACAGATCATTTGATTTAGACCAAATATTTTGTTATCCATTTCTGCAAGTTACATTATAGGTGCTGTTTGGTGTAGAAGAGATCATTTTCGACCAACCTTAGCTTGGCGATGCAATAATTTGTCCTTGATTCGTGGAGATAGAAGTCTCATAATGACCAGGGTCAAATAAAATGATCAGTATGTTCGAAGGGTCTGTCTTATATCTGAGAGAGAGAAGAATGTTCAGATTTTTTTTGTGACCCATATTCAATCTCTTTTTGGCACTAAAGTGCTTCCATAAATGTTTTTAACTGGTACCTTCAGATGAGCCTTATGAGGCTAGTGGGCGTTGTAGAGCAAAACAAGTTATTGAGAGTCTCATCTTTCGATGGTGGGGTCATTAGTTTGTAGCCCAAACTGTTTGGACGCTACAGGCATTTTTGTGAGAAGACTGATTTTCGGGATGTCTCCTAATCTGACAAACACTGCAGTAGATCTGCCACCTTTCACTGATGAGGAATCCAGCCATCGGCGGATACGGTGGGTTGAGATGCAACCTATGCAAAAAATATATCTCTAGCTTAAACAGATGGATTTTAATAGGTATTTTTTATGATGCTAATTCAATTTCCACTTGGGCGCAACATCTTTTAGCCCCTGGCCTTTGTCACGTTGACATCATGTCTGTCTCTCCTCCTGACAATGACGTAGTCAATCAAGTGCCAATGTTTGGACAGTGGGTGCATATTGTTTTCTTGCGGTCATGCTCAGCACATGTCCTTAGTAACAAAAGGCCATTGCTGTTGTGTTTGCCAATGCCATGTGTACCTATAATCCCATTCCATGACTGATGGTCTGTGCCAACTCTGGCATTGAAGTCGCCAAGAATGGTGAGTTCCTCTGTGCTGGGAACAGCAGCGATTGCAGCCTCCAGTTCACCATAGAACTTGTCTTTGAGTTCATCAGGTTCGTCATGGTTGGTGCATAGGCACTGATTAAGTCATTTTTTTTTATTCTACCGCTGCGGTAGGCTGGCCACAGTAAAGTGAATCAGAGAATGTTTAGGACACCTTTTCTAGCCCCTTCCTCATGCTGGGGAGGAGAGCAATGTGATCCTGATTAGGGATGCTCAGATGCTCAGTCTGCTGCCAAGTTCCACTGCCTCTTCAGTCCAGTGAAAAGCGACCCGATAACCTGAACCTCCTGCATGTGGGTCGATGGCTACAGCTTTCAGTAGATCCACACCTGCTGTTCTTCATTCGCTGAATACCACATGACTTTGGGTGATGGTGTCATGACTTGTGCTTTGAATTGGATTTAAGTGAGGGAGAGTTGCGTAGCTTCGACATCACTCTCTCACCCAGAGTCATCTGTACCCAGTGGCAAGACAGTGTCTAGATCAGTGGTTCTTAACCTGGGTTCGATCGAAGAGAGTCTCAGGGGTTCGGCGGAGGTCAAGACACACATCCGATTCATATGATTCGTGATGACACGCTCTGCTTGCCCATCATTGGCTCCAGGTGATCACGCTACATCGCTTGGCCTATCTGTGCTGCAGGGAATTTGGTGCACTCAGTAGTCGACTTGTGACTGTCGTGATGGTACGTCTTGTGATTTCTTTCTTAATATTTTAATCCCTTCATACTTACTATTTCGAGCAAAAAAGGAAAGTGGTCAGACGAATATGTACAATATGGATTTACATGTATAACGGAAAGTGATGGGAGTCAGTGTCCTAACTGCATGATATGCAATGCCAAGTTGAGCAATTCTAGTCTAGCACCGGCAAAACTAAGAAAACACTTCCTTAAGCTGCATGGAGATGGAAAATACAAGAACACAACGCTAGCTGAATTCAAGGTGAAGAGAGCCAGATTCGATGAAAAGGCTACTCTGCCTGTTCTCGGCTTTGTACCCATCAACAAACCGATCCTCACAGCATCGTACAAAGTTGCTTACCTGATCGCAAAGCAGGGCAAACCACACACCATTGGTGAAACACTCATAAAACCAGCTGTGTTGAAGATGGCGAATATCATGCTGGGAAAAGAGGCTGAAGTTAAGTCCCAAATCCCAAATTCCTCTTTCAAATGACACCATCAGCGACAGAATAGAGGACATGAGCAAAGACATCTTGGCTCAAGTAGTTGCAGATCTGATTTCAAGCCCGGCAAAATTCAGCCTTCAACTCGACGAGACCACAGACGTTTCCAATCTAAGCCAGCTTGCTGTATTCGTGCGCTATGTGAAAGACGACGTGATAAAGGAATATTTTGTATTTTGTAAGTCTCTTACAACAACAACTAAGGCAGCCGATGTGAAGAAACTTGTGGATGACTTCTTCAAAGACAACAATCTTTCGTGGGATGCTGGGAAGAAAGTCTGGTTTTGGTGCGCTAGTGAAAGCCGGTGCACCACACATCATTGTTACGCATTGTATTCTGCACAGGCATGCGTTGGCAACAAAAACCTTGCCTCCAAAACTGGCAGAAGTATTAAAAATTGTAGTAGAATGCGTGAACTATGTGCGAACTAGTGCTCTGCGGCATCGCATCTTCAGTGAGCTGTGTAAAGAAATGGGCTCTGAATTCGAAGTACTTCAGTACCATTCTAACGTTAGGTGGTTATCCCGGGGACAGGTGCTGAATCGTGTTTTTGCCGTGCGTGTGGAATTAGCCCTGTTTTTGCAAGAGCACCAACATTGTCATGCAGATTGCTTCAAAAATTCTGAGTTCATTCTCATTTTAGCGTACATGGCCGATATCTTCGCAGCTCTCAATCATCTCAATCAAAATATGCAGGGCGGTGGAGTCAACATCATCGAAGCGGAGGAAAACCTGAAGGCTTTTCAAAAAAAGCTACCGTTATGGAAACGACGAACAGAGAACAATAACTTCGCAAACTTTCCCCTGCTGGACGACTGTGTAAGTAAGATCGAAGATGTATCTGGAATCGGAGACATTTCTGTACCCGCGGAACTGAAGCAAGCAATTGCCACGCACTTAGATGAGCTTGCAAAGTCTCTCGACGGATACTTCCCTACAAGAGAGTCATGTCCAGCATGGGTGAGACCGTTCACGTTTAGTGTTGAGACAACAGATGTCAATGATGAATACCTCGATGAAATCATTGAAATTCAGCAGAGCCAGGTTCATCAGCAACTCTTCAGAACAACAACGCTTTCAACGTTTTGGTGTCAACAAACGGTAACGTACCCTGTTATTGATAAGAAAGCTCTGGAGATTTTCATACCGTTTGTTACAACATATCTTTGCGAGCAATCCTTTTCAAGGATGCTGGACATAAAAATGAAGAAAAGAAACAGACTTTGTTGCGAAAATGACATGAGAGTGGCACTTGCCAAGGTGAAGCCGCGCATTTCTGAACTGGTCTCTGAAAGGCAACAGCAGAAGTCACACTGATTTGCAGTAAATATTCATTATTATGTTTTTGTTTTTGTGTGAAAATGATCATCTGTGTGAAAATGTTTTGATGATTTTGTTCTTTGAACACAGTGATTTTGATGCACGGTTCATTTTGTGCACCAGTCAAAAATATACCTATGTTTTGAATTAGATTTTTTTTTTCAAGGGTTCGGTGAATGCGCATATGAAACTGGTGGGGTTCAGTACCTCCAACAAGGTTAAGAACCACTGGTCTAGATGGATAGAAATAATGCTGGATGCAGTGGATGGTCTGAGGAGACGCAGTGGCGGGTTTAGGTATAGGCGACATGGGCAGCCACCCAGAGCAGCAAGGGGCACCCACACATAAAAAATCAGAATGGTGACATTTGCGCAATCAGTTTTCTATCGCTCATTTGCATGTCACGTCAATGATATCATGTCACCGTGTGGGCGCCCTGATTCTAGTTTGTGAGCTAGGCAGGTTACTGCCTGGGAAGGTCTCCCACTCAGAAGTACGAGATGGGGAGGGCGGCTGGGGTAGGTTGTCCTCAGGTCTCCCCACTGGAAGCCCGAGGTAGGGGGAGCGGGGGAATCTATCAAATAGCGCATCTCTAACTTTGTACAGTTCTAATGCAATTAGTTAAATCAGTCACAGTACGAAAGGTTACCAAATAAACCACAATTCATTGGTAATACTGTGAACATATGGTTTTACAGACGTATCGTTGTATTTTGTATTGGTTTGTGTGAAATCATTAAGAATAGTATGAAACCAGTCTGCACACCGCCAAGGTCAATTGGTTTAGTCTTGACTCTTGGTTGACAGTGTTGGGGGATGGGTAATGTATTGATACTCAAGTGCCAAATCAACACAAATTTGTTTCTATTTGTCTTTGTCACTTCATTTTGATATTTATGAGTCTTTTTTGATATATATTTATATAGTTTTTAATGTTATGATTATTTATTTGTGCTTTTCCAGACGTCTGAATAAAAATTACAGTTAGTGCAGAATGGTTATTTTCTTTTTTGTTGGCATGGGGGGGCTGAGCTGGGGGTTTGCCCAGGGAGCCATACAAGCTAGACCTGCCATTGCTTCCGATGGTATTCCTCCACCAAGGGTTCCACAGACCCAAACTCAAGACACTGAGTTTTCCGGGTCAGTTAACCGCCCGGGGTTTGGCATTGGCAGCTACTGGCAGTACCGACTCACCAGGTGCAAGATGGAAAGCACCTGATGTGCGCCTACGGTAGCAACTACAGTGCTGCTACTAGTTGAACACCCAGCTGGCCAGACACCCAAACACACACACACACACACACACACACACACACACACACACACACACACACACACACACACACACACACACACACACACACAAACGCATCTCTTTATGAGGCATAAAACATTGACAAAGTCCCTTTTTACTGCTGCTTGTTGGCACGATAACACCAGACTAATGAAGTCACACACTGACAGAATATTAATAACATCAAGCCAATTACAGGGCTCAGTTCATTTACATATGAGAGGGTGGGGGGCACTCCCTACAGTGCCCCCCACACACTGGCTTCATACATCACCAGACACAGTGGGTTGATTGTGTCAGAAGAGGCTGGTGGGAGGAGCTACAGGAGGATGGCAAATATTTTATTTAACTAGGCAAGTCAGTTAAGAACACATTATTATTTACAACGACAGCCTACCAGGGACAGTGGGTTAACTGCCTTGTTCAGGGGCAGAATGACAGATTTACTTTGTCAGCTCAGGGATTTGATCTAGCAACATTTCAGTTACTAGCCCAACGTTCTAATCACTAGGCTACCTTCCACCCCATTGTAAAGGCATGGAATCGAGTCAATGGTAAAACATGTTGTTTCCATGTGTTATATGTGTTTGTACCATTCCATTGATTCCATTCCAGCCAATGAGCCCGTCCTCTAATAGCTCCTCCCACCAGCCTCCTATGGTATGTGTGTGTGTGTGTGTGTGTGTGTGCGTGCGTGCGTGCGTGCGTGTGTGTGTTTGTGTGTGTGTGTGTGTGTGTGTGTGTGTGTGTGTGCGTGCGTGTGCATGTGTGTGCATGTCTTTGTGTGTGTGAGAGAGACAGCGAGAGTTGTCTAGCCACTGCCAGACTAGGTGGGTATGACTTAAATAATCGAATGAAAACAGTAAAACATAAACCTCTCATTGAATGACAGTGTTTCATTAGCACTTCACTTCCTATCACAACATGCAAACATGGCTGCCTATAACCATACTGCACGGAACATTGAACTTTGAGTCTGTACACTGCTGCCTGTCCTCTCCTCTCCTGTGGGGTTAGTCAGTGTACTATCTCTCAGGTAATCAGTGATGTATCTAATTACTGTGGTGTTCTACATCACCGCTAAACTCACACACACTTGATCATTTACAGTATATTGGACAGAGCAGCTAAACTGGACACACACACACACACACACACACACACACACACACATGTCCTCGTTGTAAATCAGAGTGAGTTATGGGCAGAGTGGAAAGAAACAGGATGTGACTGGCTGTATAGATCTACAGATCACAGGGGAGTCAACGCGGAGTGTGTTAGACCAGTTGGGGGTGGTGTACCATCTACAGTGGGGCAAAAAAAGTATTTAGTCAGCCACCAATTGTGCAAGTTCTCCCGCTTAAAAAGATGACAGAGGCCTGTAATTTTCATCATAGGTACACTTCAACTATGACAGACAAAATGAGAAAAAAATCCAGAAAATCACATTGTAGGATTTTTAATGAATTTATTTGCAAATTTTGGTGGAAAATAAGTATTTAGTCAATAACAAAAGTTTATCTCAATACTTTGTTATATACCCTTTGTTGGCAATGACAGAGGTCAAACGTTTTCTGTAAGTCTTCACAAGGTTTTCACACACTGTTGCTGGTATTTTGGCCCATTCCTCCATGCAGATCTCCTCTAGAGCAGTGATGTTTTGGGGCTGTTGCTGGGCAACACGGACTTTCAACTCCCTCCAAAGATTTTCTATGGGGTTGAGATCTGGAGACTGGCTAGGCCACTCCAGGACCTTGAAATTCTTCTTACGAAGCCACTCCTTCATTGCCCGGGCGGTGTGTTTGGGATCCTTGTCATGCTGAAAGACGCAGCCACGTTTCATCTTCAATGCCCTTGCTGATGGAAGGAGGTTTTCACTCAAAATCTCACGATACATGGCCCCATTCATTCTTTCCTTTACACGGATCAGTCGTCCTGATCCCTTTGCAGAAAAACAGCCCCAAAGCATGATGTTTCCACCCCCATGCTTCACAGTAGGTATGGTGTTCTTTGGATGCAACTTATTTTTACCAAAAAGTTATATTTTGGTTTCATCTGACCATATGACATTCTCCCAATCTTCTTCTGGATCATCCAAATGCTCTCTAGAAAACTTCAGACGGGCCTGGACATGTACTGGCTTAAGCAGGGGGACACGTCTGGCACTGCAGGATTTGAGTCCCTGGCGGCGTAGTGTGTTACTGATGGTAGGCTTTGTTACTTTGGTCCCAGCTCTCTGCAGGTCATTCACTAGGCCCCCCCGTGTGGTTCTGGGATTTTTGCTCACCGTTCTTGTGATCATTTTGACCCCACGGGGTGAGATCTTGCGTGTAGCCCCAGATCGAGGGAGATTATCAGTGGTCTTGTATGTCTTCCATTTCCTAATAATTGCTCCCACAGTTGATTTCTTCAAACCAAGCTGCTTACCTATTGCAGATTCCGTCTTCCCAGCCTGGTGCAGGTCTACAATTTTGTTTCTGGTGTCCTTTGACAGCTCTTTGGTCTTGGCCATAGTGGAGTTTGGAGTGTGACTGTTTGAGGTTGTGGACAGGTGTCTTTTATACTGATAACAAGTTCAAACAGGTGCCATTAATACAGGTAACGAGTTTGAGGACAGAGGAGCCTCTTAAAGAAGAAGTTACAGGTCTGTGAGAGCCAGAAATCTTGCTTGTTTGTAGGTGACCAAATACTTATTTTCCGCCATAATTTGCAAATAAATTCATAAAAGATCCTACAATGTGATTTTCTGGATTTTTTTCCCTCATTTTGTCTGTCATAGTTGAAGTGTACCTATGATGAACATTTCAGGCCTCTCTTAGCTTTTTAAGTGGGAGAACTTGCACAATTGGTGGCTGACTAAATACTTTTTTTCCCCACTGTAGCAGGCTGCTCAGGGATTCGTCACACAGTATTGTTTACAACCATACACATTCCTTGTGATTCTACATTGATTCACTTTCTGACACACCACAATTGACATATGACCCTTCCCAATTGGTTCACTTTCCTATAATTCAGCGCCATTTTATCTACCTGTGATTCAGACTCCCCTTTGCATTTGAGTTGAAATCACTCTGCTGTGATGTAGTTGATTCTCCTGACTGTGTGTGGACGGTTGTGTGTAGATTTTCCAGACTGTGTGTGTTGTTGTGACTGAGCAAGAACAGCTGATGAGTCACCTCATCCCACCCTGCACGGAGGGGGTTGTAATCAGGGAGGAGAGCTCTGAGCGAGGGTTAATAAATGCAGGTCACATCGATCTGCCTCTATGCGCACACACACACGCACGCACGCACACACACACACACACACACACACACACACACACACACACACACACACACACACACACACACACACACACACACACTGCTCTGTCTGAGGCCAACTGCTACTCCTGCACATTGCTGACCCGCCACACTAAGACACTGTAGACCATGAGACCACAGGTCCTCTCCATCTGACTGGTCATGCTAAACAGAGGGGCAGTACAGATGTTGACATTACACAACAAGCGAGATACCACAATGGGAAATGGAAATAGTTGTTAGCAGAAATGCTAATTAATTATCTCAATGAGCTAAATCAAGTCTCCATGTGTCAGTCAAGGTTTTTCATCACCAATGTGTGTTTTACCGAGCCACCTCTTTCACACTAACAGCGTGGCAGTACCCCAATACATCTGTGTTGTCTGTGTGTTACATCAGTGCTAGCTGTAGATAGGATCACAGTAGTAACAGCTGCATCAGTAGACCTTTGTAGCAATAATATCACTCTAGTCTGTTGGCACAGTCCTGCAAGCCTTCCATCCTGCCTCACACTCACCCTTCACTGTTACCGCTAAAACACACATACACACACACACGTACACTCTCACACGAGCAAAAACACAGTCACCAGCCTCATTGCCTGAAACATTTCATTTCCACTCTCATCCTGACATATGGGGAAATGTGAAACATGCTCAATATTTACACACCACCTCCCTGTCAAAGAACCCCTTCCCCCGTACCCCCAAGCAATGGCCTGTCAACCTCCATCCCCCCTTCCCCTTCCTTGCCCTTGTGTATCACTGACTAACCCCCCTCCCCACACACCCCTCATCCAATTCTACCTGTCCACCACAAACCACAGACCTCAGTCCACCAAGCTTTATCATATCAGCTATGTTTATGACAGTTCTGCTATGACAGATATGCTATGTCTCTCACTTTAATATGTCATCCTCAGTGATTTTGTTATGAGTGTTATAAAACTGTCAAATAAACTAAATTGAACTAAATCCTGAACGTGACTCGAATTGTGACCCAGATTCTTGAGAACATCCAGTAAATCTGTGAGGTGTTAGAGAAATAATTTGAGCCGATACTACACCACCTAAGTTTGCTAAGAGTTTAGGAACTCTTTCCATACAATTATAGCACACAGGTACTTTGAAATCTGGTGGGAGCTTGCAATCTGGTTCATACAGAGAGGAGGCTGAGACTGGAATACAATTAGGAATATTTATTCTGGACAATGTATCTTTTAAAATGTACCCAGAGATTGGTAAAATGATATTGATAACTTTGTCTATCAGTCTATATGATATTGTCAGGAATAATAGCAATTTCACATGCTCAAGGACAAAACCAACAAATCAACAGAACAAAGCAGTAAGTCTGCTAAGTACTGAAGAAAGAAACAGTTCAAAACCATATCCACATCTAAAACCCACTGCTCGCTCACTCTGCCTGCTCAACCCAGATCTTAAGCTAGAGATATGTTTTTTTGTTGCATGGGCTGCATCTCAGTACACCGCATCTGACAATGTCACCCTTCCACATCTGCAGTGAAAGATGGCAGAGCTAGAGCTGTGTTTGTCAGACCATGAGACATCCCAAAAATTGATCCACCACTGTGTTCTCCGTTTTGCCAATTGTTTGGTTTCACAAAACTAGACTATAGATGGGTACGAGTTAAAACATTTTATCAACGTATCCACTGTATAAAGAGAGAGTTTAGTGCCAAAAATAAGGTGTTGAATACATGTAAAAAATTCAAATTAAAAAAAGTATGCCTTAAAAGGTCCTAAAACTCAAAATAGCGGGAAGACTTGAGGCTGTAATCGCTGCCAAATGTGCCTCAACAAAGTACTGAGTATAGGATCTGAATACTTATGTAAATGTCATATTCCGTTTTTTATGTTTAATACATTTGCAAAAATGTCAAATCATCTGTTTGCGCTTTGTCATTATAGGGTATTGTGTGTAGATTGATGAGGCAAAAAAATGATTTAATACATTTTAAAATTAACTGTAACGTAACAAAATGTGGAAACACTCAACGGGTCTGAATACTTTCCGAATGCACTACCTACATTCAGCACGCTACGAACACTCTGACCCATTACACTACAAAACATCTCACTGGGTTAGACAAAGATTTGAACCTGCGACCAATCTAACCTCTGAGCTACCTGCTGCCTCCAGACCTCCCTACAACCATGCCAGCCTCTATATAAACCTACTGTATACAAAATCATAAGGCTTTACTCTGTGCACTCCCTCTGTAGGTGATAAATGTCCCTCCCATGCCTCATTTAACACACTGAACAGAGACCAGTGAACTCCACATAACTACAAAGACTTGGAACACCCCTTGGTGAACCTGCCCCTCACCTACACTGGCTTAGGGACTGCTGATGCATGGAACACAGAGGACAGAGAGAAGAAGAACGTGAGGGAGAGTGTATGAAATGTATTCAGTGTTCTATGTGACCTTTCCATGTTCATAGCCCCTGTAATGTTATTAACATTGCAGCCACAGCCTCAGCCATGACCATCAATTAGAGCCACTCTGTTGCTTGCTTGCCTGCCTGCCTTCTGCCAGCACACACACTGCCTCACCTCAGAGGAGCTCTCTCTCTCTCCCTCCATCTCTCTCCATCTCTTCAGATATCCTTCTCCCCCCTCCCTCCTGTACCTAACAGATTCAACATACACTATACACTGCAATTGGAAAGTATTCAGACCCCTTGATGTTTTCCACATTTTGTAACATTACAGCATTAATCTAAAATGGATTAAATCAGATAAAAATCTCAGCAATCTGCACACAATATCCCATAATAATAAAGCAAAAACAGTTTTTTATACATTTTTGCAAATGCATTAAATTTAAAACCTAAATACCTTATTTACATAAGTATTCAGACCCTCTGCCCTGCTAGAGCTGCCCAGGTCAATTGTAAGTGCTGTTATTGTGAAGTGGTAAAGCCTAGGAGCAACAACGGCTCAGCCGCAAAGTGGTAGGCCACACAAGCTCACAGATGAGGACCGCCACTCACTACTGAGTTCCAAACTGCCTCTGGAAGCAACGTCAGCACAATAACTCTTCATGGGGAGCTTCATCAAATGGGTTTCCATTGCCAAGCAGCTGTACACAAGCTTAAGATCACCATGCACAATGCCAAGTGTCGGTTGGATTGGGGTAAAGCTTGCCGCCATTGGACTCTAGAGCAGTGGAAACACATTCTCAAGGAGAGATGAATTACGCTTCATCTTCTGGCAGTCCGACGAACGAATCTGGGTTTGGTGGATGCCAGGAGAACACTACCTGCCCCAATGCATAGTGCCAACTGTAATGTTTAGTGGAGGAGGAATAATGGTCTGGGGCTGTTTTTCATGGTTTGGGCTAGGCCCCTTATTTCTAGTGAAGGGAAATCTTAACGCTACAGCATACAATGACATTCTAGACAATTCTGTGATTCCAACTTTGCGGCAACAGTTTGGTGAAGTCCCTTTCTTGTTTCAGGATGACAATGCCCCTGTGCACAAAGCGAGGTCCATACATATTGTATATGTTTTGTCGAGATTGGTGTGGAAGAACTTGACTGGCCTGCACAGAGCCCTGTCTTCAACCCCATCGAAACCTTTGGGATTAATTGGAATGGCGACTGTGAGGCCAACATCAGTGCCTGACCTTACTAATGCGCTTGTGGCTGATGGGAAGCAAGTCCCAGCAGCAATGTTCCAACATCTAGTGGAAAGCCCATGATTTTGGAATGAGATGTTCGATGAACAGGTTTCCACATACAGTACTTCTGGTTATGTAGTGTACTTCAACATTTTCTAGTATTTTACGTAACAGAGAATTATTACACAACCACAGTGTATTACACAATTATAACACCATCATTGCAATACCATTTGGATGTAGTATAATTACAAAAGATTGTTATCAATAAAATATCACAATACAGTGCAGAGCGTTTAATTTGCCGCTGGGGAGCAAGGAGACTCCCAGCTCCACTAAAACCATTGACAACTATTTGGTTGTAATACCTTCTCCTCTTGAACAGCACAGTCAAAGTTCCAAAGGCTTGGCCTAGTATAGTGTCTAAGAGATCATACATTATGTTTTGTAGTGATTTCTATGTTGTTGATGTAAATAATATTTGTTGGTCCGTGCTGTGTAATGAGGAGCAAATGCACTGCAAATTGAGAAATCATGTGACTAAACGTAATAAAAAGAAGAATAAACTACACTATGGAACAAAGATAAATACCTAAAGAATGATAGTAAAAAACTTTGGAGCACTTTCAATAACATTTTGGGAAAAAAGGTGGCTCAGTCATCACAAAACCGACTGATATTGCCAACTAATTGAATTACTTTTTACATTGGCAAGATTAGCAAACGTAGGCATGACATGCCAACAACAAACACTGACACTACATATCCAAGTATATTTAACCAAATGATGAAAGACAAGCATTGTAATCTTTAATTCCTTAAAAAACTTCTTAGGGCTGAGATCCAACTAAAGGGATCGATATGACAACAGCCAGGGAAAGTGCAGGGTGCCAAATTCAAAACAACAGAACTCCCATAATTAAAATTCTTCAAACATACAAGTATTTTACACCATTTTAAAGATAATCTTCTTGTTAATCCCACCACAGTGTCCGATTTCAAATAGGCTTTATGGCGAAAGCACCACAAACGATTATGTTAGGTCAGAGCCAAGTCACAGAAAAATACAGATATTTTTCCAGTCAAAGAGAGTCACAAAAAGCAGAAATAGAGATAGAATGAATCACTAACCTTGATGATCTTCATCAGATGACACTCATAGGACTTCATGTTACACAATACATGTATGTTTTGTTCGATAAAGTTCATATTTATCTAAAAAAAATCTCAGTATACATTGGCGCATTATGTTCAGTAGTTCCAAAAACATCCGGTAATTTTGCAGAGAGCCACATCAATTTACAGAAATACTCATCATAAATGTTGATGAAAATACAAGTGTTATACATGGAACTTTAGATACACTTATCCTTAATGCAACCGCTGTCAGATTTCAAAAAAGCTTTACGGAAAAAGCAAGCCATGCAATAATCTGAGTACGGCGCTCAGAGCCCAAAGAAGCCGAAAAGATATCAGCCATATTGTGCAGTCAACAGAAGTCAGAAATAACATTATAAATATTCATTTACCTTTGATGATCTTCATCAGAATGCACTCCCAGGAATCCCAGTTCCACAACAAATGTTTGTTTTGTTCGATAATGTCCATCATTTATGTATAAATAGCTCCTTTTGTTAGCGTGTTTTTTAAACAAATCCAAACTCACAAAGCGCGTTCACTAGGAGCAGACGAAAAGTCAAAAAGTTCCGTTACAGTCCGTAGAAACATGTCAAACGAAGTATAGAATCAATCTTTAGGATGTTTTTAACATGAATCTTCAATAATGTTCCAACCGGAGAATTCCTTTGTATGTAGAAATGCAATGGAACAGAGCTCGCTCTCACGTGAACGAGCGTCACGAGCTCAAGGCATTCTGGCAGACCTCTGACTCATTCCCCTCTCATTCGCCCCCACTTCACTGTTGAAGCATCAAACAAGGTTCTAAAGACTGTTGACATCTAGTGGAAGCCTTAGGAAGTGCAACATGACCAATATCCCACTGTATCTTCAATAGGGAATGAGTTGAAAAACGACCAACCTCAGATTTCCCACTTCCTGGTTGGATTTTTTCTCAGCTTTTTGCCTTTTTGCCATTATTACAAACATCGTGACAGTCGCACCTGGACTACTGTTCGGTAGTGTGGTCAGATGCCACAAAGAGGGACTTAGGAAAATTGCAATTGGCTCAGAACAGGGCAGCACGGCTGGCCCTTGGATGTACACAGAGCTACCATTAATAATATGCATGTCAATCTCTTCTGGCTTTGGAGGAGAGATTGACTTCCTCACTACGTATTTGTGAGAGGTATTGAGATGTTGAAAGCACCAAGCTGTCTGTTTAAACAACTAGCACACAGCTCAGACACCCATGCATACTCCACAAGACATGCCACCAGAGGTCTCGTCACGGTCCCCAAGTCCAGAACAGACTATGGGAGGCGCACAGTACTACATAGAGCCATGACTACATGGAACTCTATTCCACATCAGGTAACTGATGCAAGCAGTAGAATCAGATAAAAAAACAGATACAAATACACCTTATGGAACAGCAGAGACTGTGAAGAAACACATACATAGGCACAGACACATGCATACACACGATAACATACACACCATACACACACGTACACATGGATTTTGTGTTGTAGATATGTGGTAATGGAGTAGGGGTCTGAGGGCACACACTAAGTGTGTTGTGAAATCTGTTATGAATGTATTGTAATGTTTTTAAAATTGTATAACTGCCTTAATTTTGCCAGAACCAATGAAGAGTAGCTAATGCCTTGGCAGCAGCTAATGGGGATCCATAATTAATACAAATACAAATAGTCAGAACATTTATTTTAAAACATTATTCCATGCAAAACAATTGTGCAGATTTAGCTCTATCGCCAGAGCAATACAGCAAGCAGTTGCATGCTTTTCATGATCAGTAAATATCAGTTGATCATTTAATTTCAGATAGGTGACGGTAGCCATTAATTTGATATTTGAGTGATATAAAATCAAAGTTAACTATACCTGACATGTATGAGTGGTTTAGGTTAATTTCCCATCCTTTGTCGGCTCTGCCTGTCAAGCAGTTAGCAGAAGGGCACATTTGCTGATGTACTGTTAGCTGATCATGTTTACTTTGCTACCTGTAAAAACGTTGTACAGTTGGCTAAACATATAAGTAGATCTAATGTACGTTTTTAGTAGCCATATTCAGCCCCTTCACATTTTCCACTTTTTGTTACTTTACAGCCTTATCCTAAAATGTTGTTCATAATTTGTTTGGTACATAATGTCACTGATATCGTCTCTTATAACCGAAAAGAGCTTCTGGACATCAGAACTGGGATTACTCACCTCAAATTGGACAAGGAGTTCTTCTTCAATGAGTTGGATGCGAGGGATATGCTACAGACACCGGACCAGGCCCAGATCCCTGTGATTCGGTGGAATAGAAAACATAGGTTTCGCAGAAAGAGATCAGGATGCCTTGTGAGGATCAAGCGACGATCTGGCTAATCTGCCCCCACAGTGACTGTATGTACCCCAACCAGAAGCCATTGATTACAGGCAACATTTGCACTGAGATAAAGGGTAGAGCTGCCGCTTTCAAGGAGCGGGACTCTAACCCGGAAGCTTATAAGAAACCCCGCAATGTCCTCTGATGAACCATCAAACAGGCAAGGTGTCAATACAGGACTAAGATCAAATCACACTACACTGGCTCCCACGCTAGTCGGATGCGGCAGGGCTTGCAAACTGTTACAGACTACAAAGGGAAGCACAGGTGAGAGATGCCCAGTGACATGAGCCTACCAGACGAGCTAAACAACTTCTATGCTCGCTTTGAGGCAAGTAACACTGAAACATGCATGAGAGCACCAGCTGTTCCGAATGACTGTGTGATCCCGCTCTCCGCAGCCGATATAAGTAAGAGCTTTTTGCGTGTAGGGGACAGTATTTCCATTTTTGGCTAAAATACGTACCCATTTGAAACAGCCTATTTCTCAGCCCCAGAAACTATAATATGCATATGATTGTCAGATTAGGATAGAAAACACTCTAAAGTTTCCAAAACTGTCAAAATATTGTCTGTGAGTATAACAGAACCGATATTGCAGGCGAAAACCTGAGGAAAATCCAATCAGGAAGTTCCTCTTATTTTGAAACCACTTAAAGGAATATCAACCATATTCCCTTTTCCATGGCTTCCCTAAGGTGTCAACAGTCTTTAGACATAGTTTCAGGCTTTTATTTTGAAAAATGAGCGAGAAAGATCACATTGCGTAAGTGGATAGGTGGGGGCTCTCAGAGTGAGTTTTGCGCAACAGAGTAAAGCGGCCATTGTTTCTCCCTGTCCTATTGAAAAACCCACACTTCTGGTTGATATATTATCGAATATATATTTTAAAAACAACCTGAGGATTGATTATAAAAAACGTTTGACATGTTTCTGTGGACATTATGGATATTATCTGCGTTGTCGTGACCGCTCTTTCCTATGGATTTCTGAACATAACATGACAAACAAACGGAGGTATTTTGGATATATAAATAATCTTTATGGAGTCTCATGAGTGAAAACATCCGAAGATCATCAAAGGTAAACAATTCATTTGATTGCTTTACTGATTTTCGTGAGCAAGCTACCTGATACTAAGTGTACTTAATGTTTTGTCATGCGATCGATAAACTTACACAAACGCTTGGATTGCTTTCGCTGTAAAGCATATTTTCTAAATCTGAGATGACAGGTGGATTAACAAAAGGCTAAGCTGTGTTTTGCAATATTGCACTTGTGATTTCATGAATATGAATATTTTTCAGTAATATTATTTGACTGTGGCGCTATGCTATTCAGCAGTTGCTGATGACAATTATCCCGCTTAAGGGATTGGTAGCGTCAAGAAGTTAAACAGGTCAACATTCACAAGACCGCTGGGCCAGACAGATTACAAGGATGTGTACTCCGAGCACGCGCTGACCAACTGGTAAGTGTCTTCACTGACATTTTCAACCACTCCCTGTCTGAGTCTGTAATACCAACATATTTCAAGCAGACCACGATAGTCCCTGTGCCCAAGAACACTAAGGTAACCTGCCTAAATGACTAATGCCCCGTAGCACTCACGTGTTTAACCATGAAATTCTTTGAAAGGCTGGTCATGGCTCACATAAACACCATTATCCCAGAAACCCTAGACCCACTCCAATTTTTTTACCGCACCAACAGGTCCACAGATGATGCAATCTATATTGCAATCCACACTTCCCTTTCCCACCTGAATAAAAGGAACACCTATGTGAGAAAGCTATTCAATGACTACAGCTCAGCGTTCAACATCATAGTGGCCTCAAAGCTCATCACTAAGCTAAGGACCCTGGGACTAAACACCTCCCTCTGCAACTGGATCCTGGACTTCCTGACAGGCCGCCACACAGATAGCAACGGTAGGCAACAACAACACTTCCGCCACACAGATCCTCAGTGGTGTGTGCTCAGTGGCCAGGCACGACTCCAACACCATCATTAAGTTTGCTGATGACACAACAGGGGTAGGGCCTGATCACCGACAACGATAAAACTGTAGGGAGAAGGTCAGAGACCTGACCTTGTGGTACAAGGACAACAGCATCTCCCTCAATGTGATCAAGACAAAGTTGATGATTGTGGGCTACAGGAAAAGGAGGAACGAGCACTCCCCATTCTCATTGACGGGGCTCTAGTGGAGAGCTTCAAGATCCTTGGCGTCCACATCACCAACGAACTAACATGGTCCAAGCACACCAAGACAGTCGTAAAGAGGGTATGACGAAACCTATTCCCCTTCAGGACACTCAAAATATTTGGCATGGGTCCTCAGATCCTCAAAAGGTTTTACAGCTGCACCGTCGAGAGCATCCTGACAGGTTTGCATCACTGCCTTGTATGGCAACTGCTCGGCCTCCGACCGCAAGGCACTACAGAGGGTGGTGCGTACGGCCCAGTACAACACCTGGGCTAAGCTTCCTGCCATCTAGGACCTCTATACCAGACGGTGTCAGGGGAAGGCCCTAAAAATTCAATCAAATGGCTACCCAGACTATTTGCGTTGCCTCCCCCCCAAGCTGCTGCTTCTCTCTGTTATTATCTATGCAAAGCCACTTTAATAACTCTACCTACATGTACATAATTACCTCAATTACCTTGACACCGGTGCCCCCGCACATTGACACATTAACTCTGTACCTGTACCCCCTTTATATAGCCCACTATTGTTATTTGCTGCTGCTCTTTAAGTATTTGTTATTCTTTTATCTTACTCTTTTTGAATTTTCAGCGGCAGTGACTTGGAGAATAGTCAGGATCGAGGGAAAGATGAACGGAGCAAAGTACATAGAGATCCTTGATGAAAACTGGCCTCAGAGTGCTCAGGACCTCAGACTGGAGCGAAGGTTCAATGACCCTAAGCACATAGCCAAGTCAACGCAGGACTGGCTTCGGTAGAAGTCTCTGTATATACTTGAGTGGCCCAGAGCCTGGACTTGAAACTGATAGAACATCTCTGGGGAGACCTGAAAATAGCTGTGCAACAACGCTCCCCATCCAAATTGACAGAGCTTAAGATGATCTGCAGAGAAGAACGGGAAAACTCCCCAAATACAGGTGTGCCAAGCTTGTATCATCATACCCAAGAAGACTCGATGCTGTAATCGCTGCCAAAGGAGCTTCAACAAAGTACAGAGGAAAGGGTCCGAAAACGTATTTTTTTTTTTAAACGTATTTTTTTTTAAAAAACGTTGTTTTTTATTTATACATTATTTAAAAAAATCTAAAACCTTGTTTTTGCTTTTTCATTACTGGGTATTCTGTGTAGATTGACGAGGGGAAAAACACAATTTAATACATTTTAGAATAAGCTTGTAACGTAACAAAATGTCGAAAAAGTCAAGCGGTCTGCATACTTTCCCAAGGCACTGTAGGCCTACCTAGCAAAGTTACCTAACATCCCCTTTTTAACATTGTTTTTGAAAGTGTTTAATCACAATTGCTGCTGACAGACATGATAGGCTACAGTGATTGATGGACCACGTCAAATTGGCTAGCTAGCTAACAACAGATCACTTCAATATGGCTAGTTAACAAGCTAACTTTCAGGGGATTAACTAGATGGCTATATCCAGATATTGCTTGATTTGCTTGCCAACTATAGTGGTGATGACAGTAGTCCAACTGACAACTATACCAGGACGAGGACTTGCCAAATCTTTCCATATTTCTAATGAAGCATGCTAAATGACACACTGTTTGTTTTGCTAGCTAGCTACAGTACATGCCAAATGGATAGGCATGGATAGGCACCCTCACGTATCTGAAATTGCATAATCAATTGATGTTCACTGGTCATGAAAAGCGTTAACCTGTCTAGGACTGGAATTCCGCTCGCCAACAGCCAATGAAATTGCAGAATGCCGAATACAAATCAACAGAAATCTCATAAATCTAATTTCTCAAACATACCATTATTAGGCACCATTTTAAATATACAATAGTATGTTCAGTAGTTCCAAAACATGCAGTGATATTGTAGAGAGCCACATGAATTCACAGAAATACTCATTATAAATGTTGATGAAAATACAAATTTTAGAGATGGAAATATAGATACACTTCTCCTTAATGTAACCGCGGTGTCAGATTTCAAAAAAGGATAATCTGAGAACGGCGCTCAGAGCCCAAACCAGCCAGAGAAATATCCGCCGTGTTGGGTAGTCAACAATATTCATAAATAGCATTATAAATATTCACTTACCTTTGATGATCTTCATCAGAATGCACTCTCAGGAATCACAGTTCCACACTAAATGCTTGTTTTGTTCGATAATGTCCATCATTTACAGTGCCTTGCGAAAGTATTCGGCCCCCTTGAACTTTGCGACCTTTTGCCACATTTCAGGCTTCAAACATAAACAAACAAACATCTTTTTTTGTGAAGAATCAACAACAAGTGGGACACAATCATGCAGTGGAACGACATTTATTGGTAATTTCAAACTTTTTTAACAAATCAAAACTGAAAAATTGGGCGTGCAAAATTATTCAGCCCCTTTTCTTTCAGTGCAGCAAACTCTCTCCAGAAGTTCAGTGAGGATCTCTGAATGATCCAATGTTGACCTAAATGACTAATGATGATAAATACAATCCAACTGTGTGTAATCAAGTCTCCGTATAAATGCACCTGCACTGTGATAGGCTCAGAGGTCCGTCAAAAGCGCAGAGAGCATCATGAAGAACAAGGAACACACCAGGCAGGTCCGAGATACTGTTGTGAAGAAGTTTAAAGCCGGATTTGGATACAAAAAGATTTCCCAAGATTTCCCAAGGAGCACTGTGCAAGCGATAATATTGAAATGGAAGGAGTATCAGACCACTGCAAATCTACCAAGACCTGGCCGTCCCTCTAAACTTTCAGCTCATACAAGGAGAAGACTGATCAGAGATGCAGCCAAGAGGCCCATGATCACTCTGGATGAACTGCAGAGATCTACAGCTGAGGTGGGAGACTCTGTCCATAGGACAACAATCAGTCGTATATTGCACAAATCTGGCCTTTATGGAAGAGTGGCAAGAAGAAAGCCATTTCTTAAAGAAATCCATAAAAAGTGTTGTTTAAAGTGTGCCACAAGCCACCTGGGAGACACACCAAACATGTGGAAGAAGGTGCTCTGGTCAGATGAAACCAAAATTGAACTTTTTGGCAACAATGCAAAACGTTATGTTTGGCGTAAAAGCAACACAGCTCATCGCCATGAACACACCATCCCCACTGTCAAACATGGTGGTGGCAGCATCATGGTTTGGGCCTGATTTTCTTCAGCAGGGACAGGGAAGATGGTTAAAATTGATGGGAAGATGGATGGAGCCAAATACAGGACCATTCTGGAAGAAAACCTGATGGAGTCTGCAAAAGACCTGAGACTGGGACGGAGATTTGTCTTCCAACAAGACAATGATCCAAAACATAAAGCAAAATCTACAATGGAATGGTTCAAAAATAAACATATCCAGGTGTTAGAATGGCCAAGTCAAAGTCCAGACCTGAATCCAATCGAGAATCTGTGGAAAGAACTGAAAACTGCTGTTCACAAATGCTCTCCATCCAACCTCACTGAGCTCGAGCTGTTTTGCAAGGAGGAATGGGAAAAAATGTCAGTCTCTCGATGTGCAAAACTGATAGAGACATACCCCAAGCGACTTACAGCTGTAATCGTAGCAAAAGGTGGCGCTACAAAGTATTAACTTAAGGGGGCTGAATAATTTTGCACGCCCAATTTTTCAGTTTTTGATTTGTTAAAAAAGTTTGAAATATCCAATAAATGTCGTTCCACTTCATGATTGTGTCCCACTTGTTGTTGATTCTTCACAATAAAATACAGTTTTATATCTTTATGTTTGAAGCCTGAAATGTGGCAAAAGGTAGCAAAGTTCTAGGGGGCCGAATACTTTTGCAAGGCACTGTATGTCCATTTATGTCCAATAGCTTCTTTTGTTAGGGCGTTTGGTAGACAAATCCAAATGCGCGATCTGGTCCATTCGGATGAAATGTTCAAAAGGTTATATAATGGGTCGAAGAAACTTGTCAAACTAAGTATAGAATCAATCTTTAGGATGTTTTTATCATAAAAGTTTAATAATGTTCCAACCGGAGAATTCCTATGTCTGTAGAGAAGCAATGGAATGACAGCTACCTCTCAAGTGAAAGCGCGTGACTGAGAACGAGGCTGTAGGCAGACCATTGACTCAAAGAGCTCCCATCTGGCTCCACATCACAGTAGAATCCTCATTCAAGTTTCTAAAGACGGTTGACATCTAGTGGAAGCCCTAGGAATCCATATCCAATCCATTTATCCATATCCCACTGTGTCTTCAATAGGGGTGAGTTCACAAACTACAAACCTCAGATTTCCCACTTCCTGTCTGGATTTATTCTCAGGTGTTTGCCTGCCATATGAGTTCTGTTTTACTCCCAGACATCATTCAAACAGTTGTAGAAACTTCAGAGTGTTTTCTATCCAATACTAATAATAATATGCATATATTAGCATCTGGGACAGAGTAGGAGGCAGTTTACTCTGGGCATGCTATTCATCCAAAAGTGAAAATACTGCCCCCTATCCCAAATAAGTTTTAAGTTACTTGGTGTTTAACTCTGACGATAGAGCTAAATGTGTAACAATCGGAAATGTGTAGTTCTGACTATGCATTTCAAGAGATGATGATATTGAAAACAAATAGTTTACATTTATTTAACAATCCGTTGAAAACGGCATGTCATATCCTTATTGTGACTTTTTTATTTTTTGATAATGACCATGTTATAGTAGCCTATAATAACAAAACCATTGTACATTACAGAATTACATTAG